>NW_006293232.1:1730506-1731626 GCF_000327345.1 Myotis davidii | reverse complement strand
GGTCAGAGGGAAGCAGCAGCCCTACTGCAGGGAAAAGAGGCTTGAAAAACAACTTTGATTGGCACTTGGCCTGACCCACAGAGGAAGAAAAACAGTTTTTGGACAAAGAGCGCAAATATTTGAGCTTGCTTACTTATATGCTTGCTTCCTTTCTTTTCTTTTTTTTAATATATAAAGAGCAATCCCAACTGAACTGTATTTAGAGAAGTGGACTAAAAAACGGTGCCCTATTCATCGTGGTCCTTCAGTCCCGACGCGTTTGCACAACTCAGCAATTTTGATTCATTTGTACTGGGCAAACAGAAGCACCGCCACGAATGTCCCCACTTAAGGACATGCAAAAAACAAGGTTTGGGAAAGAATTGATTATGATATTACCCAGTGGCCACTGTTAAAGTCTGATTAAAAGCTCTTCTCGGTCTAAAGCGACATGCCCCCCCCCTCCCCCCTTCTCCTCCTCCTCCCTCTAACGGAGCGATTAAGCCAAGTAAGCCAAACAATACCGGAGTAAACTTTCCATCAGTCACTCTGGGAAGCAATAAGCTGGTGGTGCGTCCGATTTTTCGGGACACACGCGAGCGGGGGAGGGGCTGCTAAAAAAGGGATCACTCCCGTTCACCCCAGTCTCCTCCCGCCACCTCCCCCCAGCCCCCGCCCCATCCCTGCCGGAGGAACTGACTGTAAGGTCGAATAGCATTTCCCATGGGCATAAAGTTCAAGCTGCTTTACCAATTCCTTGCATGATTGAGTTATAGGCACAACACGACCATCAGAAAAATGTAAAAAAAAGGGGGGGTGTTAAGGGGAGAGAGCACGCCAGGGAGGCAGAAGGGAAGCGAGTCAACAAAAACACCCGCAAGAGAGAGCCACCGCGAAGAGGAAGGGAGCCAGGTTCCTCCAGACCAGACCTGGCCGTTCCGACTTCACTCCGGCCTCCATCAACAGCACCGGCAGGAGAATCGAACAGGTCCTCCCCGCTCCCTGCCCTGCGCCCGAGGAGCCGGCTGGTTAGGTAAGATGAGCCGAAACACAGCACACAGCACCCCTTTACCAAAAACATAAAAAGTTAAAAAAAAAATCGCCAACCCCTCGGGACCAGAGTCTGTCCCCGCCGAGCTAC
>NW_006293232.1:1717672-1730036 GCF_000327345.1 Myotis davidii | reverse complement strand
ACGCTCCGGTACCGCCCCCTTCCACCAATCGGACAGCTCCGGCCACGCCCCCGGGCGCTAGCCCGCCGCCTATGAGCAACTACAGCTCGGTCGGGAGCGTCGCCGGCCAATCACAGAGGCCGAGGATGCCTTGAATCTCTGGGCAAGTTAAGTTCATCCCGGAGGCTCAGTACTGAAGGGAGAAGGCGGGTTAGTTAGGCTGTGAGGTGGGAGGGGATACAGTTTGTGCTGCTCCGCCAATAGGAGGAAGAAGGTGTGTCATATGCAAATTAACTCGGGAAGCCCAGTTCCTCCCCGAAGCCAAGCCACGCCCCCTTCTCTAGGTCCCTGCAGGAATAGTGAGTGAGATAAATAGCTGGGAGCTGGAGCTTGCTAGTTGATCTAAAACTGAACTAAATATTTCCTGATTTCTTGAGAAAGGTTTGGAAGGTGGCGTGGGGGTGGGGAACTAAAATTTTCATACCATCACGTCAATGGGTAGGCTTTCTCTCTGACCAAATGTTACCTTAGCTGTAAAGAAGACTGCAGTCACGTAGCACTTTGCATCCAGGGAGCTCTAAGAACTTTATGCATCATTTATCGTGAGTCTCGGTTTGCAAAAGACCAGTTACTTGAGGCAAGGGCGTAAAGTAGGGGATGCTTGAGGCATATTTACACCATTCGTCAGTTAAGGGGGAGAAGGACACAAAACCTCTGGTTTCGCGGTTTCCTCTGCATCTGAAGCCCCTTTTCGCAGTCCCCTCGGTAATGGAAGTTCCTTTATTTGTCTAGCACTAAAGGGGCAAGGAGACAGGTTTATTTTCTCACCCAAAAGTCCTTTCTAAAGCAGATGGTCAAATACCTGCAGAATGCACAGCCCTGTTCTCTAAAGGTTCAGAGAACAAATTGCCTTTTAAAACTATTGGTCTGTACCGGCCTCTTCCACAGCTAAAAAAATGGTGTGTCAGGGCTTTTGCGTTCGCGCCCTGGAGAGAGAAGGCAGATGTAATTGGGGAAAGCTCTGGCTGACCGGATGGGAGAGGGCCAAGGCCAATAGGAGAGCCAGATCGCCCGAGGAGGCCAGCAATGCGCGTGCGGGTCGAATGCGGTTCCCGAGGCTAGACACCCCGAAACCTGTTCCCCAGTGAGAACAAAGGCAGGCGCCGAGCAAGAACCTGATTGGTGCCGGGATCTCACCGGTGTCCTGGGGCCCCGGAGATAACTTGTTTCAGCCACTGACGCCGAGCTCTGCGTCCCCAACTCCCCGCCCGGCCTGGGCTGCAGCCAGACAGGACTGTGCGCTATGACATCACCTGTTTTCCCTCTTTAGAGCACGATCAGTATTCTCGGCTTCTCCCGTTTTAAAGGTCGCTAGTGCACGCAGATTTGTGAAGGCCTGCAGTTAGCAGATTGAGTCTGTGATGATTGAGAAGAACCGTCTCGCTGGTTTGCATTTCTTTCTTTCCTTTTTAATTTAAAAAAACTACCCCGGTTTCCTTTGAGATTCAGTGTGGTGTTGTGATGCAAAGTCAGAAAGGTACAATGGGAGGAGCTAGCAAGTTTAGCATATCAAAGCTATCAGAGCAAACTGTGTGGTTAAAACTGCCAATCTCATTTTTTTCAACAGCTGCCTCCTCTCTGTCCTTTTTAGAGACCAACAGGCATAAACCAAAGTCTACACAAGGAACAAAGGAAGTGGAAATCTGCCAGTGTTGGGTTTAAATAGATTAAAATAGACTGGAAAACCCCCAAGGGGTCTAAGTTATGTGGTTGGGTAAATGTGTTGATCCATTAAACTAGTGACAGCTAAAAGTCTCCTAATGCTATGTAGACTAGAATATAGCTTAGAATAGCAACAGAACGGACAAGGTGCTTAAAATTCAGGTAGGAGAAACTGTAAAAAGCAAGAAAGTTCAGCATTGGGGGAAATTACCAAATACTTTCCAATGCAAAAAAAAAACACAACAAAACAACCAACCAAGAAATTCGGGAAGAAAGTTAGCAAGGCCCAGTTTTCCCAGAACTAAAATATGTATGTGCCTCAATTTAGTGGTAAATTTCTTGGACTACATTCCTAACTGGTTCTGTCTTATAAAGCAGATTTTATGTGAATACATTTTAAAGGAAAGAAGAAATGGAAAGATGAAGTCAGTTTTTGTGCAGAGATTGAAATTCCTCAAATAGCATATTAGCTTTTAATTATTTTATTTATTGTTTGTTTTAGAAATAAACACTTCACAAGTTTTACTTATTGATTGATTTTTGGAGAGAGAGAGAGAGAAGAGAGAGTGAGAAACATTAATTTGTTGTTCCACTTATTTATGTATTCATTAGTTGATTCTTATATGTGCCCTGACCAGGGATGGAATCTGCAACCTTGCCATGTCAGGAAAATGCTCTAACCAACTGAGCCCAAATTATTTTCTATCATATTCTTTTTATAACATTTCTTTTACTTAATAGATAAAATTATTTAACAATGAAGCCCTTTAACTTCTTCAGTAACTAAATTTTCCAGAAAGAATGGCAGGAGACTTCATCCCTACAGTTATTTCCTCTAACAAAGATTGTTAAAGGGAAATTTTAAAGGAATATCATCATTAATACATGGCCAGATACATGTATGTGGCCTAATGATGGCTCTCTCCACCAAACTTCCCCAAGTTTTTTATAACATTAATTGTCTATAATGCCATTTATTGACAGTTAACCATGTACTGTATTGTGACATTTCTTATGTTGAACTGTTACATATGTGTTTATGTTCCACGCCTGAAAATTTCAATCTGGTAACTCATTCTCAATGCACAGCAACCACACTTTCTTCTGGTTCTCACACCCTCAGGCCTACCATACCTTCTTCTCCACTCCGTGGTAATTTTCAGCATCTGGACCCTTCTGTCTCATCCATTCCTCACCTGGCCTCCCTTCTTTTCCTACCTAGCCTGGATATCATGAAGAAAGTGGGACTTAGAAAATAAGCGACTTGCAAATAAATCCTGGATCACACTTGTTGATCCAACTCAAAAAGAGTCTGGGGCTTTGCTAGAAATAACTGATAAAGATTTATTAAAAGTTCTGAGTTTGCAAACTGGAAACACAACCAGGCAATAGCCAGAGTTCTCCAAAGAAGAAAGAAAAGCTGAGGTTCTTACAGTAAAAAGTACATTCTTAAGAAGAATCGGTCCTGCAATCCTAGCCTCTGGATTGGGGGGAAATGGTAATCCTCTCCATGGCCCATGGTCTGGACACTGGACATCAAGTGGTCTGGATCCAGGAACATTCTTTCTTTAGTCCTTCAGGGCATAATTGGAGGCTCATCTGGAGGTTTGAGATATACACACACACACACACACACACACACACACACACACACACACACATATAGAGACATTGACACAGCACAAGAAAGTTCCCAGGCTAGTTAGAACAAGAATAGATTGTTTCCTCATACCTTAATCTACTTGATTTTAATAATTTAGCAGTTTGTTACAGTACTCCTTTTTATTTCTTTACTCTATTCCTCGTTTTCCCCCTCTGATCAGGATTTTCCTCTCAGAAGAAATCATAGATCCAACAAAACATTTTGAAGTCATCTGATGGCAAGGTGGCAATGCCTTTCTTAGGTTTATCAGAGGGGGTATATGGATTAAGAACATGCTTGCTATATGTGAATTTATAGTCAGCTCAATACTTTAGTCTGAGTCATTGGGAAAGGACCAATTGAGACATTATGATTATACTACTGACCCGGTGTATGATATTTGTGCATGGGGGTGGGTTCCCTCTGCCCAGCCTGCACCCTCTCCAATGGGGGACCCCTTGGGGGATGTCTGACTGATCCCCTGTGGGATCGGACCTAAACTGGCAGTTGGACATCTCTCTCGCAATCTGGGACCACTGGCTCCTAACCGCTCACCTGCCTGCCTGCCTGACCACCCCTAACTGCCTCTGCCTGCCTGCCTGATTGCCCCTAACTGCCCTCCCCTGCAGGCCTGATCTCATCCCCAACTGCCCTCCCCTGCTAGGCTGATCTCACCACCAACTGCCCCCCCCCCCTTTGCCGGCCTGATGCCCCTAACTGCATCTGCCTAGGCCCCCAAGACCATGGTTTTGTCCAGAAGGAAGTCAGACATCTAGAAGATGGCCGCCAAAATCTCCCCCTCCTAGGCAGCCATTGGCTCCTTGCAGTTCATCTAGATTTGGTTCTGATTGGTCAGTTTCTATGCCAGTCAGCATCTATGGGCCTATCTTCAGACCTGATCAGAGAGGTGGGGCTGATCAGAAGCCCCTCAGAGTCCTGGAGAGAAAAAAGGGCGCAGCTGCTGGCCAGGCCCAGAGAGAAAGAGAGAGGCAAGAGCTGATCAACAGCTGCCATGGAGGCTATGGATCAGACCCTGCTTCTCTCTCCACGCCTCTCTCTGGGCCTGATCCACAGCCCCCTCAGCAGTCAGTGCTGGGTCGCTGTGCCCGCAGCAGGGGCAGTCAGTGCTGGGCCACCATGGCAACCCAGGACTGACTTCCAGTCAGTGGAGCCTTCCATCATTTTGGGCGTTATGGACCCTGGGTTTTTATATGTTAGGGTATCAGTTTTAGAAACCAGTCTCAGTCTTGAGAATAGGTCAGTTCAATTAAACAGTTGTCTTTCACCTCAGGAGTCAACGATGCAGGTGACTCCCAAATTTAGGCCTATGGTACAACCAATCAGATATTTAATAAGAGGCATCTCTATAAAAACAAAAGAAAAGCAATGTCTAATTTAAGCACACTATAATTCTAGTTTCTGAGTGTTAAAGGTAGCTAGTTGAGAAGATTTTGAGATGTCTGGCTTGAAGCAACTTCAGATGGAGTCAAGGCAGGCAGTGGCAATATGATAGATTCTCCTGGTTAGCAGTTTGAATGGCCCTGGTGATTTTCCTGCAAAAGGCAAATTATTATCTCTATATGAAAAGTTTATATTAAGTTGATCCATTTTAGCTTGCACCGTGTTGGAAAAAAGGCAGTTTTAGTTCTCAATGATTCCATATCAGAAGGGTGAGAGAAAAATTAGAAATTTAGTTTGTAGAATAAGCCAGATGTTGGGAGAAACTAGAAGAATTCAAGATCCAGTCCAGTTTATGGATAGGAGCAAAACCTTAAAACATACTGAACAGCATTAGACTCTAACATCCACAAAAGTATATGATTGAAACAATTTTTCTCTCTAAATCAGTCTCATTTTTACCAGATAGCCAAATTAATACTAAATTGTTTGCAAAAGGCTCTAGTTTCAATAAACCGCTTGTTATTTACATAGGAGCAGAAAAATAATAATTAACCTTATAGGCTCTATTAAATCTTTCTGGAATTTTTCATAAGGAAAATTTGCCTGCAATACTTGGGTGAGTTCCTCTCTTCTCAATATCCACCAATATCTTAAGATTCCTGCACTGCCAGGAACTGACCTACCTGACTCACCTGGTAAGGCTGCTGGGAATCTTGTAAGCAAGGTACCAAGCTGACATACCCAGAGGTTTTATTGGCTTTCGTAAGGCAGTTCCTTAAAGCTGTCTGCTCATATCTGAGTCTATGCATGTCTTCTTCAAATATGACATTTCAGTCAAAGCCTTGGTAATATAACCAGTTTCCAATTATGTCCTATTACAAGAAGAACAGATTCTTATTGAACTTATGCAAATTTGCCATAAAAAATAAGAAGACTCACTGAGAGCTTCTGAATTCTGGAGGTATTAAATAGGGATAAAAAGACAAATCTTTCATATCTGCTCACATAGGGTAGTTTACCAAATTGCTCTAAGTCGCCGAAACCGGTTTGGCTCAGTGGATAGAGCATCGGCCTGCGGACTGAAAGGTCCCAGGTTCGATTCCGGTCAAGGGCATGTACCTGGGTTGCGGGCACATCCCCAGTGGGGAGTGTGCAGGAGGCAGCTGGTCAATGTTTCTCTCTCATCAATGTTTCTAACTCTCTATCTCTCTCCCTTCCTCTCTGTAAAAAATCAATAAAATATATTTAAAAACAAAACAACAACAAAAAAAACCAAATTGCTCTAAGTCATAGGTAGCGCAAGAGAAAAGGTTTCCTTGTATCTGGTAAACAGAAGATTAAAGACCCAGTAATATTTCAAACAAAAAGTCATAAAAATGATCATTATCCTTATCAGTCCCATGTTATTAATTCTTGTTGATCTTGATCTTTTTGTTAACAGTTTTATGAATCCAGTTTTTCCACTTGTTCTCTCAACTTTGCCTGATGATTAAGGATGTCACTGTCAGTGATAATTCCAGGAAGTTTGTAAGGCTTTCCATCACGGCTTGTATGATTTTCCCAGTGAACTGTGCCTCGAACACTAGAAACTGTGGAAGACATATCCACAAGTGGGAAATACATTTTCTAATAGTTTCTTTGCTACTGTCAGGACATCAGTCTTACAGCAGAGGAAGGCTTCAAACCATCTGGAAAACATTCATACAAGAACATATTGATAACCTATACTGAGTGGCAGTTGGATGAAGTCCAGCTTACACGCACTATGCTGGATGAAGGAATGCAAAACTGAAAATGGGGTATGCCACAGGTTGTCTTGGGTTTCCCATAACTCCAACTGTTCATTTCATGTACAGCCACTGTGTCTCCATCTTAGTTTCTCTGATTTAGGAGCAGACTTTGCCATGGTACAAGGGCATCAAGACGGCTAAAGTCTGGCACTGAGGGGTCATTTCTGCAGAAGTAGAATAGACTTCATCCACATGTTCCACGGTCTTTATAGATGTTGTTGTTGCTGCTTTTGTATGTAAGTCAACCAGGGCATTATCCTGATACTCAGGTTCAGTCACGTTAATGTGAGCCTCAGTTTTGATGACAGACATCTTAAGCCAGGACATATGAGACTTCCAGATTTTCACACAATTTCTGGAGCAATTATAATGTACACTATCCAGATACAACATAAAGAAGGCTTAATGTTTATACACTTAAATAGTCACAAATTATTACAAAATAACACAATTATCTATATGACCAAAGTAAAAATAAAAGATTTTAAAGACAAATACAGAATGCTAGCTCTTATCATTGAGAAGATTCAGTTTTCTTAACTAATCAAAGACTTGATTAAGGCAACATAAAACAGATTTTTTTATAGAACACAGAAACTTTGCTTTATTAGATGAAAACTTTTCACATTATCTTAATAGGAGCAGACAAATAGTCTAAGAAGACGTTTTCCTTTTAGCAGATGAAAGACTATTATTTTAGTAAGTGTACTTACTAGTAATATCACTTTAGTAAGTGATATTAAAGCTTATTAGTAAAGAATCTCTTTAACAAATTTCTTCAGTCTTATTCATCTTGGTCACATATTAAATTTTTCCCCCAAGATTTCTTTTCCCAAATCTTCTACAACTTTCCTTGTCTCTCTTAGTTTGTCTCGTCTTACTCATTCGGAAAGAATCAATTTATTTTAAAATTAACCATTTTCTTTTAATTCTCTCAAAAATGCATTTCCATACTTTATTTATTGTTTTAAAATATTTTTATTGATTTCAGAGAGAACAGAAGAGGGAGAGAGAGATGGAAACATCAATGATGAGAGAGAATCATTGATTGGCTGCCTCCTGCATGAACCCACTTGGGATGGAGTCTGAAACCCAGGCATGTGCCTAGATTGGGAATTGAGCTGTGACCTCCTGTTTCATAGGTCGACACACAAACACTGAGCCATGAAGGTTGGGCAACATTTCCATACTTTTTACCTTCTTCTGCTGAAAATGCATTGTTCCATATTAATTAGAACTCCTAACCTTTAGAAACTTTAATTTCTAATGACAACTAAACAGTAAGCAATTAGCATTCTTTAGATTGGCAAATTTATGAATACACTTCATAGCTTTTAGAAACAAAGTTTCTTTTAGTGACAAATATATTTCCTAATTTTTAGAAACATATGCTTCCTCAACAAAACACAAGACATATTCATTAGCAAATCCAAATTTATCTTACAGCTTGTCTGTAATAAGAAGTCAAAAGTAGATAAACACATACTTATTTAGCACAACAATTAATGATTCAGTATTTTATCTTACTTGAAAATTATCTTGATATTCAATGAATTTAACTTAGTTAACTTAACTTAGTAAAACTAAAGTTTCAAGTTATCAAGAGATTTTGGGAAACAATTTTAAGTATATATAACATAATTATTGCTAAAACATTTTATCTAATTTTTTATCTTACTTACATCTATTTAGATTATTAGTTCTTAGTAATTATGTTTAGATTACCCATTAAAACTCCAGGAGATATAAAGCAATAATTATAATTGAGTAGTTATTATCCCAAGGTATTTTTTCCTGCAGACAAATTTTGTAGGAGAGATCATATGAACTTCTTTTTGTAATCCCAGGTAAAATAAAAGTATTATACTTAATTCTTATAACTCTAAAGACATTCTTATTTAACCAGACCAAGCTCAAAACAGCTTTACCATGAATTATTTTCTCAGATCAAGTGATTCTGAAAAGCATGTGGGTTAGTTTCTGTTATTTTTGAGAATTTTTATATAAGCACTTAATTCATTTAATCCAATTAAACAGCTTTTATAAATTAGCAATATCATCTGAAAGTAGAAGATAGCACACAACACAGACAGATGTAAACACATACCTGATTTGTTTTTAAAATTTTAGCCATGAGACAGGTATAATAAGACAAAACCCACTATTTTATAACAGTTACATTTATTCATTCAGATGGTTAAGGCTTTGTTCTTATTAATATTTGTGCAGAAGACAATTAAGATTTGTATTTGCCCTTGGCAAGAAATCTTGGAGCCAGATCAGCAGTTAGTGTTTTTAAAAACCCTCATTTTCTTTTTTTCTTCAGTCCGAGGAATTGAGGATGGTAAAGATAGATGGGCTTTGAACTGCTTTTAGAGTTGCATTTCTGGTTTCACAAAAATTTATAAGATTATGATCGTTGCTCTCAATTCCTCCAAAGAATGGAGGAATTAACCGTGTAGTTTGGATATCTACCCATCCAAGCACATCTTCCTAATTTGCTTCTTTCCCTCTGGATAGTTTTATTTTAGTTTAAGGGAGAAGGCTTTAAACATTTTTCTATTAAGCTTTGAATCTTTATTTTCTAATTTTGCCGAATTTCTGATCATAGAGTTACTACATTTTTTGAAATATCAGGTTTCAGGAGGGAGAAATAGAAATTTTAAAGCACCTGCAAAGTTTCTCTTAGGGTCCTTTTAGAACTATTTTGAAAGTCAATTTGTCTTTTAGAACCTGTGCCTGTCAATGAAAGAATGCATTCTGTTGTTCCCAAGAAGTTTGGAATTCTAAGGAGGGCCCTTGAGGTGTAGACTTAAAGGATTTCCTGAATGGCCATTAGAGTTTTAAATTATTTTGGCTAAGTTGGTCCTTTTGATTAAAAAGGCACAAGAGAAGGAACCATAATGTTTGTATATATAACTAGCTATAACTAGCTGGAGTTCCCAACTAAAGGGTGAAGGTCCCACGACACAGGTGAATGTCCCCGAAAGTTGTCATGGCCGGACACAAAGACGAAAGAGCAGTTAAGGCGATCATTTTTGAATAGTTTAATTTCTTAGAAGCCTCTAAGTAGCAATTGAAAAATGCTTCTCATTCAGCTTGTTTAACATTTCTAAGATTCTCTAATTGGCACAGAAATATACTCATTTAGGGATCTCCAAAAATCCCCAGAGTGCTCACTGTAAATCCAAATTTCCTTCATATCAGAAGCCCATCTAAAAATACTCAGCAGAGAATGGAAAAGAATGGACCTCCATAATAGCCTTAGAAATAGTGCACCCCATTAAAAACAAACAAACAAACAAACAAACAAAAACAGCATCAAAGGACCCAAGAATAAAAGCTCTGAATCTCAACCGAAGCAGGGAGGTTTAGAACTGAGAGAACTCTCCACTGAAATCCCAAGGCCCCTGGGGGAACAACAGAGCACTAGGGCTCAAGCCCAACTTCTGGCACAAGAATCAAAGTGGAGTGTTCTTCAAATTCCATCACACTGGCGCCATATATGCCGAATGAATGGAAAAAATGTTTGGCAGCTTTGCTAGAAATACTGATAAAGATTTATTCAAGGATCTTAGGGTTTGCAAACTGGAAACACAACTAGGCAATGACCAGAGTTCTTAAAAGAAGAAAGAAAAACTGAGGGTTCTTTATAAGTAAAAAGTACATTCTCAAGGAGAGTAGGTTCTGCAATCTAAGCCTCTGGCTTGGTCCGAAATGGTAATCTTCTAGGTGACTGGTGTCACGAACATTCTTTCCTGGGTCCTTCAGTCAGTAATCAGAAGGTTATCTGGAGCTTTGGTGTATATCCTGAAAACATAAAAGTTTAAGTTCCCAGGCTAGTTAGAACAAGAATAGAATTGTTTTCCTCATACCTCAACCTACTCGATTGTAGTAATTCAGCAGCTTGGTTATAGTGACTCCATTTTATTTCTTCACTCTATTCCTCCTACTGTTAAGAGAGAATGAAACAAAAGCCACTTCTCTTGATTTCACACAGAGCAAAGAAAAACTCCGTCCTTTTTGTTATTTTGTATGTCTGAACAAGAAAGAACTTTAGGAATGTGGGATATGAGTAAAGTTGGAACCAGTGTTGAAAAACTACTTTAAAAATTTTTTAAAAATATTTTTTATTGATTTCAGAGAGGAAGGGAGAGGGAGAGAAATATCAATGATGAGAGAAAATAATTGATTGGCTGCAGTTTGCCGACCATGGTTCTAGGGCAGGGGTGGGCAAACTTTTTGACTCGAGGGCCACAATGGGTTCTTAAACTGGACCGGAGGGCCGGAACAAAAGCATGGATGGAGTGTTTGTGTGAACTAATATAAATTCAAGGTAAACATCATTACATAAAAGGTACGGTCTTTTTTTTTTTTCATTTCAAACGGGCCATAGTTTGCCCACAGCTGTTCTAGGGCATCACTTTTGAATCTCTAATAATAGCTACAGGATCTTATAAAAGGGTCCGAATATTTGTGAATTGAATGTTTAAACACACACACACACACACACACACACATACACACACACACACACTATTGCTGTGGAGCAGAGAGATTGGATTTATGTCCTTTTCTGTCACCAATTCTCTCTCTGATAATGAATGTAATACTTATTAAGGCCCAGATTTGCTATCTCTTTTATAAAATGAAAGTTCTTGCCACAAACTAAGGTTGGGGGCAAATTTTTATGTTCAGTACTTTTGAAAGAAGTTACCTTGTTAATAACAGGCTGTGACTTTTGGATTCGAAATTGTTTACTTCTCTAGATATCTTCATTCTACTGACCTCAGAATGGGGCCCCTTTATAGTTTCCTAAATGAGGATTCAATTGAAAATCAATTGTTTTTTAAAATTCCATTTCTTGAGACAATAGGTCATTTTCTCACATTTTGCTTCGCAGACTTCTTTGTCTCAGCACCCAAAGCCTTTGGACTACAGGCAAAGTACTGTATTATTTACAAATACTGTTATTTGTTTTGTGCACAAAGGAATTTGCACTTCACACAATTGTAAATTGATTACTCCCTTTGAGCTGTTAATTAGAGTCCTGCTATTTTTTTTTCCCCCAGGGCCCAATACCAATAACACTCCAAAAGAGAAATGAGGAGGATCTCTTTCAAAAAGGCCAGGGCTTTGGTGCCCATTCCCATCCCACCCCCTCAATCCTCCACCTCCACCGAGAAAATTATTCATCCCAAAGCTCATTTTTCAAAGAGCAAATATTCCACCAGGATCCAAGTTTCTGTCAGTCTTCTAACTTCCCATTTCAGAGCTTCCTGTGTTTAACCCCATGTAGGGGAGGCTATGACTGAGAGGCTTATAGATGTGGTGTTTGTTGTTGTTTGTTTGGCCTGCACAATGTTAGCCAATCAAATTACTTTAAAATATTTACAATGTAGGAGATTTTACACCCAAAGTCTAGACTTCCAGTTTCTCTTGAAAAAATATGACATCTGGTCACACTGAACTGATACTGCCACATGGCAACCGTTTACTGGGGCCTAGTACTGCTATTTGGGTTTGGATAAATACTTTCTAGTTTACCAAGTTTTCTATTGCTCCCTGGGGGCTCCATTTTGCCATTTTATTTACATTATTGTAGAGATTTGCTCCGCCTCCACAAACTTTCTCCAGCATCTAAATTATGGATCTGCTTGTTGTCACTTAACTTTATCATAGAATAGAAATTAAGAATAAACTTGCCATCTCTAGGTTACAGCAAAAATTGAGGACAGGAATCAGATGCAATATCATGAAGTATAGCTAGGCATCCTGACACCACATATATGTTTGTGAGTGTGTACACAATGGGATGGAGATTATATAT
>NW_006293232.1:1705117-1717634 GCF_000327345.1 Myotis davidii | reverse complement strand
AGCCTAAGAAGGAATTACCATGTTCTTTAAGCTGTTAATCTCACTCCTTATTCTAACTCTGTCCACATTTCTATTCTAATTGTAGATTTAGGAAAAGGGAACCACGGGGAATGGGGCAATAGTGGAAGGACATTGGGGATGTTATCTATGATGGACATAATCATGTAGAGACGAAGAGCCCTGGCTCTGGAGTCAGATGTGGATCTAAGTGCTAACTACTCTTTACTAGGCATATGACTTTGGGAAACTTAACTTCTCTATACTTGAGTTTTCTCATCTGTAAAATGGAGTAATAATGCTACCTATCTGTAAGGGTGAGTATAAAAATCACAATAGCAACAAAAATCACAATAGATTTTTAAAAGCTGAAAAAATCACATCACAAAAATCCAAATAAATAAATGATGATTTTCTTTGTTTGTTTGTTTGTTTGTTTTCAGTCCTAAGGGAGAATTTCTTTTATTTGGAGAACTCTGCCAACCTCCATGCTGCTCAATAAATAACTGATTATTAATGATCTGACACAACCCTATGTTACTTTTTCCCTGCAGGTTTGGGGCTGTGTAATCTGACTTGCTCTTTATGTGACAATGATGTTTGCAATATTATCTTTTATGAAAAGAGTAAAAGGATTATGTTCCCCCTAGCATACATTTCTAGTGCTGAGTGCTCCAGGACATAAAAGCATCATGAAACAAACTCTAACACTACATTTTGGTGACATGATGATGGTGAATTGGCCTGTTGAGCAGTGGAAATATTCCTAGAACCCATTCTTACATGGGAAAAACTTGAAATAGCAACCACACACTGAAATGATTGACTCACATATATCTCTATAACTCACTAAACCTGAGCTAAAAGTATCCCATCTCAACTTCCCCTTAGCCAGATCAACAAAAATACCCATGCTTCCCTAATCTCTCCAACAGGAGGGACATTTTAAAGGAGGTGAGTGGGAGGGCAAAGAGACTGTGGTCTTTACCAATAATGGTTAAAATATCTTACTTTTGACATTTCATGAAAAATCTGGCCATGTGAACACATTGCCCAGGCCTCTCTCAGGGCCTTGGAAGGCACCAATGCTAGTGATGGGCTGTACTAGTGAAGTTTAAACTTCACTGTATGTGTCGTTAACCCCTGTCTGAGTAGAGAATTGCAAAGATCTTTTTAAACTTTAAAATTTTGCGAAGTTGTTTTGACTTGGCATTTTCATGAGAACCTAGCATGAGCAGGATGTAGGAGAGGTGGGAGAATTCCTTCAAGGAGGCAGGGAGGAAGAAAGAGCTCCTCCAGCCCCAGAGTTGTGCTGGTTTCCCTCGGTTCCCTCAGGGACCATTTTTCCTGTTAGTCTGTTTATCTTCTTGATATTCCAGACTCACTCTCCCAAATCCTCAGTATCCTTCTTTTGGAGTTGAGGAACCTGAGACAGGAATATTTCATACATGTTAAATATCATTGTGAAATAAGCTGGCTGTCTAGGTGTTAATAAGGAAAGTGGATGAATAAAATTAAGAATCATATGAGAGTAAGAGAGTTTGGGAGTAGGCTCTAGTTAAGGGAGGACAGAGGATTTATAATTTGTAGACTCAGAATTTAGATGCAATAATGTTCTATTTGGAGGGACTTGCAGGGAGTCAACATGTCGGACTGAGGTGAGATTGGAGGGGCCCTGAGAATAGCCTACACTTCAACTTCCAAACCCTGTGAATGTGACTATGGTATGTAGAGACTGAGCATCTTCAGGGATGCATTTTATTCATCTGAGTGTTCTAAGTACTTGGAACCTAAGAGGCATTCAAAAAAGCTTGTTGTGTGAAATGATTGGCCGTATTAGAAGTTTAACTAGAAAGGAAGTGGACATATTATTTTTACCAACAAAAGTTCCCCCAATTGTCCTAGAACTGTAAAAATATTTTCATGCAAATGTAAAATGTGCCTTGTTAGCAAGGAGAAACTTTCAGCATTCATGTGCATAGTAATAATAAAGACAGCAGTTTCAAAGATAACATGTTGGCTTGGGATAGCGCATTCCTACATGAGTTGCAAGCTTGGAATCACCACAGCAATTTGGGAGATTCTGGAAGGCTGCAAATTTGCTCTGAAATGTATTCTATCCAGATATTCTTTTATTCACTCACGTATTTATTGGACCCTTACCAGGTGGTGAGTCCTGGTGACAAAAATAACAAACAGTTCATAACCTAACAGTGAGACTGAGGTATAATCTCTGCATTGGTGGGAGATAAATAGAAAACGGGAACTAGAGGTGAAAGGATTATTAGCAAAGAGCCCAGAAAGCTCTCTTGAGTGCTTATACCTGTAACCAGATGCCTCTTTGTAGCAGTGATGGAATCATGGTGCAGATGGTTTGTTGTGTCTCAATGCAATTCCCCAGTCAACAGGAAGCTAGGGTTAACTCTTATAAGTGTTAGAGAACAATACAGCCAGTATATGATGAGAGCACCTCCGAATTCCATGTTCATTACTTAATTCATTCTTGCATTCATGCATTCATTCATTCACTCAACATATCTTGGTGGTGTATCTACCATGTGCCAAGCACTCGGCTAGCCACGGAGATAAAGTGAAGGACTGAGAGTTGGGGTCTTACAGAACTTAAAACCTAGCACATAGGTGGTGTCCATCTGTAGTGCGTGTGATAGCAGGGAAAGCACAGGAAGGGAATGTGCAGCGGGGAAGTCTAACATGGCCTGGGCTTCTCTAAGGAAGTGAAATGGAAACCCGACTGGGCTATCCCCTAGTTTCTGACAGTGACTTCCATTGAGTAGGTCCTTTCCATTTGCAACTCTCAGTGTTTCAATTCTCCCTTTAAATACAGTTCATGCCCCAGTTATAAAATTCTTAGGAATCCTGGCTTTTTACATTACGATAGATACACTTTCATGCTGGGAGAACCCTCCTTCCTTTTCTAAGAGGCACTATTAACCAGCATTTTATTTTATCTTATTTTTATATTTTTATTGATTTCAGAGGGGAAGGGAGAGGGAGGGAGAGATAGAAACATCAATGATAAGAGAGAATCATTGATCAGCTACTTCTTGCATGCCCCCCACTGGGGATCGAGCTCACAACCCAGGCATGTGACCTGACCAGGAATCGAACCATAACCTCCTGGTTCATAGGTTGACATTCAATCACTGAACCATGCCAGCCAGGCACCAGCATTTTAAAAGAATATTGAAAGATATTTCCTGATCAAAGAATATCACTGAACATCATTATTTCATTTTTAACATTCTCTTTGAGTTCACCATTCTGCTTGAGTTCCACTTTTGTATGTGCAAGTTACATGTATGTACCATTTCTAATATATACATTTATATTATCTGCCTTAAGACTGCAAAGTATTTGAAGATAACCCTCATATTATTAATCTATATTCTCTGGTCCCCATAACACCATGATGATAATAGTATAATCATAATAGATATAGTAATAGAAGAGTACTACTACCATGTACTGAGTGCTTGCTACATGCCAGTTTTGCAATAATCTACATAAATCATCTTGCCTAATATTTATAAAAATCTATGAAGTGGTTATTATTATCTCCATTTTAAAAATGATTTATATGGATTAAAAGTTTGGTCAGAGTCACACCATTACAAAACAGAGCTGTGATTTGAACCTAGATTTAGTTGATGCCAGTGTTTCTAGTGTTCTGCAATCCTGCCTTGGCATTATATAGCCAGTCATTATTGTAAATATTCTTCTGAACTCATTCTCTGTATTAGGCTACCCAACTGTGAGGTCCACTGACTTACATCTCCAAATATAGTTTGGCACCTCTATTAATGGGATTCTTAATGAAATAAATTCTATGGGAGTAGGAAAAGAAGTATCCCTTATTCCCTATTCTAATATTTTATTGCCTACTGGCATATTACTCTAAAATGCAACAATTGAGTGACCCTGGGATGTGAAAAATACTTTTGTTGGTACTCTAAGTTGAAATTCCAAATGCTTTGACATGTAAATCTAAAGATTCCTAGGGACTTGGTTAGTCATAAAATGATGGATGTAATGGAGGTAAAATTGATAAAATTGAGGAAAAGTGGAGAGGAAAGAAGGCGCTGTTGCTACCCTCATGATACAGGCTGTATCGAGGATCACCCAGGACTATTGTGAATAGCTGAGATGAGCTCCTCTAAGAAAGAAGATGAATAAACTCGTTTCCAATTAATCTGCCTGCATACCTGTCCCGTCCATATTCTCCTCTAAAGAAATCTTTCTTCTTGTGGCCTCATTCTAAATAGTCAGATTCTATACTATGTGTTTTGCTCCTTGTTTCAGATGAGTGGACCAAAGAGTAGACACTTGACTTCAAAGACAGCCATGCTGGGACCTGGCCAGCCATCTGTATGGACTAACTTAAAATGATAATCTGGGCCAATCAGATGCCTTTCTTGGAAACTTGGCAATGGGAGACTAAGACACTAAGCCAGTTGGCAGCAAAGTCAGATTGTGAGAGGATGCCATGAACCATATGCAAGCTAAAACCAGGAAGGAACAGAACAGATAGAGAGTAAAGGTTGAGGAAGCTGCTGGGGACAGGAGAAGGGGGCAATGCATAGAAAAAAGGAAAAAAAAGAAAAAAGCAAAGACATTACCACACTGGTGTTTAGAGCTGCCTTCAATTCTGGTGGTTTCCAGTTCCTGTCCCTGCTGTGTATTCTTGTAACAATCCCTCCTGCCCTCCTCGATCTAATTTTCTCTCTGCTAATTTTGGGAAGTAAGTTGAGTGTGTCTTTGTTTCTTCAACCAAAAGAGACAGACTGAAACAACCTTCATTTCCATAGCAGGCACTTACAAATATATCACTCTTAGTTCTCATTACTACATGGATGTGAAAGTCAGGCACTCTAAAAGAACAAAAAACTAGAACTCACTGGGCCAGAAATCCCTGTTTTCATGTCTGTACATAAAAAATTCTCACAGCCTACGTTTTATTAAGAAACTCTGCTCTGCAAAAAGCTCAAACATTTCAGGACCTTTTTGTGTTCCCAGTTGGAGAATGGAGATCGGTAATCTCTTACCCAAACTGCTTTTCTGCTCCAGGCTTAATGTCAAAGCAACTCTGGTTTGTCTGCAGTAGCAACTACCTCTGAAGAAAACTCAGAGACAAAACTTTTTCCCTTTCTACTTTTTATCCTTCATTCAAATGTAATGCCTGCTGGCCCAGTTTAATGATTTTCTAAGGGTTTTGAACCAAAAATATTTTCTAAAAAGTAAAGACAAACAAATCAAAATTAAATTTCCTTAAAAGTTTCCAAGAACTGAGTAGTCAAGAAAAAGACACAGTGAATGAGGGGGGAGGCTGCATCAGTTTGCAGGTTAAACCACCGTGGTTGTCTTTATGGGGTGTAAAGGGGACCAGGCATATTCAAGGAGGTCATCTGTTTTAGAAATAGAAACATGTATACGTGTTCTAATTTGATCCAGCTTCCCAGATGGGGAATGGGCCTCAACAACTGACCTGTTGCTGTAGAACCAGTCACTAGCCTTAGAGTAGCTCATCTCAGCTAACCATATAGATCTGGACTTTTCTTGGCTTCCATTAATTTCTGTGCCCCTCATGCCTTGTCTCTGTAGGAATCACTGCTCTTTCTTCCCGTTTTAAGTCTCTCTCTCTCTCTCTCTCTCTCTCTCTCTCTCTCTCTCTCCTTTATATTGGGCTTATTCTAAGCTCAGCAGCCCCTGAATCTGTTCTCTATCTTACAGAAAAAAAGAGTTCCTGGGATTTGCCGTTTGTCAGTTAATCTTACAGAAAAAATAGTTCCTGGGATTTGCGATGACCTTGGAAAATAAAGGGGGTACTTCCCTTTACCAGTGAGGATCATCTTTTGCCAGATCTCTGAACACTTTGTGTTTGAGGAAGAAAAGGAAATGGTGCTTCTCTCTGGGTAATACTAGATAGGCTGTGGTTGTTTGGGACTTGCTGTTGATGAGATAATTCTACTGTTATTTCTGTATATAGAAGACCTGATACTTTGCATTTTCTATTTATCTGAGAAAACTTGCACATCTAGAGATGCACATGGTTAGGAGGAACTAGAATGCTGAGGGACAGAAACAAATGGAAACATTTTGTACAAGTTGTTTTTAGCTGTGACCTGAAATGCATTACCTAAGAGTTCTGCAAGGGTGAACTTGAAAACTTTTTTTTCTATGGTGATTTTATATAATCTAGTGACTGTTCAAAAAGCCTTTAAATTTCATTTTATAGTACTTTCTTTATAGGTTGTTCTTTTGTGTGTGTGTTTTTTATTTTTAGGGTTAAATGAAAGGGTAATGTGTAAAGTGGTTAGAACAGTGTCCCTCCTATGAGAACTCAGTGTTAGCTATAATTATTTCTATAAGGTTTCACACCACAATCATATATTTTTTCAATAGCAATTGAAATTTACTTGAATTTTAATGGGTTCCCTGATACCATTTGCCATTGTTGGTTTGATTTACGTAAAAGGCCCCTCACATACTTGATGTCATGCAAGGTTGCTCAACAAGCGTCTTTATTACACTTGTGTTTGAAAGTGCATTTTTGTCTTCTGTTAGTCTGTTCTATCACATTCCAAGATAGAATACTCTGTGTCAAAGATACTATTGAATAATGAAGAACCTAACTGCTTGGAGAAATTAGATGACCTCTCTAGAAATGAAGAAAGACCATCTTCTTTACCATCTTCTTGGACTAGAACTTGTATGTAGGTGAGTGTGTGCACATGCACATACCTACAGACACTCACAAAGATGAATATATACCTTTATGTGTCCTGCTCTCAACAAATTCTTTTTTCTAAGCCAGAGATAGCATGTCATAACCATTCTTTAACCTTTTAACTGAAGATTTTCAGTTTGCCAGTTAATGAAAAGGAAATAATATTCCCATTTAAGAGCTGGAATTCTGAGACAGGAAGTCATGGAATACTTCTAGACCTTTGCCTACTAGCCAATAGTGGATGATTCCCAGTTTTACTCTCCTAGAGGTGACTACCTTCCATGATATGAACAAAATCATGAAAGATAATATACCTGATACATTCTGTATGACTCAGGAAAGAACCTAACCATAATTATAAATAGGTCTGCTTTTTGAAAACATAGGTCCTGGTGGTATAATGGGCAGGATATAGAAAGCATGGACCAAGTCACAGGTCCTGTCATCCTTGCCTTTTACAAAGATTGCCTTCTGTTTATAGAAGCCTATTTGCGAGTCTGCCTTGGTCATCAGGCAAAATGCCTTATTTATTTCCTGGTTGTTTATATAACCAAGGAACCAGGCTACAGGATATTTATACTGTTGTCTATCAAAGCGTTCACTGGGAGAGGAGATAAGCAATGCATATGCCAAAAATATTGTGGCTTACAAAGTAGGAATGCACATGCAAAAGGTCATTGCATTACCAGGTCACAAGTAAATGATTCTGTAATCCTGAGCAACTGACGCAACTCATGTACATTGATTTCACCTTCCTCAGATGTTAGGAACATCGTTCTTTGCTGTTTCACTATCATTCTGAGCCCAAAGTGCAGTCACATCTCAGATAAAAAGGGGCCATAGCAAAGTCTTGAGTTGGATCCTCCTGAGAGCATCCAGAAGAGCTTGTTCCTGTTTCCAAAGAACTGAGGAGTGTATTGTGCCAAACAAGGATACAGTTCTAGATGTGGAGGGTAGCGAGGAGAGGCCAGATTTTTCTAGGTAGAAAAAGCAAAGATGCATCTACTTGGGTGTGTGGATGCCATAGTTTCTGAAACCCAGCTGCTGCCCCAAGTAGCTTCTGAATGAAGATCGGTCTGCTCCCCTAGATAGGACAGCAAGCCGAGGTGAGCAGAGACTCGAGCCCCAAGCTGCCAGCTCCCGAGCTCCTCCAGCACCACCTCAAGTCTGTTCTCTTTGCTCTCTGCCTTCGGCACCACCATTCCAGCCTTATCTGGAGTGAGGTCAGGTGAATTCCTCAGGGTCCGTAGATTCCAATGGCATGCTGGTGACACTGACTTTATGCAGTTGACTCTGCTTCAGGGGCTGCAGATTTAATAAGACTGCATGAGTTCAAAGCCTTTCACTATCTCTTGACTTTGATCTTGTCACTTATCTGACCTAATGCCAACTTTCCACGTTCCAGTCTCCCATCCCTTTCATTTATTTATTTATTTATTTATTTATTTATTTATTTATTTATTTATAATGAATAGTGCTCTGCGTTTTAGCTATTTGTCTATGGCTGTGTAATAAGTCACTTCCAAATAGTGATTTTTTAAAAAATATATTTTTATTGATTTCAGAGAGGAAGGCAGCGGGAGAGAGAGAGAGAGATAGAAACATCAATGATGAGAGAGAATCATTGATTGGCTGTCCCTTGCAGGCCCCACACTGGGTATTGAGCCTGCAGCCCAGGCATGTGCCCTGACCAGGAATTGAACCGCGTGCTCCTGGTTCATAGGTCAGGCGGCTCAACCACTGAGCCACGCCAGTTAAGCTCCCATCCTTTTTATTAATCTGCTTATTTGCCACATTATCAGCCCTACTCCCTGCCACCACCTAATTATAACAAACTGCTAAAACCAAGCTCCTTTGCTCTTTTGTTCATAATCTCCTCAAAAGTCACTCAAAGTATCATGGAAACAAAATAGAAGTGCTTAAAAATATGTATATATATATTTTTGGTAGGGAAAAGCCTGATAATGACTTACCTCTAGGATGGCCTATTTGCCACCTGATGTAATTCTTCCTCCCGCCAGGGGGAAGGTACAGGTAGGATTTTGCCCAGACGCAGGTTGGCGATTGTGTTTAGCGCTGCCCACCTGAATCAGCATTGCTTAAGCAAACAAAGGCAGGTGTCCTTGAGGAATGGTCATGGAGGCATTGGTAGCATCCCTGTGGCGAGAACCTTACAGGTTACCTCTGGCCCAGCCACATGCCTCCAAAAGAAAAGGTCCCTTTCACTCTTAGACTGTAAGCTTCAAGGGCACACATCTCTGTCAGGCTGCATTCATTCCCGTACCTCACATGCACGGAAAGGAGCCTGTCCCACTGGAGGTGATCAATAAGTCCGTTCATTTCAATTCCTACCTGATGAAGTTGTTGCTCTAGTACTGGATTTCAAAAAGGCTCTTCTCCATTAAATAGCACAGTATTCAATGGGTACAGCAGAATAGATTTTGATATGCTCATTAAAACACACAGAAAAGAAATGATCATTGTTTCCATCATGGGGCTTTGAATGAACATGAGCTTCTGAGGGCTGTACATGTGTCAAAGAGGACAGAATTAGGCAAAGTAGGAATATCTCCAAAGTGAAGGGTAGTTGATAAAGAGAAAATTTAGTTTTTTTTATTATAGAAATGTTAAAATTGATACAGTTTCCTGTTTACCTGAAATACCTACTGTTTTCTTAGGTCCTTGATATGTTATTCCTAAAAAGGGGGGCAGGGGTTAGACAAGATAAAAAAATCCCTTCCAAATGTAAAAAGTTATAAGACTATGATTATGGATGATCAAAAACTGTAATAAATAAATAAATAAATAAATAAATAAATAAATAAATAAGTAGCCCTGACTGGTTTGGCTCAGTGGATAGAGCATCGGCCTGCGGACTCAAGGGTCCCAGGTTCGATTCCTGTCAAGGGCATGTACCTTGGTTGCGGGCACATCCCCAATGGGGAGTGTGCAGGAGGCAGCTGATCGATGTTTCTCTCTCATCGATGTTTCTAACTATCCCTCTCCCTTCCTCTCTGTAAAAAAATCTATACAATATATTAAAAAATGAATGAATGAATAAATAAATAAACAAACAAACAAACTGAGGACTTTATTCTCTCTCTTGGGAATGGGTCTAGCCCTGGAACAAAGGTTATTACGCTGAAGTCTATTACTGTACAGCCTTGTCTCTCTGAATCCCTGAAACTGTGCAAAAATCTTGTATATATGCAGTTTTTTCCTTGAGAAACAAGGACCCAGAGTTTTCATTAAACTCCCATGGTAATCTGAGACCTCAAAAACATGATAAGCCACTGGATAAGCCACATTTGAGCCTGTCTTCTGAAAAGGCTCAGAAGGACACTTTCTAATGTCGAGCATTATGCTAAACAGTTTATACATGTTACATCATTTACTAGTAACCTCAGCTTCACAATATTGCTGTTTTCTTCCAGGTCTTGCAGCTGGCAAGTAGTGGAGCTGGAGACCAACCCAGGCTGACACAGAACGCCAAGCTTTTATTCATTATGTAGAACTACCTGCATTTTCAGTAGATAGAACATTTGCCCCAAACCAGAGGCTCTTTGGTCTTAGCCATCATTTCCCCTTTAGATCATCTTTTATGTTTGTACTAGGGGCCCAGTGCATGAAATTGATGCTCTGGGGGTGGGGGGTGGGGCGGTGAGGGGAGGAGGAGTCCCTCAGCCCGGCCTATGCCCTCTCACAGTCTGGGAGCCCTTGGAGGATGTCCAACAGCCTCGGAGGCAGGAGAGGCTCCCACCGCCACCACTGCACTCCGTGAGCCTGGCTTCTGGCTGAGCGGCACTCCCCCTATGGGAGTGCACTGACCACCAGGGGGCAGCTCCTGTGTTTAGCAACTGCCCCTTGGTGGTCAGCGCACTTCATAGCGACTGGTCATTCCACTTTCTGGTTGATTTGCATATTAGCCTTTTATTAAATAGGATAGTAACTGGTTCCTGAGCATCTTCAAGCCTCACCATACCACACCCAAGCAGCATGCCCCTCTGCAACCAGCCTTCTAAAGCACGGAAACAACCCTCTCCTGACCATTCACCTTTGTGTTCTTTTCCATTCTACAAGTAGGCAGCAGTAAGCATAAATGTCTATTCTAGACTCAAGTCTGGCCACATGGCACAAATGGACAAGCCATACATTTGGAGAGACTCCAGGAAATCCAACCCAAGCACTGAATGGTCCTGGCCCTGTTCCAAAATTTTACTGATCTTCCACAAATTGTGATTCCAGACACGTTTATACCTTGGCCTCCAGGATAATGGAAACCAAAAAAGAGACTGAGATTAACATGTCGGCCCAGCTGGGCCCACAGTGTGGGCCAGCGATTACATTGAAGCTGATTGCCTCTTAGATCACCTGAGTGTGGCACACCTGTGCGGCAAAAGGGACAACAAAAGGACAACAAAACAATCCAGAGCAGCTTCCTAAAGCTCCTCAGCTCAGGGTAAACACAGGGCGCTCCTTGACAGTAGCAACGAAGCGGTTAATGAGCAGCAGGAAAACTTAAAAAATAAAATCAGGTGCCTAGCAGAGATCAGAATTCTGGTCAGCTTTGTCGTTCAGTGACCACTGCCATCGCTCAGCACCGATGGAGGCTGAAGAGACAAGTAACAGAAAGCATTGCTGTGGCCGGCCTGAGAACAGCGTATCACCCAAGCCTTCTCACCTGCTGCAGATTCGGAAGGACGGGAAGCCTGTCTCACCTGCGATGGAGAAAAGGCTGTCCCCAAGCAAAGGTGGTACCTGGAAAGTTGTATGTGCAAGGGGGTGGGGAGGAGCCTTCCATGCAGAGACCAGGACTAGATCCAGCTGCTTTGTGGTATCATGATGGGCATTCCAAACATGAACCTGAGACAAATCGGTGAAACTGAGGACCAAAGTCAGAAGTAGGGGTGGCATAAGGGATTAAATAGTGTGGGAACCGAGACACTGCCAATCTCCTCACTTTCTTCTTTCTTATTCTTTGCAGACCCAGCCACTGATAGAAGCCGCTCATTTCCCCTGAAGTAACCTGTTGTTTTCTGTGCTCTGAAGATGCCGATTTCAGTGTCTGCGATATTACACCCTTGAGTCTTGCTGGGCTTGGAACTGAGAGCTTCAAGCAAGTGGATACCTTTCCTTCTTCTGGAAGGCAGGGCCACGTTGAGATCATGTCAGCAACATTACCCTTCCTGCCAATCTGCGTCATAGCTCAGAGAGGCAGCTGGTTAAGTGAACAAAACATGGACAGTCATGGAGGAGCTGGATTATACATTCGCTTTACCTTTGTATATCTCGGCACCACACTATGCAGATAGGTTCCTTCCTTACACGACTCGCCACCTGCTTTGTCATTGTTGCTTTCCTTGACTACCTTCTCCAAGAGATTATAGACTTCGTGAGGACAGTCTTCCTCATCATTGCATCCCTCATACAATAAAACATTCTGGAATAAGAAAGCAGTTCACAGAGAGAACCAAGATGGCAGCATAGGTAAACACCGGAGAATGCTGCCTCGCACAACCACTTCAAAAATACAACTAAAAGATGGAACGGACATCACCCAGAACCACAGGAAGGCTGGCTGAGGGGAAATTCTTCAACTAGAAGGAAAGAGAATAGCATACCGAGACGAGGAGGTCAGCAGTGTGGAAAATATAAAGGTGCGGAGGTATGCGTGGAGCGGGCTGGTGGCTGAGGGCGTGGTTGGCGTTTTCAATCGGGAAGGAGGCTCAGATTCTGAGCTCCAGCTCCGGGCAAGTCTCTGGGGACCCCGACTCA
>NW_006293232.1:1702439-1703999 GCF_000327345.1 Myotis davidii | reverse complement strand
ATGCGGGAAGAGACTGGACAAAAATCGTGCACCTATGGATGAGGACAGTGGGTGGGGAGTGAGGGCGGAGGGTGGGGTGGGAACTGGGAGGAGGGGAGTTATGGGGGGAAAAAAGAGGAACAAATGTAATAATCTGAACAATAAAGATTTAATAAAAAATAAAATAAAATAAAATAAATAAAACATTCTGGAAGTAATGAATGGAGAAAGTCAATGCAAAAAGTTCTTCTGGTCTGTGTTATAAGAATAATGAATTCTTACTGGGTTAATAAAATGTGGGTTGAATGGCTCAGGAGTTCTTAATAACCAGTGGTCGCACCAGAATTCACATTATGTGCAAATGCTATACTGAATGTAGTTATACATTCTAGGATAAGAATAAGCATTCAGGCCTTGGTGGCTAACTGCTGTTTTGTCTTCCAGCTCTTTTATTTTCCTTTGAGTAACTCTTAGCCAGTTTTACTCTGGGAAATTGCCCTCCCCCCATCCCCACCCCACCTCCCTCACTCTCAGCTCTGTCCTTGCCTTCCTCCTCCTTGTGCAGCAGCTGCAATGCTAGCATGGGACTCTCAGTTCCAGCAGAGAACTGCCTTCCTGGAGCCATGGGCTTTGTTCAGCCACAGTTGCAGTCAGTCCTGTAAGAGGGGTGTGGAGTGGGAGCATGTCCCTTTTTTGGTTTGGAGAGAAGTGATCTCGGGCTGTGGAGGTCTCTACACTGAAGCTAACATAGGGGAAGGTGAGGGTGGTGAGGAAAAGGGAGAGAGAGACACCATCAGAAGCAATAAGGCACCCACAGTTATTTTTTTTTTTTCTGTCAACTGCCACCAAAATAACTCTTAACTGGTCCAGAGACTGGGTGTGTGACTTAGCTTTTGTATTTGTAAAAGAAAGAGATCGTTTAGATGGCTCCCAGAGGAAGTGAAGTTTGGTACATCTTGGTCCTGTTGGTACGATCGTTATTTTATTGGACAGAGATCTCTGCCTAGATATAATGTTGGAGCTTTTGGAGCCACAGGTAACTCAGAATGCATGTAATTAATCTCTTTTGTACCTGACCGCTCCATATGAAGAGAGCTAGTAGGACTCATTTGTTCATTCATTCAATAAACATTTATTGAGCACCTACTAGGTGCAGGCATATGTTTTCTCCAAGCTTCATTTTTAGACTGTTTTTTGGAACTGTTTCGCATATTACGGGGCTTCTGGACCGATGCTGGTGTTCCTTCCTCAGAAGGACCCCACTGTGTCAAAGCAACCCCCTTAAAACATGCATCTGAAGCAGAGCATCATTCATTAGTGTTACGCAATCCTTAGGTGCCAGCCACGTGCCAAGCATGAAGGTTAACAGGGAGAATGAGACACTGAGGCATCACTGCCCGGAAAGAGGAGGCTGCCCTGGAAATAAGCTAGTCCATCGCAGGGAGCCACAGTGGAACCCAGATGAGGGAGTGACCAGTTCTCCTTGGAGAGGGGAATCCTGGAAGTGCTTCCTACACAGGGAGTTGAGACAGGACAGGAATGTGGACTTCCAACAGACAAATGAAGCTGCGGGGGGGGCGG
>NW_006293232.1:1700011-1702169 GCF_000327345.1 Myotis davidii | reverse complement strand
TTAGGTTTAATTGTAGGAAGGCATTTCGAAGGTATACGGCCCAAGGGCCAGATGTCTAGGAAAGTGAGGCAGGGAGACCAGCCGGGAGACCAGGTCATCTGGGCAAGAGGTGCAGAAAGATTCCATTAAGGCAAGGGTTTGAGGATGGAGAGAAGGTTGTGGTGAAAAGACAGAGAGGACACATGGACATGCTGTGTTACAGGATCTGGCCACTCAAAGCAGATCAGAGAATCAGTAGCATCAACACTACCTGGAAGACATGCAGGGTCTCAGGCCCACCGCAGACTCACGGACTCAGAATCTGTGGATTAACAAAACCTCCCCAGGCCACTCACGGGCACATTACAGTCAGAGAAACACTAGCCTAGGTATCAGGATTCAGAGGTGAAGAAAGATTCAGAGATGAGGAAAGCTGAGGTCCCTCATGGAGTCTACACTCTATCAGGGGAGGCCGATTTGCAACAATAGTTCCAGGATTAGCAGTGGATGATGACTGTGACAAGTGCTAGAAAGGGGACATGGGGGGGACCAGAAGATCATGCAATAGCATAAAAGGATTTTAATTGGGCTGTGGGTCCAGTTAAACGGTTCCCTGGGTAAGTTAAAGCGGCACGCAGAGCGAACCCAGAGAAGCAGGTGGAAAGTTGTATGTGCGAGGGGGTGGGAGGAGCCTTCCGTGCGGAGATCAGGATTAGATCCAGCTGGAAGGACACTGGGACTTTGGAGGAACTCAGAGAGCTGGAGCGAAGAAGAGCCTGTCATGTGGGGCCGGAGGTCAGAAGGGGCACCAAGTCAGCCTTCCAAATCACGCCGAAGATTTTGATTTTTATCTTAAGAAGAAAACAAGAGAAAGAAGCCCAGAGCAGTGTCAGGCAGGTTGTACATCAGAGGAGAGCCGGCAGCCCTTCCTGGTGTTCCTACCTCCGCCCATTCATTAGTGGAGACTATTGCTCTAGGCTTTTTTTTTTTTTTTTTCCCCAGTTTTGGCTCCATTTAAGAAAGTTCTATTGAGCTCATACTTTGTATTAGGCCCTATCTCGGCAGAGGAGGGGATATTAAAATATTTAAGATGTGATCTCTGCCCTTAAGGAGAGTACAGTTTAATAATGACATTTTGCTGCTTTAAGCTGATAGAAAAACCAAGCACTTCCAGGTAATCATGCCCTATGTCTTCCCTCATAGACTGCTTCGGAGCCACTTTCTCTCGTCCCATTTTTATAGGTTAGTTTTTTAATACAAATGTACATTTTCTTGGTTTCAGGCCGTTCTTCCAGCTTGCTACATCTTTTCAAGTCTTGTTTTCAGTTGTCAATTTACTCCCTCTCTCTAACGACGTTATGCCACATGCAGACTTGATGAGCAGGTCTTCTTTTTGTTAATTGAAGACCCTACTTAAAACATTGGTGACAGGTCTCAGAGGGTTCTTAAGCCCCCTAGTATGGCTGTAGTAGAAACACCCTTTGGGGTGATTATTGATTGATTAATCAATACAGGTTGGGTTCCATACAGTATTTTTTTTCCTGGCAGGCGTCTCCCTATCTTGTAGCAAGAGATAAGTGCACTATTGATGGGAATCCACGCACCTGTGAACACCCATGTCGCAATGCCTATGAGTTGAATTTTGATTTTGTTACATCTCTACCATCAGTATGGGACTGCTGTTTTACTCATCACTGTATTCCCCACCCACGTACAGCATGTTGCGTATGGTGGACACTCAATAGACCAGTGATGGCGAACCTTTTGAGCTCGGCGTGTCAGCGTTTTGAAAAACCCTAACTTAACTCTGGTGCCGTGTCACATATAGAAATGTTTTTGATATTTGCAACCATAGTAAAACAAAGATTTATATTTTTGATGTTTATTTTATATATTTAAATGCCATTTAACAAAGAAAAAGCAACCAAAAAAGTGAGTTTACGTGTCACCTCTGACACACGTGTTATAGGTTCACCATCACTGCACTAGAGCAACCATGAGCAAGATGAGCTTTCAGGCAAAGGGAAATGCATGCTGAACTCATGCATTTGCTTGTCCTTAGGCTGAAACTTCTGCAATATATAAGTATGTGTATAGATGAGCAGCTCAGTTTGGGTTATAGGGGCATTCACTTGATTCAGCATGATAAAGGCTAATGCCTCAAATTAAACACTTCATA
>NW_006293232.1:1696708-1697056 GCF_000327345.1 Myotis davidii | reverse complement strand
GAAGAGGTAAGACCAGAAAAGGAGGCAGGGTAAGGCCATGAATGCCTACTGCAAAGCTTGGATTTTCTTCCTACAAGGTGACACTGTCTCTAAAGTCTTTAAAGAAAGGGGACAATGTGATTAGGTTTAATTGTAGGAAGGCATTTCGAAGGTATACGGCCCAAGGGCCAGATGTCTAGGAAAGTGAGGCAGGGAGACCAGCCGGGAGACCAGGTCATCTGGGCAAGAGGTGCAGAAAGATTCCATTAAGGCAAGGGTTTGAGGATGGAGAGAAGGTTGTGGTGAAAAGACAGAGAGGACACATGGACATGCTGTGTTACAGGATCTGGCCACTCAAATCAGAGAATC
>NW_006293232.1:1684021-1696217 GCF_000327345.1 Myotis davidii | reverse complement strand
CTTTTCAGGTCTTGCTTTCAGTTGTCAATTTACTCCCTCTCTCTAACGACGTTATGCCACATGCAGACTTGATGAGCAGGTCTTCTTTTTGTTAATTGAAGACCCTACTTAAAACATTGGTGACAGGTCTCAGAGGGTTCTTAAGCCCCCTAGTATGGCTGTAGTGGAAACACCCTTTGGGGTGATTATTGATTGATTAATCAATACAGGTTGGGTTCCATACAGTATTTTTTTCCTGGCAGGCGTCTCCCTATCTTGTAGCAAGAGATAAGTGCACTATTGATGGGAATCCACGCACCTGTGAACACCCATGTCGCAATGCCTATGAGTTGAATTTTGATTTTGTTACATCTCTACCATCAGTATGGGACTGCTGTTTTACTCATCACTGTATTCCCCACCCACGTACAGCATGTTGCGTATGGTGGACACTCAATAGACCAGTGATGGCGAACCTTTTGAGCTCGGCGTGTCAGCGTTTTGAAAAACCCTAACTTAACTCTGGTGCCGTGTCACATATAGAAATGTTTTTGATATTTGCAACCATAGTAAAACAAAGACTTATATTTTTGATATTTATTTTATATACTTAAATGCCATTTAACAAAGAAAAATCAACCAAAAAAATGAGTTCGCGTGTCACCTCTGACACACGGGTCATAGGTTCGCCATCACTGCATTAGACATTTGTTCAGTGACAGCCTGCAGAGTTCCTATGGACTTGCAGAAATTGTACAAAACAGCCAGGCTATTTGATACATTTCAAAGACTGAAATGTAAAGTTTATCCCTTCAGGTGTTTCCCAGGTCTGTGGCCAGTTCCCAGAGTAGGTTCCGCAATGTTATATGCTCTGCTCTCTGTAACATCTCCTGGTACTTTGTGCAAGTTTTCCATCTCTTTAGTTTATCCTAGGGATTCTGCAGTGAAACCAAGAGAAAAGATCTGTGTAACTCCTTCTATACATCACTGGTCCCCAATTTAACAGGGAATGTCAAAAGGGTATGCCAACTAGAATTCTATTGGATTGTGCCAATAGAACTCTAGTAAACAGGTATACCAAATACAACAGACACCATAGTTTAATTTGGCAAAGCTCATTAATAACAACCACCAAAAAATTCTCCTTTCGGCTGTTAATCATCTAGACATATTTGTAGTTTTCCATACTATTCCTGATGATCTCACTTTTTTTTTCTTTAACTAAACTATGGGTACCACTCATTTTGAAATTTGCTTTCATAGATTCCTCACTACCTTGACTCCCCCCGCCCCCGCCCCCGCCCCCCGCCCCTTATTGTATCTAAATTTACGTCAGTTTGGCAAAAATACTTAGTGACACTGGAGGTTTTCTTACATCCCACATCCCAGTTCTGCAACAATGACTTCACAGGCATTATCTTATTTAATCCTCTTCTATAGGAAGTACATACTTAACTAACCTTGCTTTATTTAAAAAAAAAGTCAGAGATTGGAGAGGTGAAATTATCCACACATTTGTGTTGGTTTCTCGCCCTCCTTGGAAGGAGAGCTGATGTGTTGCAGGGCTCGGGGTTTGAATATGGCCTGATTTCAGAGCCCAAATTCTTAGCCCAGCACACACAGCTTTATAAAGGGCCCAAGACCTGGAACACCATGCTGGAAGGCCCTCTGAGCTCCTCTTGCTCAGAACAGGATGTGTGCTTGTGGCCCTGATTTGCTATGTCACTTTCCGGGCAAAATAAATCTCCCAGTGAAAAGCAAAAGGCAGGAAGGGGAGATGGGGGAGTGGGAGATGGGGGATACAACTCCGGGATCCTCGGAGAGAGCTTTCATGTCTGGAGCTGTGGAACCGAATGGATACATTTCTTAACCTACATTAACATATTTCTTCATCAATAAAATATTTGTTTAATAATTGAGTGAGGTTGGGATCTAATTTTAGTTTTAACTGCCACCAACTAGCTATATGGCCATAGGATTTTTTTTTTTCTTGAACCTTTATTGAGTGCTAACTCTGCCTTTTTTTTTTTTTTTAGGACAAACATTTCAGGCAAAGGCGTAGTAGGAGCAAAGGTGTGGTGAGTTCACTGAGCAGAGAGTGGGACAATGTGGGAACTGTCAAGGTTCATGCTGGAGAATCCATGAGACTAAGATTCTAAACTTTTCTTTCTTTCTATTTCCCTTTCTTTCTTTCTTTCTTTCTTTCTTTCTTTCTTTCTTTCTTTCTTTCTTTCTTTCTTTCTTTCTTCCTTCCTTTCTTTCTTTCTCTCTCGCTCTCTTTCTTTTTTTAAAAAAGCTTTTTTATTGATTTCAGAGAGGAACGCAGAGGGAGAGAGAGATAGAAACATCAATGATGAGAGAGAATCCTTGATGGGCTGCCTCCTGCACACCCCCTCACTGGGGATCGAGCCTGCAACCTGGGCATGTGCCCTGACCGGGTATCGAACCGTGACCTCCTGGTTCATAGGTCAATGCTCAACCACTGAGCCAGGCCGGCCAGACTGATTCTCTTTGTCATTATGAAAAATTATTTACCTTTCAATAACACAGAAAATAAAAAAATCCATAAGTGTGTACTTCCATCAGCAGTGAAAACATGAACACCCGAGCAGTGTGAAATGAAACCAGTTTTAGAGAGAGCATTTTGCTGAAATTGAGAGTAACCTGTGGGTACATAAGCCGTACACAGGAAACACGAGACATGAGGATTGAGGGGGACACACAAAGTCACCAAAGGGGAAAAAAAGGCAATTATTGGGAAAGTGACAGAAGCATAAAAAGTACACGAAATTAGCTATGTCAGTTGTGAAATTGAAGTCACAGTGCTCTGTGTTTGGGGGCTGCAGTCACAAAGACTAAGAAAGAGAATCAAAACCTGCATTTTCATGACTGAGTCATCTGTGCCCCTCGCTCCCCCATTCCTTCCACCAGCATTGCACTCTCCTAAGCCTCTGTTGAAGGGTTCTCTTGATTCATTTGAAAATGAGGATGGGTGAGGGAGTATTGTTTTCGCCTGAGCAAACCAGATGTGGTGGGCTCCCGGGAGTAACTGTGGTTTTTTTGCTCCGCTCATGTAAAAATAACTCAGGGACGCTGACATTATTTTTAAACGTGTCTTAAAAGTCGAGGAGAGGAAGGCTTCGGAGCCATGAATGAGATGAAAAGAAAAGCTGTGCCAGGCAAGGTGAAAGTCAAGATCAACGGGAGAAAGCCAGCGTCGCCCGAGAGGTGAGGGGGAGAAATGTCCCTGACTCTCAGTTACCGAGCTGGGTGCTAAGCCTGCAATGTCTGCTCTGTCAAAGTCATTCCATTAAAACTTAAAATGAATCTGCAACTAGAGGATCTCACCCCTTATAGGAGCCTTATGTAATGTATGCAAATGTGCACCTGAATTATTAGGCTCTCTTCCCTGCCCCCGCCCCCCACCCCAACCTTCCAAAGCTGCTCTTAATGAGTAAAAGCTTGTGAAAGCCTAGAGGTTTCTAAAATAAATGTGTGTCTAAGAACATCTCGAAGGAAAACCTGAAGAATGGCGCTTTGAGAGCCAGAAGAGGCTGAGCAGAAAGGACCCTGGATGGAGACCGAGGATTGCTGGGCCTGGCACTGGGTTGGCTACTTACTTTGGAGAGGCCCTTGCAAGCCACCTAGCCTCCTGGGGCTGAGGTGCTGTGTCCCAGTAGGAAGAGTTTGGAAACAAGGGTCATGGGTCCCAATCTTGTCATTAATGAGCTATGTGGCTGGCAAAAGTTTTCATATTTGGGGGCTTGATTCCTTATCTATAAAGTGGGGGAAGCGATCGATCTGGTCCATAGGGTTGTTGTGAGGGACAGATGAGAAAGCTTTCGTGAAACGTGCTCTGCAGAATGTAAGGGGCAATAGACAAGTGGGCCTCTGCTGCCATCACGTCCTCCATGTATCTTTGCCTCTCAGAATACTGGGACGATCAATGAGAACTCAAAAGGCGTTTATTACAGAAAGTCACAATCCACTGTGGCAAGCAAGGACACACGCTTTGATTCTGTTGATAAAAGCAAACATAAACTAATCAGAAGGCCAGCCTCACCTGGGAGATGTGTAAATGGCTAGGAGCAGGGAGTGCCACACCAAAGCCTTCGCTAGATGATGGGGTGGGGGGATGCTCACTAGGATTTAAGAGGCGTAAGATGACTGAAACTATCACACAAAAAGGAGATCTTCTCGTTCCACTTGAACTCTAACGTGATTTTGTTGTTGGGTACAATGTCCCCTTCACGAGACTCTGAAGTCAGTAGCCAGGGCTGTGCAGCAGAAGTTTTCCACCCAGCAACAGGATGATGTCAGCGGTCTGGAGGACGACCAATCAGCAGGCAGAATGAATCAGAGCGAGCTGGGATTTTGCTCAACGGTCTCCTAGCAAAGCAAGCTCAGCTCTGAAGTGCAGGAGCTATTTGCACTTCCTCTGCACTTAAAGCCGAGACCGAATGTCTCCTTGCTGAAAGGGTACGAATGGGTGTGCACGCAGTTAAGATTATTTGCATCCAAACAGCCAGTCCTAGGGGTAAAAAGAGGCATATCTGGTGCTTTTCTGCAAGTGTTAATTTGCAATGAAAATTTTAGCATTAATAAATATTTTAAAGGCGTGATTACACATCATGCCTTATCATTGTTTGAAACCTGTTCTGTTCCATGCATTATGGGGCAGTTGGGCAGCTCTAGGCACAAGAGCTACATATACACTTCAATACTGTACCTTATAGAATTTGAACTTGCTTCTGATGGTTCCTGTCTTCTCTGTAATGACAAGCAGTCTGGAAGCCAACAGCTGTTTCATTTCTGGGTCAAAAGCTCCAATTCTCTAATTCCACTAAGATGTGTTTTGTGCGTGCTTTAAAAATAAGTCTAAGCAGGAAGGTTATGATGTAACTTGGAGGTGTCACCTCTTGGTAGGGGAGGGTAAAGCTTTGTAACATTTCACAGAACCTGCGGTTATGTCCTGACACTTAGTCAGTTCTTTTGACCTGGTGGACAGTGACAGCCGTGCTGGAAAGGGGCTCAAAGGGTTAAACAGCCTATCACACACCCCAGCAGGTTCTTACCTCTCCAGCCTGCACCACTGACAAGACAATGTCTGCACGAAGGCCAGAGGCAGTGTCTCTTCTGAGTGGTGACAACAGGTCTTTCCAAAAGAAAAGACTCTATAAACAAAGAGGGAGTGACTTTCCATCATGTGGTGTCTGAGTTGTTGGCTGGTTTCAGGAAGCACCAAGGATTATGATTTCTGCTGCAACCTCTCTCTCCTGCAACAGCTTCTTTCTTGGCTGAAGGCCTCATTTTCCTCATTACTGGGATGAAAACAGAGTTGACAACAGCGAGGTAGTTTGGGCTAATGAGGGTCAGGCCATTCTGAAATACTGAGAAGACTGACTTAGGGAACATACTTTAGAGAAAAGCAGACTTAATATGTCCAAAGATTGATGACGCGCTGGAGGGGGGCAGGCAGGTTCTGCAGTTAAGGTTCACTCGGGTTTCACAGTCCAGCTCCAGGATTTACAGGCTCTGCCCTCTGGCCAAATCTCAGTTCCCCAGGTGCAGACTGGGCCAAGCTTAGCTCCAAGGATGGCTGTGAAGATAAAGATACACAATCTCTCACCCAGCACGGGCAAAACACACTGCAGCTCCTCAATAATTCATAGACCCTCCATCCCCTTGAAACTGGAAATAAACAACTTGTTGGCAAATAGAAATCCCGGAGGGACCAGCTTTCACAAACACGGAGGGGTTGTAATTAGCATGTAAAAGGATTGCTTCCAAGCCTTGAAAGCATAGTTGTTCTTTCCAGGCTCTTAGGCAGACCTGGAAAGCCTTGTTTACACGCCGGCATTAATTGGCTCGGCAAATCCTCAAATCCTCACTGCTAGGGCAAAATTAAATTTCAGCTCAGGCTCTGTTTGAATGACCCCAAAACTGCAAACGAAGGTGGCATTAGTGTGGTCTGAGTTTCACTTTTCTGGGAGCTTGAGATGAATGCAATGGGCCTTCTAGTCTGTATATATAAAAGTCTAAGTGACCGAATGACCGGTCACTATGATGTGCACTGACCACCGGAGGGCAGACACTCAATGCAGGAGCTCCAATCAGGGCAGCCAACCTCCTGTGGCCCCTCTCCCCTGACCACCAACCTCCCACAGCCCCTCCCCCCACCAGCCAACCTCCCGTGGCCAGGTCAAGGGACCCCACCCGTGCACGAGTTCATGCACCAGGCCTCTAGTCATTCTATAAAGCCCTGGCCTGCTTCACCAGAAAGATGTAACTGAAGTATCTGAACCCACCCTGTCACCATCCCCCTCCCTCATCTGAACTTCCCTCTAGGGGACCTGCTCCTGGTCCCCAAAGGGGTTTAAGAAAAGCTTTCTGGAGACTGGGGCAGAAGTGGGTGGGGATGTGAAAGCTCAGGGCAGGTTCGAGGTCAGAGCAGCTGTGATGGCCAGAGGGGAGGCAGAAGGAAGTGGTGGGAGATGTACTTCCTGGGCGAGACCCAATCAGCTATTTTAGACTCCGGTTCCTTATTAGTCAGCAGTCAACAAGATGTGGGACATGGTAACATTTTATTATTTCCTTTCTCCTGAGAAATACATTTGTTGTATCAGATAAAATGCCTTGTTCACGCAAAGCTTACTGCCTCGAGGAGGAGGGATCGGGAAGCTGCCTCTTTGCCTCTTCCCACGTCCCAGAGATACACTGCTCGCTGTGGGCAGGCTCAGGGGTTTGTGAACCATCGCCCCACATTAGGACAGCAGGACAGAGATGCTGAGCAGGGAAACAATGCCACAGAATGTTGAGATCTCCTCGCAGCACTTCAAGTCCAAGTGGAAGAGTTAGAAATAGGTAAATTTGTACCTGCAGCTTTCATTAAGCATCAAGACCTGACTGTTTCTTTAATGACTGCACCTTGGTATATAGGTCCTACCAGATTATTATGTGTATTTGTTTAAGGGGGAACCGATTTATTTCCAGAGAAAGCCATTTTGTGTCAGAATAACCTGACATAGTGTTATGGGTTGAATTATGCCCCTTCCCCCGCTACCATACAAAGACAGGTTGGAGTTCTAACCCCAGCACCTCAGAAGGTGCCACTATTTGGGAATAGGTTCATTGCAGATGCAGTTATTTAAGTTAAAATGAGGCCATACAGGAGTAATGTGGGTCCCTTAAATATAACTGGTGTCCTTACAGGAAAATGACAGTATGACAAGGACAGACACATAGAGGGAGAAGGCCATGTGAAGACAGGGGCCTGGAATGATGCACGCACCAGCCAAGGGCTGCCCAAGATTGCCAGCAACCAGCAGAAGCCAGGAGGGGGCAAGGGTTCTCTTGGAGGTCTCAGAGGGAGCCTCCAGAGCTGTGAGGCAGTACATTTCTGTTGTTTTAAGCCACCTCATTTTTGGTACTTTGCAGCCCTAAAAAGCTAACATATACGGCAATAAAAAAAAAATGACTGCTAGCACTCCAGAGGAGGTAAAGATGGCAGCTGTGAGATCTTGGACCAATTTCTCAACCTCTCTGGAAGAATTTTTCCTTATCTCTGTAGAATGGCTGGAGTAGATGACTCAAAAAGATGCTGAAATCCTTTGAGAATATTGCTGTTCTCTCCCAATATTTTATAGCTTTTATTCCTCTGATCCAGATCTTGAATCTTTCCCCATCTCCCCATCCACATTTGCCAATAAAGTTCAGGGCCCACTCTTTTCTTGCCTGGAAAATTGCAAAACTATTCTCCCCTCCAACCTACATATATCACACACGTGCCTGAGGGATTCCTGTAGACACCGATCTGATAACATCATGCTCCCACAGCCCTCTGCGGCCTTCCACGGCCTACAGCACAATGTCGCAACTCCCTCCTGAGGTTGACACGAGGCTCTTCACGTCTAGACTAAACCTCTGCCTTTAGGCTTGTCTCCCACCAATGCCCTCCAAGCTCTTTTCACCCCACATATTCTATTTATATATTCTTGCTACACTAAAATACTGTCTCCTAAACAGCTGTGAACTTCCTTGTTCTAAAATCCTGCACCATCTACTCCCCAGAAACTTCCCCCTACTCTTTTATTCCCCCACAAGATAGTGAACAATTTGAAGGCAGGAACTGTGTCTTATTCATTGTTTTTTTCTCCGATACCTAGACTTTCCTTAGCATAGAGTAAGAGCTTGATAAGTATGAGTTAAAGGAAGGGATCCTTTATTCTTCAAGACCTATTTCAAAGGGTTTTCTTCCCCCTAAATGAATACCTGAACTGGGAGTTCTCTCGCAGCTCTCATTGCCCTGTGACAATTTTATGCCAATTCTCCCAGCCATGCATCCTTTAGCTCGGTGCATGATGCTTTGCACATGAGTACTAAACAAATGCTTGTGGGGGTATCTGGACAAGTACATAATGGGCATATTATTATTGTAAATGTTTGTGTGCATTTTTTGTTTGCTTATTTAGGGCAAAACTCTGAGTCATCTGCTGTAAGTGGAAAAGTTTAGCCTTAATTTGGTCGACTTGTCTTGTTTCCATGGACTGTGGCCATCGCAGTTTAGTTCAGTTGGCCAGAATGTGTGCCAAGGGTGGGCTTCTTAACTTATCCTGCCCTTACTTGGAGTAAGGCACAGCAAACTTTGCAGCAGGGCCTCCCCTTTGCATACTCAGGAGATAGAGCAGGAAATCCAAAGGGACCAACTCACTACAAGGGTCCGCAGCTGGGCGAGAGCGTAGTGGTCAGGAGCTGGGAGGGCCTGTGTGTCCATGCAAGGGGTCGCTCCTTTGGTCTGCCCCCCGTCTCCTTCTCCATGGCTAACTTTGGTCAACCAAGGCCTGTGGGTGGAGAGGAGATGAAGTCTCCTGGAAAGTGGCGCACATTGCTCTCCAGGCTGGTGTTCATAGCAAATGTCTCCCGGTGTGATCACATGTACACGACTGAAGTGAATTCTAATAATTCTGCAAGGTAGCTACCCCCATTTTCTGGATATGGACATTGAGGTGATGTGTGCAAGTTCATAGTTAGTTAGGAGCAAAAACAGAAATTTATCTCAGGTCTGTTTGACTTCATAAACTTTGCTCTTGACTATGAAACATTCTACTTTCCAAGTCCATTGCAGCCTATCAAGTTGATAAATTAATTAACTAAACAATATTCATTTAAAACCTACTCTATACCAGTTGCTGTTGAAGGTCTAGGGGTAACATGCAAATTTATATATGTAAAAAGCCAGGGACTGGAACATGGTAACGACTGGAATGACTGGTTGTTATGATGCCCACTGCAGCCAGCAAACTGCCCGGATTGGGGGGTGGGGCCAGCCAGTCAACCTCCCGCAGCCCCTCCCCCCAGTCAGTTCCACTCCCATCAGCCCCCCCCCGCCCCACTCGGATCAGGGGCAGGGCTGGCTGGCCAAACACCCATGGCCCCTCCCCCAGGCCACTGGCCCCCAATCGCCTCCCCCACCGCAATTGGAGGTGGGGCGTGCCAGCCAATCCTTCTTGGCTTCTCCCTTTAGCTGGCCCAGCCCTGATCAGGCCCTAATGGGGCAGGTGGGCTGGCCAACTTCCCACCTCCATGTCCTCCTCCCAATAAGCCTGGCCCCAATCTGCCCTGATTGGGCCCTGGGCTGGCTGGGCCCCACCTGTGCACGAATTTGTGCACTGGGCCTCTAGTAGACAGATAAAGTCACTGCCCTCATGGAGCTTACATTCTAGAGGAGGGAGACACATTATAAAAACATAAGCAAATATTAGCTAATGGTAAGTGCTATGGAAACTAGAAAATATGGAAAAGGATAGAGAGTGTGATTGGCAGCCTCTGAGATGGTCCCCAATAAGCTCTGCCTTCTGATATTCAGGTCCTGTGTGATCACCTGAGTGTGAACTGAATCTAGTGACTCACTTCAAACTAATAGAATATGGTAAAGATGAAAGGATGTCATTTCTGAGCTTGGGTTGCAAAAATACTTGTTAGTGGGCTTTATGCCTGTAGGATACAATGAGATGTACACGTGACATTAAATAACAATACATTAACTTACATGAAGTTGTATTAGCCAACAATTAGTCCTAGAAACAAACCTGGGATTATAAAAATAGTCTTTAAAAAGAAGAACTCTAACTGTTGATATAGCATGTGTTTAACTTCCTTGAGCCAGAAAACTAACAGATTTTATATTATCTGCCCAATTTTGTTTAATGTCTCTGCCTAGGTCATTCCAAGCCCTCAGTTCACACAGTGGGCCCATTTTGATGTTCCCCAATAACCCAGATTTCTGAGAGCTGAGTGTCTTAAAAGCCTGACCTTAACTTTTATGGATACTAAATGGCAACATTAAGGCTTTCAGGGAATATTTTTGCATTTTCTCTAGCTATAAAGAAGTATGAAATGAGAAATTTCTTCAATTAGATGAGGCCTGAACAAGAGTTTAAAAATTAAACATTTATGAATAATAAATATACAAAAGGTATAACCTCACTAGAAATTAAAAAGCACAAAAGAAACAATGAAATATAAATTTTCACCTTTCAAATTAGAAATATGATTCTTAATCTGTGGAGGCATTAGTGAAATGCAAAGTCTCAAACAGCTCATGCAGGATAAATTAGTAGAGCAACCTTTCAAATGAAGCAGTTGGCCACATGTGTCAAGATTCTTAATCATATTCTTCCCTTTTGACCCAGTAACACTGATATCGTTGTAATTAGCTGGTTATTAATACTAGGAAAGGAGCAAAGGGAAGGCCAGATATTACAGTCATGTCATTTGGGCCCAAGCTTCACCAGGAAGCTACAACTTTACACTCCACCGGGGCCCAACAAAGGGAAGATAACCTCATATTCAGCAAAGTTGGGGGAACTAGGGAAGGTGCTTCCTGTCAATCAAACCTAAGGTCAGAAATGTTTGGTCAGAATGGGTGTGGCCACTGCAAGGGTAGGGGCGGGGAGAAGATACATAACCCCCTCCAGCGGTTCTCAACCTGTGGGTCGCGACCCCTTTGGTGGTCGAACGACCCTTTCACAGGGGTCGCCTAAGACCATCCTGCATATCAGATATTTACATGACGATTCATAACAATAGCAACATTACAGTTATGAAGTAGCGACGCAAATAATTTTATGGTTGGGTCACAACATGAGGAACTGTATTTAAAGGCCCAGAAGGTTGAGAACAAACTGCAAAGGAGTTCGCTCTCTTTGCTCTCTGGGGATCTGTGTGACTCTGGGCTTAGGGGGCTCTTTGCCCCTGCTTTCCTCATTCGCCCACATGGCCCACAGCCTTGTCGATCCCACAGGACCAGTGGACTAACAGACTTTAACTAGCCTGATGCTGAACTGGACCCAGCTCGCACATGGAGCCATGTGGACACTGGCTTTGCTTCTAGCTCTACTGACGCCCTTGCTACGTTTCTTCTATGACCGGACTAAGTGAAATGGGACTTTGTAAACGCAGGGGTGTAATTCCATGGAAATAAAGCTTTCTGCAATATCTCATCCTCCCATGGGGTATCCCAAGAACCCCACTTCCACGGGTAACAACACCATAGTATCCTCAACCCTTCAACTAACTATAGCTGGCACATTGTAGATAGTTAGTAAACACATATAGAATAAATTAATTAAATCTTATAATCCTAATAAAGCCTGCAAAAGTAATATCAGTTATAAAAATGTACAAATATATTTATTGAAAAAAATATTTATGGAAACATTTTTTAATAAGGGAAATGGAAACACCCTGAGTGCCTACAATAAAGACTTGATTAAATAAGTCCTAGAATACTCATTTGGTGGTATATATTTCTGCCCTTAAAATGAGTCTGTAGAAGAATTTTTAATAAGGTCCACTGTGGACAAAGATGAAGATACTAAATCGGGTACACTGCGGTCTCCAATATTCATATCGAGGAGGCACATACATAGCTGTACATAGGACAAAATAATGGAGGAAGCAATACTTCAATATATAAATAGTGGTTGTTTACAGGTAACTTGTTTTCTTTTTTATCCTGTATTTAAAATTTTTCCACAGTGACCTTGATTTACATTTACAGTTATGAAAACAGCAATATAAATACTCTAACAATAAATTTCAAATCTAAGGCTACAAAATTCAGACCATTCAACTATGAGTATGTATTGAACTGAAAATGTATATGCGAACAAACTAATAACATTTTTGGCTTTCCCTAAATATTACAATCACACTA
>NW_006293232.1:1660301-1683919 GCF_000327345.1 Myotis davidii | reverse complement strand
GTTCCGGAGCAACATGCGGCTCTTTGGCCCCTTGAGTGTGGCTCTTCCTACGCCTTAGGAGTACCCTAATTAAGGTAATAACAATGTACCTACCTATATAGTTTTAGTTTAAAAAATTTGGCTCTCAAAAGAAATTTCAATCGTTGTACTGTTGATATTTGGCTCTGTTGACTAATGAGTTTGCTGACCACTACTAAGCTAGGGTTAGTTTTCCTTTTTCAGTGCTTTAAACCAGGTGTCATGTGCAATAGCGGTAATGAGCATAGTCTCTAGAACCAGGCTTTCCCAGTTTATACCTCATCTGTGACACTAGTGTGGTTGGGCACCTTTGGTAAATTATTTAACCTCTTGAAATCTTGGTTTCTCCATCTGTAAAATAGGAATATTAATAGTATCTGTCCCATAGGTTGATTGCATCTATTAAATGAGAATAATATTTATAATGTAAAGCACTTAGAGCCATGCCTAGCACGTGGTGAGTGGTACTTGTGGTTTGCTGTTGCCATAGTGTGACTTCTAACCAAGTACAGCTCTGTTTAGTGTCAAAGGTTTAAAATCTAACCTTCTCCCTGGTCTCTAAGAGGAGAGACATGACAATAAGCCTTCTATATTCTTTGGATGTCCATGTGTGCATGATTTATAGAAGAAATGACAAAGATGATGAACTGTACCTTAAATGTCATGGCTTTTTAAATCAAGCACTTTGAAATGTATTTTATTTTGGCACTTGAAGTTCTCTTGCCTTTGTATTGTCCAAAATAATACCAAGCTCTCTCAACCTTAATGGAGAAGCAGGAAAACCTTAGAAGTTTCGACCCCTGGGCAATAGAGGGGTCTCTTGCTTTGAACACTGAATGGACATTTGGGATCCAGATCATGCTCTTCCTCTACCAGGAAGTCTCTTGGCTCACCCTGCAAGATCAATTCCTCTCTCTTCCAAAGTCCCTGAGCCCTTTTTTTAAGAGCCCTTGACAACTGTTTCTCTTTCTATCATGTATTATGACCATTATGTGTGTGTGTGTGTCAAACAAGAGCTTACATTTCATGTTTTATTCTTACTGGTGGTAGAACCTGCATAGTAGTAGGACCTCAATTTTTGAGTAAATGAAATAATAAATCATGTAGGTATTTAGAGGTGGGAAAAGATCTTAAAGATGTAACTTTAGAGTCAAAGGCTGGATGTATCCGCAGTCCAGAGAGACCTCTGTTTTAATCAGACTTTAACTCTCACAAGCGGAGGGATCTTGGGGAACTTTCTGACTTTTCTGATAATCCTTGTCCTTATTTGTAACCATGAGGATAACAATACCTAGCTCACAGAACTGATAAGAGACTAGAAAGATAATTAACTTGCAAATGGCAAGTGAAAACGTTCATGGCTTGGTAGCTGCTAAATCCATGGCATTGTGCTTACTCTTTTGTTTATCTTTCTTTAATCAACTTTTAGGATTTGCCCAAATACTGTGGCTGTGAAATGAGGACCTTTCCTAGGAGAAGAGTGAGGAGAAGAAGTAACATTGGCTGAGAATCTGCTACGTACCTGGTTACTGTGCCCATAGCTTTCCCCATGGAACTGGGTGGGAAAAATCGAATGAGCTGACATTGAGTTCTCATGTTTCAAACACTCTTGAGGGTTTTCTTGAGATCTTGCTCACCTTATTCCTAGGATATCTTGAGATAGTAGATCAGATCACCAGACTGAAAACCTCCAGGAAATGAGAGTACCATTCACCTCTGTGGGATAATGGGAACTCTGGTCACTTGAAACTCCCTCCATTATAAAGCTTTCAGAGCTAAAGGGCTAAATTGACTTACAGTCTTCTTGCGAATCCTGCGGGTATTTCAAGCAGGACAATTACCTGGCCAGTGCAAGATAATGTGTGACAGGCAAACTTCCTGGGAAGTAGGCTAACTCAGCACTCCTTTGACCCATCAATGGCATTTTTAAAATTATGAGCACGTGTGCCTCCAAATGACAAGATATTTTAAAGCAAAGGTAATAAGAATTCACCCCAGACCTAATCTGGCTCTTTTTATTTATATTTTAAAAAGATGTACCCAACCAAGTCTTTTTTAAATTGTTATTATCATTATTATTTTTTAAGGAAAGAAACATTAGTGAGAACCTTCCATGTACCAACATTATGTTGGGTGTTCACCATGTTATCCCATTTTTTTTTCTCAATAGTTAAGCCAAATATTATCCCTATTTTACAGCAACTGCAAAACAGTTTATTCACTTGCAGGATGCCTCACAACAGCATAGGTCTTAAGTAGTAGAGCCAGGATCAAACTCTCCTTTTACTTTTTTAAACCTGCAAGGTCAATGTTCTTAAATTGAACATCTCGTTTTAAATTATTTTCAGAGTGATTAAAAAATACATACATCATTATTCATACATCTATTCATAATTTATTCATACAGCTCCCCAAAGACCAGGGCTTTGCCTTTCTAATCACCTCTATAGGCTCACAGTGGCAGTCAATAAATATTTGTTGAATGAATAAATTCATGTAATCAATCGCTCAACTGTTAGTGTCTACTGTCAAGTTCTGTAAGTTTTGTGAGAGACACAGTGATGAAAACATAGATTTCTTTTCCTAGTATATTATGCTAAACTAGAGGCCCAGTGCACGAAATTCATGCACAGGGGTGTGTGTGTGTCCCTCAGCCCAGCCTCCACCCTCTCCAATCATGGACCCCTCGAAAGATGTCCAACTGCCCATTTAGGCCCAATCCCAGTGGGACACACACCCTGGCCTAAACCGGCAGTCGGACATCCCTCTCACAATCCAGGACTGTTGGCTCCCAACCACTCGCCTGCCTGTCTGCCTGATTTCCCCTAACCTCTTCTGCCTGCCAGCCTGATCACCCCCTAACCACTCCCCTGCCAGTCTGATCGAGGCCTAACTGCTCCCCTGCCGGCCTGATCGCCCCCAACTGCCCTCCCCTGTCAACCTGGTCACCCCTAACTGCCCTCCCCCGCTGGCCTGGTCCCTCCGAACTGCCCTCCCCTGACGGCCATCTCATGTCAACATGGGGGCAGCCATCTTGTGTGTTGGAGTGATGGTCAATTTGCATATTGCCTCTTTATTATATAGGATTAGGGAAGAGAAATGTGAACAAGAGAAATGTGAGGCATCCTGCAAGTGAATAAACTGTTTTGCAGTTGCTGTAAAATAGGGATAATAATCCTAAATGTGTATATAGGATTAGGGAAGAGAAATGCGTCCCTGAGGTGCAGCTGTGCTTGAATCCATAGAAATGTGTAACCTCCTAAGCTTGGAGGTTAAAGCTGATAGAAATCCTGGCTAAATGATACTGTAAGTAATTATTTAAATAAGATAGGGACTCTAAGTTAAGAATTCAGAGGAGGAAGTGGGACATGGGAGGACAAGAGAAAAGCTTCAAGGAGGAGTGATATTTACATTGAGCTTAAATCCATAGGAAGAATATTGACAGTCAGCAGTCATGGCCATAGGGAGGGAGAGCAGGCAATGGGGATGGTGTCCCAGGAAATGAAACAGTCTGAGCGAAGTTTGGAGGCAGGAAAGAATCAGGTATGTTTGGGGACAAGGAGAAGTACAATTCTCCTAGCAAACAGAAAAGTTGAAGGGAACTTGAATCCAGGACCATGATTCTGGGACATGTTGCACAAAACCCAGAAGCCCATCCAAGGTTTGGTAAACAAGCTGTGAGTCACTGCAATGGAGGGCTGAGGGATGCGCACCCAGAAGGCCCAGCGAGAGCTTGCTCAGTCACAGGAGGAAGGAGAGAGGACTCAGCTGTGCAATGAGCTACAGACAAGGGATGAAGCATGAAATTGATTAGTGTGTTGTTTCCAAAGCCACACACCCACAGTGTCTGGGAGGATTTTACCAAATTCTAGAAAATTAGGAGTTTGGAACCCTGGGTTCATTGGCTTAGGACTAGCCTGCCTCTGCATTTTGACTCTAAATAAAGAAAACTGGTGTTTCCATAAAATGAATGTATTTGTTTGGAAGAGCACAAGTCCTGAAGAACATCTGAATAACACAGACTGTGTTTAGCAGGTGGCATTCAGCCCCGTCCATGCCTCCTAAGCTTGGAGGTTAGAGCTGATAGAAATCCTGGCTAAATTCTGTGCCACACAGAACTGAGCTGCAATGGACAAACTGCACCTTCTTCGGGTGTCTGTGATGTCTATGTCAGCTCAACCCTCAGGTGGTTCCCTCCTGCCTGGACTAATGGAGGATAATGATAACAATTAACCTTTATTGAGCACATACTATATGCCAGACACTGCATTATTTTATTTAATGTAATCTTCCCAAGAACTCAATGCAGTGGCTTCTATTGTCCCTGCTATTGTATAATTGAGAAAATAAGGTTAGACTGTTAAAGTAGTCAGAGCTTGGACTCAAAGCCAGGTCTGTTTGTTGAGTTAATTGCATTTCATTGCAACCATAGGAAAATTTCTATTTAAGAAAATTTTAGTACAAAGAACTGATTTAAAAAAATGCAAATTTCCTAGAATTTAGTGGAGTAGGAGGGAAAGTATCAGAATGCATAAGGGGCAGAGCCAAAGGTCAGCAAATGGAAGGAGATAATTACAAAAATAATGGTGACGCTGGCTTTTTCGCCTAGGGTGACAGACCATAGCTCCCCGCCGCCTCCCAGTCTGGTGGACGTGGTGGCTTCAGACTGATTTCATGGTCTGCCTGGCAAGGGATGTTTTGAATAAAATCTACATACTACCTTGGTCTCATGTTCATGGTCACAGGGGCAAGGTTGTCAGGCGTCCCTGAGGTGCAGCTGTGCTTGAATCCTGGGCAGCCCTCTTGAGCAGGGCTCTGTTGTCATTCTAATTAATCATTAAGCCCAGGGATTTGCAGTTACCAGACATAAGCCCTGTGCATGACATAGGAGCTGGCATTTCTGTTGCCACACCCGGCCTGGTGCACTTCCCAGAATGAGCTCGGCATACCAGCCGGGGTCTGCAGCCACCTCTGGAGCTGAGGGAAGGGGAGGGCTGCTCCTGTGGGTTCCGAGGCTCCTGGGCAACAGGACATCCAGAAGGAAACCCCGAAGGCAAAATGGAGTTGGCAGTTCTGAGATTTCCCCTCTGGAAGGAAATCGGCATTGTGGAGTGGAGTGGAGGCAAAACCCTCCCCTGTTAGCCACATGGTTCCATGTGATATTGAAACTCCAGCAGTCCCCTGCAACTCTTTCTGAGTGCTCAGTGGTACCTGCTCTTAGGAAGGTCAAATTTCCCCAAAGACTCCTATTGACATTTGGCCTGAAAGTTGAAGTGGGTAGAAGCAGAAGCAGCTCCAGGCAAAGTGAAATGTGAGGGTGGAAGGGAAGGCCCTGCTCAACAAAGCTTACATTTGGGGCGAGGGCAAAATAAAGCAAAAGGGAAACCAGATCTTGGAACGAGTCTGCCAGCTGAGAGGTGCCCACCTGGGATAAACAATTGAGTGGTATACAGACTTTGAGGTCCATCCAGGAATGGCACTCTGTTCATCGTTCCCATCTAAAATGGCTTTTCTCTTTGCTCTTGGGAGAGAGAATATCCTTAACATGCCCACAAAGCCAACAGTCGGGGCCCTGTCTTCTCGGTCACCAGGTGGTAGCCACATCAGCTCATGGAGCACTCCATCACCAGGTTCCATGTCATACCTAACCTTAAGCTATTCTCTCTTCCTACACGCTTATTGTCCACCCCACCACCATCTCCCACCCCAAAAAAACAAAACAAAACAAAACAAAATCACTTTCCTTCCTCCCCCAGAAAGAATGTTAGCTCCTTGAGTGCAAGGGCCGTGCCATTCTCATTAACACTCTCTTCCCCAGTCCTAGAATAGTGCCTGGCATGTAGTTAGTGCTCAATAAATATTTGTTAAATGAATGAATGAGCGGAGCCAGATTATTCCAAACAGTCACAGTTTATTCCATAGGATTGTTCGGTCGGACAAACAGTATAAACAAAAAGGCTGGTTACATGGCATATTTCCACAGAACATTGCAAGCTGGATGCCAATCAACAAACAACTGGCATACACAGGGTGCCAAGTGCCATGGTTGGTGCCATCAACTTGACAGCTGAAGAATTCTCGGAGTGCAGAAACATCCAAGGAAAGTGTTAATGGGGATAGAATCTGAGGAGCGTGCCCCATATCTTTTCAGCATGAGAGGGAGGAATTAAAGTAATCAGTGTAACATTTTAGACTCAGGCAGTGAATTAGCTTATCTAGAGAGAGTATCTTTGATTCCACATTCACCTAGTAACTATTTATTGAGAATTTACTGGATCCTCTGGTGACAGAGTAGAAAGCAAACATGACAAGCCTGGTGGGACTGAGAGTCTGCTCTGCAGAGCCATCAAAGCCGGTGCTGCAACACACGCTTTGGTTTCTGGCTCACATGGGCCATTTGGATATTTATAACATCATTTGTGGGCCATACAAAATTACCTGCTATATTTGGTCAACCATTTCATTAACTCACCCCTAATACTTTGGCAGGGCCAGACCAAATGATTTCACAGGCCTTATATGGCCCATGGGCCAGATGTTTCCCACACCTGTTTCAGGCTGACATTCGTTGAATATTTGTCATCACTGGCCATTGCTTGAAACGGTCAGCATTCTAAATTTCCTCCCAGGTTCTTTTTTCTACCATTTCCCTTCAAGAATCCTTTCTCTTTTTCCTGCCAGACAGTCTTTTCCTTCTCTTTGCTGAGTACCCTCCTCCATTGTCCTCAGTGACTTTTCCAAATCTCCCCTCCACTTGTGCCCTCCACTCTGGCTCCATTCAACCCATTCTCAAGAGGTGATTTCAACTCCTACTTGAAGAAATGTGAGGCCATAAGGCCTGGAATGCCTCAACTTTCTCTGTATCACTATATATCTATCCTCATCCCTACTCAACTTTATTTTCTTCTAATTTTGGAAGAGTTAGACATTAAAGAGTCTCTCATTCCCTACGTGTGTTTTTTAAAAATATATTTTTATTTATTTCAGAGAGGAAGGGAGAGGAAGAGAGACAGAAACATCAATTATGAGAGAGAATCATTGATCGGCTGCCTCCTGCATACCCCACACTGAGGATCCAGCCCACAACCCTGGCATGTTCCCTGACCAGGAATCAAACCATGACCTCCTAGTTCAATCATTGAGCAATGCTGGGCGGGGTGTTTTGTGGTTTTTTTGTTTTTTTTTTTAACTTTAGGCCCAAATGAGTTAGTATGATATGAGATCAACTTAGTGAATTGTGATCAGCATTTGTTAATCAAATAGAATAGAATAGAATAGAATAGAATAGAATAGAATAGAATAGGACTTCAGGGTATAAAATATATAGTAAGGACAGATATTATCTCATAAACTTTATTTTACATATATGATCATGTGTATATCTTTGTGTGTGTACTGGGTTTTGAGTGAGGTGTATTTCTTATAGTGGGTCATGGTAAAAAATATTAAAAACATCATCCTGTTCAAGACCCCTATCCCCACCCCTTCACATTTCCACAGCATTCCCACTCCTTCCATTACCTTCTATCTTCTCTACATATTTAATTTGTTAGTTTCTAGTGATTCTTGTCCTTAGCTTATAATGCCCTCTAATTTCTCCAACTTAAAACTATCCTACCTTGACCTGTATTTCCTTCAACTCCCTTCCCCACTTAGCCAAGAAGCACAATCTAAATTCTAGCTCCTTCTTTACTCCTCCAACCCCCACACCATTGAAACTTCTTTTTAAGCAAATGCTCTTCATATTGTTAATGAAATGCATATTATTTAGGCCCGGAGTGGGGAACCTTTTTCCTGCCAAGGGCCATTTGGTTATTTATAACATCATTTGTGGGCCATACAAAATTATCAACTTAAAAATTAGCCTGCTATATTTGGTCAAACATTTAATTAACTCACCCCTAATACTTTGGCAGGGCCAGACCAAATGATCTCACGGGTCTTATATGGCCCATGGGCCAGATGTTTTCCACACCTGTTATAGACTGATGTTTGTTGAATATTTGTCACAGTTGGCCATTGCTTGAAACTTTCAACATTCTAAATTTCCTCCCAGATTCTTTTTCTACCATTTCCTGTTGTCTCTTCAAGAAGTCTTTCTCTCTCTTTTTTTTTTTTGTCCCTTAAGCCTGTGTCCCTTAGAGTCCCAATTCACCTTCTGAAATTTTATTTTCATATGTTTTCCTGGCTTCATTTTGTCCCCATCAGTTGATGACTCCCAAATCTGTATGCCCAGCTCATAACTCTCCTCTAAGCTTTTTTTTTTTTTTTTTTAATATCAAGATGCCTCCTCAGGCCCTAGCTGGTTTAGCTCAGTATATAAAGCGTCGACCTGTGGATTGAAGAGTTTCAGATTTGATTCTGGAAAAGGGCACACACCCAGGTTGATCCCAGTAGGGGGTGTGCAGGAGGCAGCCGATCAATGATTCTCATCATTGATGTTTCTAACTTTCTCTTCCTCTCCCTTCCTCTCTGAAATCAGTAAAAATATTTTTTAAAAATGCCCCCTTAGTTTACTTCATTCTTTCACAATACATCTCAAGCTGACCTCTTTGTGGTCTCTAAATCTGCCCTTCTCTGCTTTATTCACCTGGCTGACTCATATATGTCATTAAAATTCAATTCAGGTGCCATCTCTTTGAGAAAGTCAAGGTGTACTGAATGTTTCTCATAACCTGTAAATCTTTCTAAATATTTAACACATTGTGCTGATAGGGTTTGTATATCTGTCTTTCCCATTAGCCTCTAAGCACCTGAAGGGTAGGGAAGTTTAAATCACTTTTGCACTCCTAGTATCTGACTCAAGTGTCTGGTCCATTATAAGTGCTCAATAAATATTTCTTAAAACTGCTATCAGAGTGGAGGACCAGAAACTATTATGTGAATTCATCCTACAGACAGGCCTTTGGGTCATTTTGAATGAAACAGTCTACTCTAGGCAGTACCTTACCAGTTAGCTTTCCCGGACTTACTGTATACTTGTTCAGCTTTTTCATTGCTTTGTGTTGTGTAGACCTAGAGATAGAAGCAATGAGGAAGGAAGGAGAGCCCAGCAAGATGAATCTCTGAGTGACCTTTCAATATAACGCAAGTACACAATAGCATTTAATCCTGAGATTAGACAGAGAGACATGCCTTAGCTCCACCACAGGGCTGCCGTGAAAAGCAAAAATAAGCTACTCCTGGCACAGTTTAGGAATGTGATCAACTCTAATAAAGGGTGTGTACAATTTTAAAGAATTTCTCTAATTAGATTCTAAAGAAATGTGACCACATCTTGACTTCCTTCTCTTTTGGGTTTTCAAAAACTTAGAGAAGGTGTCTGTTCTCTAAGGCAGAGATTTTCAACCGTTGTGCAGCAAGAATTATTTTTAAGCTGGTAACTTTCTTTAACGCAGTAGAATCTAGAGGATCCTCACAAACATTTAGGCATAGTGCTATTTTTTTCTTTATTGATGAATATGTGTCCTTAACCCCCCAGTACCCCCGCCCCCATGCCTTCATCCCTCTGGTGTCTGTGTCCATTGCTTAGGCTTATGTGCATGCATACAAGTCCTTTGGTTGATCTCTCCCCCTTACCCCCATGCTCCCCTACCTTCCCTCTGAGGTTTGATGATTTCATCGATGCTTCTCTGTCTCTGGATCTGTTTTTGTTCATCAGTTTATGTTGTTCATTATATTCCACGAATGAGTGAGATCATGTGATATTTATCTTTCTCTGACTGGCTTATTTCACTTAGCATAATGCTCTCCAGTTCCATCCATGCTGTTGCAAATGGTAAGAATTCCTTATTTTTTGCAGCAAGAATTTTTAAAACATGCAGGACCTGATTATTTAGTCAGGGCCACTGACCTCTTTTTCCTTAGATTTTCAAATTAAAAAATGACAACAGCCGACATAACAATAGTCGTGCAGTGTGAATGATTCAAAATTATACCTATTTTTTTTGTCGAATCTGCAAAAAATATATTTTTGGGTGTGCTTCAGAATTATAGTAATTAGTTTATGTGTGCCATGAGGTGAAAAAGGTTAAAATGATCACAAAGCCATTAGTTTTCCTTAACAACTAATTGAGCCCTAGTTTTTAAAAAATTTATCTTTGTTGTTAAAAGTATTACAGATGTCCCCTTTGTTTTTGTTTTTGTTTTTTTTCCCCATTGACACCCTCCACCCTCCACCTGCCCCTCCCAGGCCTTCACCACTCTATTGTCTGTGTCCATGGGCTATGCATATATGCATATAAGTTCTTGGGTTAAACATCCCCACCCACCCAACCTCACCCCTGCCTTGCTTCTGTTCCATGCTTCTATGTCTCTGGATCTTTTTGTTTATCAGTTTATTTTGTTCATTAGATTCCCCATATGAGTGAGATCATGTGATACTTATCTTTCTCTGATTGCCTTATTTCACTTAGCATGATACTCTCCAGGTACATCCATGCAAATGGTAAGAGTTATTTCTTTTTATAGCTGTGTAGTATTCCATTGTGTAAATGGACCACAGCTTTTTTATCCTCTCTTCTGCTGATGGGCACTTGGATATCAAATTTCCCCTTGCATAGCTTCATCAAGATCAGACATGGGCTCAAAAAATAAGGGAGAGAGGAGTCTCTGTGCTTCACTCTTTAAAAATATTAATAATTTTGCATATTAGACTAGTACTGTATCGTTTACAAAGAGTTTCACACACATTATTTCATTTGATTCTCAAAATAACCCTCATGATTACTCCTGATTTATAAATGACTAAGCTAAAACTCAGAGACGGTAGAGTGACTTGTCCAAAGTCACATGGTTTGTGTCAGCAAGACTTTTCAACAAAGGGCTTTTGAAATTCTCTTTTAAATCTAGGCCGATCAAATACAAGTTTTAAGGTAAAATATATTGAATACCTAAATTTACCAGCAGGTATTACCAAAGAATAGTTAGTTCTTTCTTTCTGATTTCTGGTTATTGATAATAATAAAAGCATAATATGCTAATTAGACCAGATGGCCGAATAGCGGAACGACTGCCCAGAGGACCTTCCGGACAACCTTCTGGATGAAGCCACGGCTGCGAGGGCCTACTCTTGCATGAATTTCATGCATTGGGCCTCTAGTTATAAAATATCTGAGGTAGATTTCTTCTAATGCTTCAGTTATTTCCTTACTGTCTTTGTAGTTGGTGATGATATAGAAGTGTCCTCAGTTATACTTTTTGGGGAAGTTGAAATGAAGTTGTTTTTTGTTTACTCCATCTCAAACCAATGATAAAAAATTCTAACCATCTGCCTATAAGCCCCTCATGGAGTTAAATACTGTTCTAACTAGAAGATGCAAGAGACCATACAATCCGAGATATGGCAATTCATGCCATTCATTTCTCCTTCTGACATTTCCATAGCATTGTGTTAACAAGGATTGTGAAACTGTGTTGAGCTCAGTGGGAACAAGAATGATAATTGATTAGCTGAACCAGCTATGGGCTCATTGTAGTGCTGCAGTCATCCTTGATTCTTCTCTCCAATCTGTCAGAAAGTCCTATAAGGTGTGAGCTATATCCTCAATCTGATTACTTTTCACCATTTCTTGTTAGTATTCATATATTTTTAAAGTTTTTATTGATTTTTAGAGAGAGAGGAAAGGAGAGGGAGAGAGAGATATAAACATCAATGATGAGAGAGAACCATGGATTGGTTGCCTCCCACTTCCCCCCCCGCTGGGTAACAAGCCTGCAACCTGGGCATGTGCCATAACTGGGAATCAAACTGGGAACCTCCTGGTTCATGGGTGGATGCTCAAACACTGAGCCACACCAGCCAGGCTCTTCTTAGTATCTTTATTGGTTAGGATATACTAGGTTAGGATATACTAGGTTATTTTATGGTAACAATAACCCCCGAATCTCTGTGGCTTAAACAGCAAATGTCTATTTCTTACTTGGGCTACCTATTCCTTGGGCTACATATACACTTGCAGGCGATAAGTACCCCAGGAAGGTCTCACCTAGCAATCAAGGGCTCTAGTCGGGGAGTGTTACATACGACTTCTGCCACCAGTCCATTGGCCAGAACTATCACATGGCACCACCCAACTGCAAAGGGAACAAGGAGGTATAACTCTTCCATGTGGATAGAAGGTGAGAAAAACAGATACATATGAACATCAGAATTCTAAGTCACCATCTTACACTTGGATTCCAAAAAAGTATCCTAATTTCTCTCCTTCCATATTTACTCCTGAAACACACTCTTTATAAGGCAACTAGGAGATTTATTTAAAATATAAATCATAATATCCCTCTCCAACTAGTCAATTGGTACACAAGAAGAATTCCCTTTTAGAAGAGAAACCCCTCTTGTGTCCACAGAACCTTTTGTGTTGCCATGTATTTCTATAACAACTATTCTCTTAAATCTTTTTTTTTCTTTTTTTTATGATGAATGGGTCAGAGCATTTTCCCACAGAGCCAGATGGATAAGAGAAAGTCTTTATACAGTTTGGCCTTCTACATTGATCTCTTGAGGGCAGCCAAGAGGGTTGCTGTAAAAGAGTTGAAGGCTATGCTATTGTGCGGAGTCCTCTATCAGAGTGGGGGCTGTGGCCCTGCCTTCATTACCCAGATCATGTTCCCTGGTGCTAGCTCTACTGGTTCAGCATGGTATGAGAATGAAAGGGAAGCAGGGAGTGGCTTGTTTTCTTTCCATACAGGGCCCAAACAAAATACATGTCAAAATAAGACATATTGCTTTCTCCTTTTTTATCTCATCTCCTCTCCTGCCTCCAGTATCTCTAAATTATCAGAATCTTCTGATGTTCTTTGATGGAAAGTAATCCTCCAAAATTTTTGTCAGTATCTTACTTGAGGCAGTATCTTACTTCATCAGTATTACTTCTCACGTGTTTCCGACTACAATGATCATCCCTGGGCACAGCTACCTATACATATAAACAACATAGAGAGGAAATAAGTTATGCCCTAAAATCTGACCTCTCCTTGATATTTTCTGTTTTTCGGTACTATTAAAATTCATTGTCCAATCCCAGACTGTCTGTTCTGACCTACAGCACATATTCTACCCTTTCTGCATGGGCTGATTTGTTTGGACTTGACTTCTGACTTATCTAGATTTATGTTGTCTGTCTAGCCTTTTTAGTCTTGAGTACTTCTCCAGAGTCACTACCCAGATCTTTGCTCTTATACAATTTCCTTTCTCCATGCCTATCATAGTTTCTTTGTTTACATATCTGGTCTTAACATACTTTCAATAACAATATCAATATATTTGATATGAGCAGATCTCAACATGACGTATGTTTCTGGGGGAGAAAGCTATGTATTCTCATATAACCACAGCCTAAGATGAAATGCTCCGAGAAATATAATTCACCTAACTTGGAAAAATTATTATAGAGGTTCTGAGATCCTTCTCCAAAGTACTTAAACTAATTTTATTATGAATTCACATAAAGATAGAGCTGAAAGAAACCCTAAGAGTTGTCTCGTTCAAGCCTCTCAATATGCAATTGAGGAAATGGGAACCAAGAGAGAATAAGTAAAATGTCCAATATCACAAAATTAGTTTGTGTTGGGTGGAATCATAGGTCCCAACACCCAGGGCACTGGTCTTTCCACTCTATGACATCACCTTTGAGGTTCACATTGTAATAATTGTTTGAGAAGTTGATATCCAAGTATACCTTATTGAATTGAAAATGTTTTTGAAAATCTTTGTTTTGGGAGATTCAATTTTAGAGAATGGAGTCATTCAAAATAAGGAAAAAAGCTATACCCATAGGAGAATGCAGTTGCAGATTTTGTTTTTTATGCACTGGAGATTACATTGCAAGTCTCCTGTTTTACACTGGAGACCTATTTGAAATCTCCCTTCTGTATTTTCAAAGCCTATTGTCCAACGCAAATCAAATCTAGATCGGTCTGAAAATCTACAGTATTGTTTTGATAGAAAAAAACATAACCAGTGATAAAGAAAAGAATACAGAAATCCGTATCTAACTCATATACTTTTAAAAAATTCCATTGAAAGAACCAGCAGCATCTATGAGCACAATTTCAATATAATTTCCCATTCTATGGGTATTATGCTTGTATTTTATCATTCTGACTTACATTTTGTCTGAAATACATTTATCTGCTATTTTTCCCTTCTTTTTCAGATCAGCAAAAAAATTTTAAAGTGTTTAGAAGCTCAAAATCTTCTTTATAAGAATACAACACACCCCCAAAAGAGACAGGTTCTGGAAGCAAAGCAGTCCCAGTATTTCAAGTAGAAAAATGTCCAAGTTGTCCATTTCTCTTTCTTTTAAATACTTTAAATATTTAAATTTTACTTATTATCCACTGCAAGTTCCATTTAAATCTGATCTTTGAGACTGCAAACTCTGTCCTGGAACAATGGTTGCTCTTGTCTTATAAACATTTTTGCTCCATTCTTGACTAATAGAATCAAACAAGAGTCAAAACAGGTCTCATCTCTTTCAGTAATGGTGAAAGCAGAAATGGTGGATTCGTGTGAGATAAAAATGTACAAGTCTGAGGCATGGGGAAGGAATTTGAAATGCTCGGTGCTGATGCAGATGTGTTATGTGGCCTCAAGGGATATCACTCAACATCTGGATGTCTTCATCAACCAACAGAACAGGTAAACATGTATCTGCTTTCCCATGGTGCTGAGAATTCACTTAAAGGTCTGATGCATTGAAAAGTACTGAAAGATTCCTTAAAATGTAAACTCCATTTGAGTGCCTACTGTGACTCTCATCAGAATGTGATGGGAAAGACAGTTTGAGGAAAGAGAGACTACTTGATTAGCTTGCATTTTAGAGATTGGGTGGTTATGATTAATTTCATATTTTGGTTAACCAAAGATCACCCACAAAATCTTATGTACTTCTCTTTTTGTCATTAAAAATGTTTCTGAAATATATGAACGAACTCCTTCCCTAATGTAATGTAATATGAGGCACAGAGATTCTGGAGGGAGGTAGGTCAGGGTTCAAATCCCACCTTGACCACATAGAATATATTCAACGTTTATATGTCAGATTGGTCAATTTTCAGATGATAATAACTGTCCTGAAAATTGGTTGTGAAGGTAATATTAGATTAAATTAAATTCCAAAGTGGATATGAAATCTCATAAATAGTGCATGGTACATAATAAATAATCCCATCAGGCCGTGGGACAAGGATTTTTCTGGCGGTGATTTATTGGGGGAGCGCTGTCAGGTAAAGCCAGAAAGGGAGGGAGTAGTGAGAGAAGCAGAATGAGGAAGTGCCAGGGAAGGTGTGTGTGCAGCTGAAGGCTACGGTAGCTTGATCTCAGGGGGAACTCCAGATGAAAAATGATACCACAGAGCTTTTCCATAGCAAGGCAAGGGCGGTACTTTTTGAATTCCTTTTTCAGTCAGTCATTGGCTACAAGACACCTTTAGAGTCAGTGTGCACCCTTGTAGGCCTTTCTGGGAGAGATGTTCCCATCCACTAAGGCCAGTTCTCAGAAGAAGAGGGAAGCTGCCAGCTGTTTGCAGCCACTTGCAATAGCTGGGGGTTAGAGGTATTGGTTGGTAAAGGGGATCTGGGTAGGGCACTGAAAGAGTCTTCTACACTAAAGATAGCTAGAGGCTATAGCACATACGTATATATTTTTGTTTCCTATTCATCCATCATTCAGTCATCCTTTCATAATTAATTTCAGTCATTATTTATTGTGTGCCACCTCTATGCCAACCACTTATCATAGGCATATGGGATGATACATCAGTGGGTAAAACAAAGATCATTTCCTTATGGTGCTCATGAGATAATAAACAAATAGATATAAGAAATAATTATATACCAGGTGATATGGTGGTAAGTACTATAGTAGATGGATAGTGGGACTGACATTTTCTTTCAGCAAAGTAAAATTTAATTCTTTGTTGGGTTCCAGTATTTCTAAACAAGGTTGTCTTTTAGTCACTGAAAATGCTTTGCATCTTAAGGCTTGGAATACTGCAGCTCTATAAAACATAGAATCCCATAAATATGTGTTTTGTTTAGGGGAAGAAACCTTAGAGGTTAAGGCCAAGATTTGAATGAATTTGTACTGACCTCTGGCATACTGTAGTTTGTATTTTGACTATATGTTTGATATGATCTAAGTTCTCTATTTGTTTTTCCCATCTCTAATATTCAAGTATTGATACTTTTCAGTTAATTATGCTTTCTGGTAATTCAAATTTACTTATTTATTTACTAAATCTATAAATAACATTTGAGTGTCTACTGTGTGCTAAACTCTAATGAGGTTTGCAAAGAACAAGACAAAAGTCTCTGCCTCCAGGAGCTTACAATCTATTAGGAAAGATAAGCTGGGTAATACTAATAGCTCTATCGTAAGGCAGAAAGCACCACAGCCAGGAAACCTACATAGAGGATCCTGAGAAGGAGTGATAGATTACGGGTAACCAAGAGGGTTCCATCTGGAGGAAGTTTCCAGCTGGGGTTCAAAGCTGGCTGGGATGTAGACACTTGTGTTATCATCATAATTAGCTAGTTTATTAACATTAATAATAGAAAAAGAGCAAAGGGGAGGCCAGACATTGTAAGCATGGTCCTTTGGAAGCTACTGCTTCATGCCACTCAGGGATTCACTGGTCCATTCCCTGCAGATCATGGTGGGAAGGGATCGAACAAAGGGGGAGATGGGCACACGTGGAGTGAAGTCAGGGTGACATAGGGAGGTGCTAGTTTGTCAGTCTAGTCTGAGGAAAAGATCATTGGCTTGGAGGATGAAGCCATTGTAAGCGCACAAAATCTCAGAGGGTAAAATCCCCAGAGAGTTCCTTCTCTCTCTTGTTCTCCTTGTTTCTTCTTCTTCTGTGCTCTATGACCTACACAGACCCCGTCTCTCCATAACCATATGGCCTCAAGCAGCCACATGGGCCATGGCCATGCAGACCCCACATGCAATGAACTGCAGCTGGGAACACAAGCTAAACTAGCCAGATGCCGGACTGGACTGGACTTAAACATGGAGCAGAAACTCCAGGCAGTGGCCTTCATTCTGGCCTGCTGACGACAAGATTGGACTTTTTGCATGGCGAGATGGAGGGAGTGGGCCTTGGAAGGGAACTCTCTCAATTTTACACAATCAACAATGTGGGGGCCTTAGGAAATAATCTTGTCCCTGCAGCACCTCAAGAACTCCACTTCCACCGAAAACACTTGGACATAGGTGATGGGTGTTCCAAGTGAAGAGAACCCATCAACCAAAATATAAAGGCAGCAAAAGGCTGGATGCATTTGTGGGATAATGAGTATCTCTGGTTAAAAATAGTGGATTAAAAAGATAAGTTTATGACTCAGTTAGGGAAGGATTTGAAGGTACTCTTGTCAAGGATCTTTTGGTAGGAAGAAACAGAAATCCATTCCAGCTAAAACACAGAACATAGTTTATTAAAATAAATAGGGAAACTGCACAGAATTCCAGAAGGAAAGGACAGCTGGGCCCCACGGGAACGGGTTGTAGGAAACTAGGATGTTTCCAGGGCTCTCTTTGCACCTCCCAGGGGCAGTGAGGTTTTGCCTCTATTTCTCGTTACTTGTCTGCTCCACTGGTTTCTTTCTCTCACTAGTTACTTATTGTTCTTATGGTCCAGCCCAGTATAGCCACTCATCTCTCAAATCTGGTAACAAACAAAGACAGTCATCTCCAGGCATCCTCCTACAAAGTTTTAAGAGAGGGACTCTTTAGGCAATATATCCACCCTAGTCAAGTCACCTGGGACCTGGAGGGAGGCGTCCCAGGGTTGCTGCCAATTAGGGAAAACTCTGGGCTGTTTCCTTGGAAGGAATCTCAATGCGGTGGGCAGGGCTGGGGACCCGGAGGGAGGTGGCCTGGCTGGGTCGCTCCATCCTTCAACAGGCAGTGGGGAGCTAGGGAAGTTTTTGAGTTAATTTTTTTTTTATTGTTGCTTTGTTTTTCAGTTTCATGAACTAGTGACAACACATTTACTCTTTAAAATTATAATGGTGCAAACTTGAGCATCTGAAAATAATGAGTGTATGGTACCAGGGCCTCTTGGAGCTTTGATTGCATTAATGCCTGCCTCTGGAAGTATATTTTTAGCCCTTCGCTATACTCACTCTATTCTACTGAAAGTATTTGTCTAAGAGTCTCTCTCTCTCTCTGTGATATTGTTGGGTTCTTTTGAATGTTAAATTTTTTTTAGAGCCCAGCCTGGTATATAGTAGAAGTTTAATAAATGCTTGTTTCTCATTTTCTAAAGCAGCTGTGGGCAAAGCATGGCCCGTTTGAAATGAATAAAACTAAAAAAAAAAAAAAACAAAAAAAAAAAGACCGTACCCTTTTATGTAATGATGTTTACTTTGAATTTATATTAGTTCACACAAACACTCCATCCATGCTTTTGTTCCGGCCCTCCAGTCCAGTTTAAGAACCCATTGTGGCCCTCGAGTCAAAAAGTTTGCCCACCCCTGTTCTAGAGCATTTATTTCTTCAAATTTCCTCATACTGTGCGTTGAATGCATGAGTCTGTATATAGATATTAGAAATGAGGTCTGGGCACTCACAGGTTGATAAATTGGAAAATCATCAAACAACTATGTTCGTCTTGTGTTCTTTCCTAAGAAAAAAACAAGAAACAAGGAATGGGCTCTGGAAACTTTTAGGACTTCGGAATCAGCCTGTTTGGGTTTGAATTCCAATATAACATTTCCTGGTTGTGTGACCTGGAGCAAGTTACTTAAAAAGTCTTCCCTTCTGTTCTCTCATTGGTAAAGTGGGAATAATATGAATTATTATTTACATGCATGCAAGTTTGTGTGAACATTAAATGAAATATTGATGTAAAGCTCCAAGTCTTGTCTGATACAGGACTTACCAATAATTATAACTACTATCATTATTGTGGCTCTCAGGGTTTATCACAAAAAAGCAGTGATAAAATTATAAAACAGAATTCTGAGAAAATGATTTGGGACTGTGCTATTGACAGGAGTTATAACTTCAAGATTGGGCATAGCTTTTGTGTCAGAAAAATCTGGCTTGGATTTGGGATCACGTCCTCAGCAAATTAGTCCTCAATGTTCTCACCTGTAAAATGGGGATAGTAACAATCCCTGCATCTGTAAGGTTTGGAGAGAAGTAAGTGAAAGAATGCATGTAAAATACTGAGCCATGTACCCAGTGCATAGAAAGCTCTCAATATATGACAGCTATTATTATTGCTTTTAATGTTATTAGTTTTCTCCCTCCCTCCCTCATACACACACCACCACCACCACCAAATCTATCAAATATTTTTTCTTTGCTCCAGCTGATTCTTATTCCATGTGGACCAATATATTTCCACAACCACAATAGTTAATAAATATTCCACAGAAAAGTGTGTGTGTGTGTGTGTGTGTGTGTGCGCGCATGTGTGTGCGTATGTGTGTGTGTAGTGTTTTCATATGCGTGCAGTGAAGGAACACTTAGTTTGTCTCAAGATTTGAAATGGTTCCGAAGACCCTGGATAAAGGCTGTAGAATCAAAACAGCTAACTCCCCCTTAGTCCCAAGCCCAGTGCTCACCGCCCCAGCCAAACCCAGCCGCTGAAAGAGAATCAGCAGAACAAAATCAGAGACTTGGAAGGCAATTCTGAGGAAGGCTGGAAGGAATTGCAAAGAACCTGTCCCTCCTAATCCCAGAGTTGCCGAAACTACAGAAAAGCTGGTGGAAGTTAACCATTTGTGTCACAGGCAGAACACCATCTGCCTCTCGCCTTCCTTGGAGAAAGAACAGCCTGCTTCCCAGGTCCCAGCAGGCGGGGAGCTCAGCCTGCACTCACTTGGGCTCCCAAATGAAACGCAATTCAACCAGTCAGGCCCCAGCATGCCTAACCTTTGGACTGCGAGTGCCAACATCTCTCTGGAGAAAGCATCAGTAGTGCCTGTCTTAGTGACTGTGATGCAACCGCTGAAGGAAAAATAGGCTTATACCCGCTATGGTTTTGCAATGGCTCCAACAAAGGGCTTAAGGGATTTCAGAGGCATTTAGAAATTAAACTCTGCTGGTCCTCCTGAGCCAGCATCTCTTTCTGAATACCAGAGGGACTGACAATGACAAAACCCAGGCCCAACTGCTGATGCAGGCTTGATGGTATTTGGGCTGTCTAGTCATGACAAGGCATAAACAAATCTTTTTGCCACTGTTCGCCTGTGAAAAAATGACATCTCCTCTGGCTGCTTTCTACCCAGCTCGATTGGCAGGGTGCCCCAGCACCCCTACCCCCACCCCCACTCCCCAAGTGGATCTTTGGAAAACTGACCTTGAACACAGAACATGGAATTTTTTAAAGTGATAAATGCTCTCATTCCCTCTTTGCTTATAGAGCTATATCTGGTCAAAGGTGAGCTGACAGTAGGGATTCAGGACAGTTCAACAAGAGGTCAGTTTCTGCTGACATCAGTGAAAAGTGTGTCTCAGAGGTGGTGTCTGGCTTAGAAGGAAATGAAAAATGAGAGCTGCTGTAAGGACAGGGACATTTTTGAAAAGTATGATTCTTAACATAGCAATCTCTTTGGGTAAGTACTCTAGATTATAAAAAAGGAACTGGATTTCTGTAACCTGGAAAGGGAGAGTAAGGGGTGGGTATGTAGTGGGGGGAAGAGGGGATGGGATGGGGGGGTGGAGTTTTGTTGCCATTTGTAAAGGGATGGAGACATCCACAGAGGACACTGGCCTCTATACTTTCATTTGTCTTCAAGTTTTGGGTTATGAATTGTCAGGAAACGGGTTCTTCACATAACCCAAAGGGCCTGGAATTTCTCTCCAATGAGTCTAATTAGGCATTGTAAGGAAGTGTTGCTCAAGAAATATTTGTTGAAAGTCACATTTTTGTCACTGTGATTTTATAATGTGAAATAGAGTCTCATTGCAACACAACTCACTAACCGACATCCTGATACACATTTTGCTGTGGACAAGGCCTCTGATGACCCGGGGAGCGGTGAGAGCGGTGGGGGAGCGAAGAGGAAGGAACAGAAGCCAAATCAAGGTTGTGTTGCTGAAGTAGCTACCGCCATGAATTCTTGATCCCACAGCATCTTTTGAGGAGCCTTATGAAATGCATCTCAGAACTGGGCATGCAGGAGGCTCCATCCACCATCATTCAAGCAAGACCCCATGGGCATCAACACCCTCCTACTTCTGGGTGGTACATGCAAAACTGCAGAGTGGGTTCTGGGGGTACTCCATGCAGAAAGACTCTGTCTGAGAAGCGTGGAATATCTGGCCCATGGCTGGGGGAATATGCTCTCTGCATCTGCCTAGAGCTACTTGAAGTCTGAGAAGAGTTGGCGACCACAGCAGTGGTCGGAGTAAAGGGTAGAGTAAGAGAGATATGAAGTAGCGCACAAGAGCCTTAGTTTAGAGCATCTCTTGTCTGGATAACCACAGTATCTTCCTAACTGGGCTCCTTGTCTACAAATCTCTTTCTCTTCAAATTCACTATCCAGATACTGCCAGGATCATCTTTCAAAAACTCACATCTGATGATAGCACTCCCTTCCTTAAAAACCTTCTCTTCTTTCACTCCTTTCTTCTTTGCACCCTTCATTCCTCTGGATACCTCTTGTCTGCCCCATGAGTTTTTGGTATGGCCCAAGAGGTGAAATTCCAAATCTGCCCCTCAGGCCTCATTTCTCACTTCCTCCAAACCTGCACCCTTCATACTAACCCTGATGTTCCCAACTCGTGTACTCAGAGGTCCTATGGAATTATTTCAAAAGATCAGAAAAACCATATGTACACCAAGAAATCTGTAGCTTGGATAAGTAATGTGACTTAAACATATGCTGTATGTTCACAAAACTTAATTCACATTTCTCCTTGGATTTGCAGAGAAAATGGAACTTCTTAATTTTGTCTAGATCTAATCTAGTTTCTTTTATGATCATTCCCTCTCTTCCCCATCTGCCGGTAGCAGGTATAACTATTAGCTCATGTAGAAGGTGCCCTTCCTTTGGGATCATGTTGGGTGAGAATCAGTGTCAGGAGACCCATTGAAGGAACGAGAATGGAGTTGTCCTGCCACTGACATGCTCCCAAGCTTGGGGTATTGTTCTTTCTTTCTGTTAACCTATCAAGTGGCCTTGGTCAGGGAGCATGCTTGCTCTTGAGTATCCCCAGGTCAATCTTTCCCGGAATAAACCCTCAGTGAAATCTGAGGGAGGGGCAAGCATTTATTACATTCAAAGGTTTTCAACTAAGCATCCCAGATAATACAGAGCCAGATGACTAGGAGTTGGGACTTTTTTGCTAATTTGTTCCCAGGCATCATACAAAGATGCCTAACTTCCTTTGATCTTTATCTTGTCCATTTCCACAAGCTCCCTTCTTTAAATCTTTCATATCTGGTGGCCCACTCCTCTTGGGATGAAGTTGGGGGACAGTGGGTTTCACCTGAATTTACCAAACAGTAAACACACATCATCATTGTAAAATGCTTAATTTTTTTCTTACCAAGATACTATGGTCTATTTGCACTTAAGAAACACATTCCTCTGTTAAAATAGCACTGAGCCTATTAATTGTAAAGTAATAACCCTAGCATTATTGTACCAAGAGAACATACGCTCTGTGAGGACAAGAGTTTTGTTGTTTATTAACTGCTTTATCTGGAACGCTGGAATAGTTCCTGACACACAGCAGGCATTTAAATTATATTTGCTGAATGATTAACTGAATAAATAAGTGGAAACTGCTTTTCATTCTGGGGCTTCTTTTTGTTATAAAGGACCTCCCCCCCCCACATTGCCAGAGAATAGGTTTGGAGGAGATGGAAATGGTATCTCAATTCTGCTAATGGGTCATAAATTTTAAGAATTTATGAAAAATATTAGAAGAACTTGTATCTCTATGTAAAAAATTAATTTTTCCAAAGAAAACAGGAGTACATAAAAGGAACTCTCTCATCCCAGAGACAGTTTCCTCAACCCAGTTCTATGTCCTAGGGGCAGTCACAGTTAACAGACTGTATTTTTAGTTCTGTTAGTAACCGCATGACCTTAAGTAAGAGACTTAAAACTCTATTTCTTGTTATTACCAACTGGAGAGAATTACTGACCCTTTGTTATGAAAGATCAGGACATGAACACTATACCACTACCCACTCATACTCCCCTTTCTCCTTGTCTCTTATTTTTTTCTCTTGTTTTGCACTATATATATTAGGAGCCCAGTGCACGAAATTTGTGCACTGGGTGTGTGTGTTTTGGGGGAGTGTCCCTCAGCTCAGCCTGCCCCCTCTCACATACTGGGAGCCTTCAGGCGTTGACCCCCATCACCCTCCAATTGCAGGATCGGCCCCTTGCCCAGGCCCCTCCGATTGCTGGCTCTGCCCCTTGCCCAGGCCTGATGCCTCGGCCAGAGGCGTAGACCCCCATCACCCTCCGATTGCCTGATCGGCCCCTTGCCCAGGCCTGACGCCTCCGCCAGAGGTGTCAGGCTTGGACAGGGGACCCCCATCTCCCCCCGATTACTGGCTCTGACCCCCGCCCAGGCCTGAGGCCTCTGGCCCAGGAATCATGCCTGGGCAGGGGATCAGAGA
>NW_006293232.1:1657559-1659809 GCF_000327345.1 Myotis davidii | reverse complement strand
GCTCTGGCCGGGCTCCGGCGGGAGCTGGCCCCAGAGCCGTCAGGCTTCACTGCTCCGGCCCCAGAGCCATCAGGCTTCGCTAAGCCACTTGGAGCCTACATATGCAAATTAACTGCCATCTTTATTTTCAGTTAACTGCCATCTGATTGGGCAGTTAATTTGCATATAGCCCTGATTAGCCAATGAAAAGGGTAGCGTTGTACGCCAATTACCATTTTTCTCTTTTATTAGTGTAGATATATAAATTTGAGGAGTTTTCCTTACTTTATTGCCTAAGTATCTAATTTGGTCATCTGTTGTATTCAGGGTATTATTCAGCCTCCTAATAAATTTCTTGTCATTTTTAAATTCTAAGAACTATTTCCTGTTTGGGGCTGATTATCCCTTTTTCTATAGCACCCTGATCTTGTTTAATTGATGCAAAATCTTGATTCTCTGAGGATTCTCATTTAAACAGCTCTTTTCTGGATGATCTCAGTTTCCTCTGGGGCCAGTTTGTTTTCTTCCTCTGTCTGTTGATAATTCCATTTACATTTGCAAGTGAGGCTTAGGCTGTTAGATATGTTACTTTTATGCAGCTGTAGAGATTTCTGGATTAAAGGGCTGCCTGTGAGTAGAATTTTGCAAGTAGTATTTCCTCCAGAAGGCAGCTTGGGGATCCCTATACTAGCAAAGGAGGATGGCTCTACTTTGATGATAGAGAATGTCGAAAGGCAGGATTTCACTCCTGGGCAGAGGTGCCATTCCTTCTCAACTTGCCCCCTCCTCTCACCAACATCACCTCTCCCCAGGCACACTATTGCATACTTGTGTTGAGTTCAAAAGCTACCTAAAGCCCTAGTCTTCTCTCTCAAACTCTGATACCCTCATCAGGGGCATTTTCTAGGAAGATCACATGTTTTTCTTAGACAACAGTTAGAGGACGGGAAGGTAAATGTGAGCTTTAAGTTTGATTCATATGCTAATATTTTTAGCCTGTATATAGATGCTGTAGAGATTAATAAAACACACATTTGTTCAAGAGCTTTATTAAATGTATGGTAGATTTTGCTGTGCTATGCTTTGTCAATCAGTGGATGCTAAAGCTCTTTGGTGTTAAAATTGTTGGGAAACTCTATCTTAGTCAGCCTGTTTTAATCACCTGGATCATGATGCATGCTTGATGCCTTAATGCTGCTCTCTGTATGTGAAATGCTCATCTCAATTCTTCTACCTGAAAAATCCTACCATCTTGAAGGACTAGCTCAGTGAACAATTTCTCTGTGAAAATTTTCTCTGTGCTTGAGACAGAATTGATTGCTCCATCTTCATTATTCCCTGAACACTGTGTTCCTCTAGCATACCAATTACCATGTTGCACGATAGTTGTTTGCATTATCTCTCACTCTGCTCTAGCCGTAATCATCTTTTAATCTTTTATCTCAAATCCCCAACACAGAATGAGTACTTGTTGACTTAAGTTGAATTGCATTTACTTTTCACGATTGTTATTGATGTATGTAATGAAAAGAAGGTCATAAACTAAAAGGGTTGTCTTTAACCTTATTTTTGTGAAGCTTTATGAAGTAGACAGGTCATCTCAGTCACAGGTCATTCTTGTTTTCTAAAGCTGTCAGAAGAAGGTTCCTGCTTATGTGTTTATTCTTTCATCTTATAAGGTTTACTTAAGAAAAAATACTCCATTTCAAGAGATCTCTTAGAAGAAATGAAGAGAATGTAAATAATGTCCAATGAAAAGAGCTGGGGAGGAGAGATGATAATGTAAGTATAAGTCTCTTTCTATTGTCTACAAGTTCCCTGAGGATAGAACATGTGTTCACTATTGCCTTTGTGTCATTATTTACTCACCCATTTACTTCATAAGTATTGATTGAGAGCCAATGGTACAGGCATTATGTAAGGCAGTGGTTCTCAACCTTGGCTGCACATTAGAATCAGCTGGGAATCTTTCTAAAATCCTGATTTCTGGACCTCATCCTCCGGAAATTCTGTTTCTTTGTTACTAATGTTGTGGCCCCACCCCATAACAAAGAAACAGAATTTCCGTAGGGTGAGGCCCAGAAATCAGGATTTTAAAAAGATTCCCAGGTGATTCTAATGTGTAGCTAAGGTTGAGAACCACTGCTCTAGGCTAGTGTAGCCAGTCCTAACGGTTGGTTGCTTGCCTGTCATTATACTTGAAGAACTTGGGATACTATACCTGAAAGTCTTTGCAATTAAGAATGGTCCTTAGGGCTTCATATAAATTTG
>NW_006293232.1:1643559-1656809 GCF_000327345.1 Myotis davidii | reverse complement strand
CTCTATCCTATTTCTTGTTCTTGCCAAACAACAGAGCTTGCCTGGAGAGAGTATTAGCAGACCAACTACAGCTGCATGCTTACATATACAGATAGTGTTCGATTACTGGAGTGGAGAGCAATGAGGATGACAAAAAAAAAAAAAAAAAAAAGCCTAACAGCAGATGATCCAAAAGTCATCGAATCTTGGCTTTTGTATGAATTGCATTGTTTTCTTGCGGCAGATTTGCATTTCTAATTACGCCTTACTTAGGCTAATATTAAAATGAGTTTGCATTCCCAGAGAAAGCACACACCAGCTGGGCAAAGAAAGGAGAGTACCAAAATCTTGCAGGGTGATGGGGTTGGTATAGTTGTAAAGGAAGTGGCCTAGGGCTCAATGTTTTCCATAATAATGATGAGTACCGCCCCCCAACTTCCATAAATATGCTGTAGGGACACAACACGCAGGTGAACATTTATTATTACTAGATCAAGGAACCAAATAAAAGCAGGTAGTGTTTTACAGATAGTGTACAACATGATTTCTTGTAGGATCCTCCTGCATTTTAAAAGCCAAATTACCTTTGTTGCGATATGGAGTGAGAGAGGGAGAGGACCCATTTAAAAGTTGCTTGGCCCCAGTGGAATTTAAACTTTAATTATCACTTAACCTATGAAAGCCCTGCCAGTATTAAAACAGCAAGTCCCTTCAGAACTGTAATTAAATTTCTGCCTGTGGCTTATGTGGGTAAATCCTGTAAGAGGGGCGAATCAATTATACGAACATTTAAGTGAGCTATAAAACCCAGGAAGGCAAGAGTTCCTAAGTGTTATTGGAGAATTCTAGGATTATGCCAGAAGAATAATTTTATGATCTTTCTCTAGAAATAACCAAGATTGATTATTGTGGATGGGTAGGGAGGACTCTGAGAAAATGCATTCGTAGTCACAGAATTTATACAAGAGTTGTAAAGTATTGGAGCTCAAAGAAGCTGATGAAGCCCACAGCTGAGCATTTACTAAGCATTTACCATGGGCTCTGTATGGCTCTAAGTGTTTTATACCTAGTAACCCATTGAGCACATAGTCTGTCCCTCCCTGTTAGAGGTAAGGAAACTGAGGCCTCTGGGGTTAAAAAAAACTTGGCCAAACTGCCTGACTGGAAAAGGGCAAAACCAGAACCAGAATCCAAGACTTCTGACTCCTGATTCAGGGCTTTCCTTCTACGTCAGACATCGTTTCTGTCAGCTGGAAGATCAACTTTGATGGTACCTGCAGGCTTTAATAAAAGTGCTGGGTACGGTGGAAAACACATGGACTTTAGAGTTGAACCTGCACTTGAACTCTTGCTTGTTATTTACTTCTAAGAGTTTGACCTGCAGGACTGCCATGTCTCTCCTTGATTTGCATCCCTCTGTGATTTACTGGAATGAAGTCCAACATCCTCGCTTGGTCTGGGAGGCGGCCCTGGTGGCTCTAGGTTATGCTAATCTCACAGCTTCCCCTTGTGTGAGTCCCCACCTCTCCCTCTCTGCTCTGACCACTCCTGGGTGTTTGCACTTCTTTGAGGGACCGTCCTTCTTTCCACTGTGGGGCTCCGTGGTGCCAGGGATGCTCCAGTATCCTTCTCCTAGGCAACCCCTTCGGGTATCACCTTCAATTTTGTTCCTCACAGATGTCTCCTTGGATCCTCAGATTGAGTCATCTCCCTCTGTAAGATGTTCTCAGGGCACTCTCACTTGTCCTTCGTGAGGGTCCTATCCCGACAACAACTGATCAATTACTTGTAGTTGTTTAATTGACAATCCCCTATAAGAATAAAGTTCTGAGAGGTCACAGACAGGTATTCCCAGGTCAATAGAAGGCACTCAGTAAATATCAAATGAATGAATGAACCCATCTCAAGCCTCAGTATTTTCTTCTGCAGAGTGGAGATAACAAGCCCTGGACCACGGCCAGCATTAAATGGCATATTGATTTAAGGCATGCAGCTCACTGTTAGCAGCATAGAGCTCAATACATGTGGGTTTCATTTCCTGCACACTCTTCTTTCTGTGACAATGTCCCCGAGCCCCATGCCTGCTGAAACATCTAAGAAAGATGGAATTATGTCCTGGATAGTTTTAGCACAAAGTGTATTTTATGCGTTCGGAGTCTTTGAACACCAAGTCACCCGCTGAGGGTGTACATGGCAACTAACTCTCCATGAACCAGCGTATTTGACAAAGCAGGGACACCTCGCTCCCCAGCTGGACAGGATAACAGAGCGCTTATGTAGGCACCATTCTCTCGGGGTCAGAACCTTAAACTAATCCCCCTGCTGAATATGGAACAGATGAAACGGGAGCAGCTGCTCTTCTCAGCTGGTGAGCTGCTGGAACGCAATGCAGAGTGGTGTTCAGGTGGCTGCCCCCCAAAAACCCAGACAGAGTGACAAGGAGGCTGCTCCAATGTGTGCTTATGTGCAAACCTCTGGCCTGACTTCTCTTTGGAAGGAAAGCTCTAGTTCTCTCCCTCCCCCCCACAGCTGGAAACCAGACTCCCTGAAGACAAAGAGCTGTATTTCCTTCACAGCAGGCTCTCCTGTGGATTGTAACTCTCCCAACAGCCCTTGACCCTCTGCTGCTTTGAAAACTCTGTGGGGAGTGTGAGAGAGGAACCTGATCCAGGGGAGGGGAGATGGAGCATGGACAGGGATGTAGGCACTGGAGAAGGCGTGTCACAGACCCTTTAGGGACAAGCTGTGGATGGGTCACGTTTGTGTGTATGTTAAAGGGAAAGGACATTTTAAATATAATTGAAAGCAATATAGCTGGTTTTAGCACCATGGGTATGGAATTAGGCCTGGAACCAAGAATTGCCATCTACTATGATCTGTGTGTAATTGAGCAATTACTTCATCTTCTAAAACTCAGTTTTCTCATCTACAAAGTGGGCATAGTGATAGTACTCATCTGGTAGGCTAGCAATGGGCACATTTTTTTTTTTTAATGTAAAGGACCAGACAGTAAATATTTCAGGCTTCGCAGCACATAGAGTCTTTGTTGCATATTCTTTCTTTTGTAAACCTTTGAAAATCTACAAACTATTTTTAGCTTGAGGGCTATACAAACACAGGCCCAGAGCCAGATTTGGCTTACTGTGAAGATTAAATGAGATAACATATAGAAAATGCTTTGCATTGGACCTAAAACATAGTAAATTCTCAATAAACGATAGGTATGATGATTCCCATCTGGTGGTTGTGTTGAAGGCTAAATACAGACAATCAATAGCAGGAGCTTCAGGCTTATATATCCAGCTCCCCTGCCACACACACACACACACACACACACATCCAACAGAACAGATATTTGAAGGGCAGTACAACACATACAAATTAGAAACATTTGTGCAATCCTTATGATTTGATTTGAAGCATTTGAAAATTAAATATGGTCAAAGGAATCAGGGCCAATGGACATTTCCAAGTACCAGCTGCATGCCAGGCCTTTGCTATGTGCCTCTCATGTGTTATTTCACAACATCCTGCTAGGTGGGGTTTATTGATCCTGTTACAGGGAAAGCAGGGGCCAAGGGAACTACCCCTGGGAACCAGTTTTGTCTGCCCAGGGCCTCCATGCCGTGCAGGGGCCTCTGACTCTACCATCCATTCTCCTTCTACTGTACATGCCTTTGCATCATCATTCGCTCCTTGACCCTCGAATAGATGGCTGTTTGCCAAACAGAATTTAATGAGTGATCCAAAGGCTGTACCTAATTGTGTGCTAAGCCCTGTACTAGACACTGGAATTTCAAAAGAAAAAAGTAGAAGATAGCCCAATACCTCTTATTGAAGAGCTGAGTCTAGCAAGAAAAACACCACCTATGTAGCTCATTATGATAACACTAGAGGCCCAGTGCACGAAATTCATGCACAGGTAGAGTCCCTAGCAGCTTCCTTCATTCCACAGCACCCGCTGGTGGTCAGTGCACATCATAGTGAGCGATCGAACTCCTGGTTGGTAGAACTCCTGAGGGGACACTGCATATTAGGCTTTTATATATATAGGTTATAAGAGCATTCTATTAGTACTGCTTGGTGGAAAGTTCCTTAGGTCAGGGCTTTGTCTTTAGGAAGTCGTTGTGACAATGCCTAGATTTGAATTAAAAGCACCACCTCTACTCCAGCCAGTGTGGCTCAGTGGTTGAGCATTTACCTATGAACCAGGAGGTGGTGATTCAATTCCTGGTCTGTACATATGCCCAGATTGCGGGCTTGGTCCCCAGTAGGGGGTGTGCAGGAGGCAGTAGATCAATGATTCTCTCTTGTCATTGACGTTTCTATCTCTCCCACTCCCATCCTCTCTGAAATCAATAAAAATATGTTTAAAAGCACAACCTCCATCCTATCACAATGTTCCCAATCCAGTATAAAATCTTCATTGGCTTCCTATAACCCACAGAATAAAGTTCAAACTTCTCTGATCATAGTCAAGGCCTTATGTCTAAGCTTCCCAGTGTGTATGCTGGATATGCTGAGATGGTGTTACAGACTGAATGTTGGTGTCCCTCCCAAGTTCATATGTGAAACCTAATCCTCAATGTGATGGTGTTTGGAGGTGCGGCTTTTAAGAAGTGATTAGGTCATGAAAGTGAAGCTCTCATGAATGGGATTAGTGCCTTTATAAAAGAAACCGCGAGAAATCCCTGGCCCATTCAACCATGTGAGGTAGCAATGAGAAGACTGCTATTTATGAGGAAATGGGACCTCACCAGGCACTGATCAGAGCCATGATCTTGGACTTCCCAGCTTCCAAAACTGTGAAAAATAAATTTCTGTTGTTTCTAAGCCACCCAGTCTATGTATTTTGTTATAGCAGCTCCAAGAAACTAAGGCAGATGGTAATCCTCCCATAAGCAGCCTTGTCCATTTATTGTGGTATATCTATAAATATGACCATTATTCTACATGTGCCTGAACCTTAAATGGTTCGGGAAACGTTGTGCTTCACAACCTGTCCCTGACTTAACCTTTCCTGCTTAATTTCCCTCAACTGCTCAATACATATTGTGTCTGCTCTCTGTTCCTTACACATTCACTGACTTATACACATTTGCTCATGTGGTTCTTTCTGTCTCAAAGTCCCACCATTTTGACCACCTCTGCATAGTCTGCAAATTCTTTAAAAGCATAACCTATGGATTACCTCTTTCATGAAGAGTTCCCTGTGTTCACTGTCCTTTGAACTGTAATAGTGTTTTATCTTTGTTATGGTACATGTCATCTATATATATCCTTAGTAATGAGAGAACCTACTGCTGGATCTGGCACATAGTAAGGGTTCAGGGGTCCAGGCGGCCAGCCTGCCTTTCCTGCTGTATTTGTAGAACCTTATGGAAATTACTTAAATCAGTGGTTCTTAAATACGGCAATACTTTATAATTGCCTGAAGAAGTTTGTTTGTTTGTTTGTTCGGTTAATATCCTGTCGCCCAGGCCATACCCCCAATCAGTGAAACCAGAAACTGTCATGGGATCCAGCATCAAAACTCCCAGGTGAGCCAAAACCGGTTTGGCTCAGTGGATAGAGCGTCGGCCTGCGGACTGAAAGGTCCCAGGTTCGATTCCGCTTCTTCTCAATCAATAATCAATAAAATATATTTAAAAAAAAAACCTCCCAGGTGACTCCAACATGCAGCCAATGTCCAGAGCAACTGTTTGAAACAATCTGAGCCTTGTTTCTGGGGTCGTTCTGAAAAAAAAAAAAATGCTATGTTTGTGAAAGCTTGGCACAGTGCCTAGTATATAGTGACTGTGCAATAACTGTTAATTATTGTATTCTATTTCCCCCCAATTTTTCACAACATTGCCAACAATGTCTTGCACGTAGTAGGGCTGAATAAATGCTGGTTGCAGAAATGAATACTGCTTGGGGAAGCCTAGAGACACTCCCAGCAGGTTGTTGCAGAGACCTGGTTTCAGTGTGGAACTGAAGGTCGTGCCTGGAGAAAAGGCATAGGAAGTCAGAGGGGCAAGTGGTCTGTCCTGGTGCAGGCATCGGGGTTGGGGGAGGTGAGTAGGAGGTTATTCGCTTTATAGGATTTAAAAACAATAATAAAACCAACTACAAGTCGATCTTCTTTTTATTATCACCATACACTGGAAGCTCTTAATCCCAGTGATAAAATGCTTCTGGCAGGGCGGGCTGCTCCCGTCACCCCTGCCCCCTCCCCCTTATCTTGGTACACCATTGGCCTGGAGCCCAGCAAGAAAGAACTGAAGAGCTCTTATAGTCAGCACTATTAATGAGCTAAGTGGCTTGAGAAAGGAACAAGGGAACTGTAAATTATATTTATAAATTAAGTCACATAAAGCTGGACTAAGTAATTAAGCTGTGCACCCATAATTAAATACTTGTATAGCATTTGGGCCCTGAGATTTCTTCCTGCTGTAATGGTTGGCAGTCTATGTGTTGGGCTGATGACTCATCCAGAGGTCCTGGGGCAAGGTGGTGCCAAGGTCACTGTCTAAACAGAAGAATTCTTGTGGGACAGGCAAGGATGTGGTCAAACGGACGGGCCAGTGAAATGTAGGGTAAGGGATTAGTGGGGAGAAAGCCCCAGACTGCTGCTTCCCTCCAAGCATATGAGAGACAGCATTAGCATCCTAGGTTAGTGAGAAAGGGCCAAGAAGCAGGGCTCTGAGGCCCAGCAGGAAGGAAGGGCCCTCACGTTTTTGGCCCCAGACAACTCTCCACTTTCATTTCCTATCTCTCCTTCATAGGCCCGCCGTAGAGCCACATAAGTTCGTGCACATTCTTTGAATACAGTCTACTTTTCATGTCTCCTTACCTTTGCCCTTGTCATTCCCTGCCTGCCCTTCCCTCTCCTCTCCTTACCTAGCCATTTACTGCTTCAAAATCTAGCTCCAGGGTGCCTGGGGAGCCTCCCCCCCATCCCCCCGACTCATTTAGGTGGGTGTCAGTCTTCCTCTGGCTCCCACAATTACATTGCAGGAGGATCCTCTGTGAATCTCTCTCCCTGCCCGGCCCAGGAGAGCAAAGCCCCTGTTCTCAGATCCTAAAAGTTGCTTGCAGAATGGAAGGTGCTTACTACATATCTGTTGAGTAACTGAGTCAATGAATGCTAGACCTTCACGTGAAGACGGGGAGGTGGTATTCCCCTCCTCCTTTCGATAGAAGGGCTAGACTGTGAGGTCGTGAGGCCGGGGCCTACGTCTTCTTCAGCTTCACGTGGGCAGCACTCAGCATGCTCTGCAGACAGAAATGGCTCCATGAATATTTGTTAGGCAAATACAAGACCATTGAAAGGAGATCTACTTTGGCACAAATTCCCCTCATCCCAGCTCCCACCCCCAAATAAGAATACCCTGAAGACAAGGGTCAGCGTACCCTGATGTTTATAAGACAACAGTGCCTATGCTAGTAAAATTATGGGCAGGGCAGGCAATGTACACAAGATTTAAGATCAAGTGACATTTGTTGGGGGTGGTGGAGGAAAGAGACGGGAGAGGGATGTGGGAGCCTGGGAGGCCCAGGTGTGGGAATTCAGGGGAAGGAGGAGGAGGAGGCTGTGATGAAAAGTGATCTAGGGCAGCCTTCAAAGAGAGGTCACAAAAGCAATGAAGAGTCAAGAGGGTTTGGTTTGGGAGGAGCGTGATCAGCTGTTAGATAAGCCCCAGGAAAGGCAAGGGAATGCTTTAAGGGTGAGAGAAACTAGAGGTGGAGGGACTGGACCGAGAGGTGCTGTGAGGAATCCGGGGGCGAGGCCCAGCTGTTTGCACTGCTCACAAGCATCCCAGGTGGTGTGGACACACACCAAGATTTGAACACTGACGGTCATGGTTAAAGAGCTGGGACTTGCACTCCATGGAGTTGCCTGGGCTGAAGTCCTGTTTTAGCTGTTTACCAGGTGTGCAACCTGGGCAGCGTCCTAAATGTCAGTTTCCTTATATGTAAAAATGGGGAAAATAAATGTACTACCCCCCGGGGGGGGGAGATTTCACTATATATACATACACACACATGCAGTGGGGGAGATTTCGCTGCATATTTACTGTGTGCCTGGCACACAGTAAATGCTCAATAAATATCAGCAATAATAATTATATGCAATACATGCTTTGACATTTTACTAGCTGATTCCACCCAAGGGAGGGAAATGCTAAGAGGGTCTCTGAGCATTCCTTACTGCTTAGGAAGCAAGGCAGGAAGTTGGATGGGAGAGACATTTCCTCAGCACTCTTCTCATCAGGGTATTCTGTTATAGCTCCAAGTCTATTACACAGTTTTGATGTTCACTAAGGGGGAGCACAATAGCCAGCTGTGTGAACTTGGGGAAGTGAGGCTCCCTCTCTGAGCCTCAGTTTACCCATCTGTAAGTTTGGAAGAACTGATTCTCTAAATAGCCATTCCCACTTTAACATTCCACGACCCACTAATTCTAAATCAATCACAGGCTGAGATGGGAGTGGGGGAAGAGGTGGGCACTGGAGGGTGAGGTGAAGACCAAGTTGGTGGACTGAGGTCCTCCCAGATCTGTGTGAGGTCAGGGTCCTCAGAGTCCCCAGGATGACTGTGTGCCCTGCACTGGGGGAAGGGCAGGGAGATTGGTTGGCCCCGGGGCCACTGTCTGGCCTTGCAGCATCTGTGAAACACCCCTGGGGGAACAAGACCAAGAGAAAGAACTGCATAGGGACACCCAGGCCCCGTGGGTCCGTGTGTCTCTCTGCAGCCCTGCGATTCAGTATTGCCAGATATGAATTGGATTAGGTGCTGCGAGGTTTTATCAGACCAGATGTCCTATTGTGTAAATCCCCTCAATATCAACCCTTCCAGGCTTCACACAATTGCAAGAAAACCCCCGCACTCTCTGCCGGAACCCTCTTATTCATTTAGGTCATCTGTAATTCGAGAAAAGGTGATTTCCAATAAGCAAAGGCTCTTTTCTGTGCCTCATTCTCTGTCTCTCCCTCCCTCTCTCTTTCACTGAAGACATGATTTTCAGTAAATATTGCAGCTCAGCTCTGAGTCACAGATCAAAGCATTTCTTCTTCATTCATCTTTTGAGACCAAATTGCAATTTATAATGTCTGTGGTTTTCACTAATCGGTCTCTGTGTCATCTCACTTTAAATCAACAGAAAGCAGCTCACAATAACACACTGAAGCGGCCCCACAGACGCAGAGAGAGTGTAATCTGAGAAAGCACTACTGAGTCTCAGTGCCCACAGGTGGAGCGATCTGGGGCCTTTATTATCCTTGACATTAATCTTGGTAAACAACTTGTTTTGAAGAACATGGAAAGCCAGATGAAACAAGGAAAATTCACGGTTATCAGAAAACAAAATGTGATCCCTTCCTCCTCCCACCCCTTCCTGCACTTCCCAGTGACATCTAAGGCTTGGACCAAATAAAGGGCGGGCGGAAGTCAGGCTGTTTTCCTCAGAGAACATGCCAATAGACAGTTCCGGAACTTTTTGGGAATAAGACAATTGCAGAGCTGGGTCAATGTCTAGGGCCTGGGAGGAGTCCTAGCGAGTTGCAGGCTTTTATGCTTTCCTCCTCAGAAGAAAACATTCCTGAAGGCAATGATTACGCCTTATTATTTCACCGAGTTTCTTGTCTCCTGGGAAGGGCTGACACGAATTGTGCTCAGCTCAGCATTTTGGGTGAAAACACTGTACCTTTGAGGCCCCAGTATCTGATGGGGGTGGGTGACAGATCAACTCCACCTGCACGGACACTAAACACTCGCATGAATGGACTAAAGCTAAACACAGCATTAAATAAAAACTGTATGTTAAGCACACCAGTTTCCCCCAAATGCTGGATGAAAATGATAGCATGAATAATCCTTATTCTTGCTGAGTTTCTCTAGGAGATTTTAAGGAGCTGAGATGTCAGCTAGGCCATGCAATGGCAGGTTGATGATTTGGCATCTCCTCGTCCTGGAAGTGCCTCAGGGTTTAATTTCAGGCCCAGTTCCCTCTGGGCTACTAGAATCTGCCCTACTTTCCCAGAGACAGGAGCCAGCCAAGGTCTCCTTGTTTGATCTTCTCCAGGGGATTATACAGCCCACGGGAAAGCTGGTTGGTGGAAGAATCTGCTTTAAATTTCTCAGCTGCGTCTTCCCTGAGAAGGACAGGCACCATTGTCACTTTACTATGTGTTTCAATTTACAGAGCAATTTCAGATTAAAATGTCGTATGGAAGGGAAGCAAAGGACAGGGTTTAATCTTCATTTTATAGATGAAGAAATCAAATCCCTGAGAGATTGAGGTACTTATTTGCCCATGATTACTCAGCTACTGTGTGGCAAAGGGAAATCTTCAGATCCAGTGTTTTTTCTTGTTCGAGTTTGCTCATGGAGACCCATGAAGCTATTACTAATGGAGCATGGGGCTGGGTGCTTGCAGGTAAGGCAGGTCATCCAAACCTCACTGTATCTGTGCAGAGCAGGTGCCATCATTCCCATTTTGCAGGTGAGTAAACTGAGCTTTAACGAGTTTAAACATCTTTCCAATGTCACACAAACTGGTAAGTGGCAGAGCTTGCATTTGAATACAAGTCTTCTGGTCCAAAATCCAGTGTCCTTTCTATGCCACCTTTCTGAGCATGGAAAAACAAATCCAGAAATTAGAAAAAAAATCCCTTTGTTATCTTGAATTATATGGATTAATGGTCCACAATGGGAGCTAATGTAAAGTTAAGAATTGACTTTTTATAGAGATGTAAGATTGTAATGAACAGTCTCCTGCCTTAATTACGTGTAATGGAATTGTGTCCCATTCTTTTTTTTAAAAAATTATTTATTGTGAAAAGTATTACATATGTCTCTTTTTCCCCCATTGACCTCTCCCCAGCCACCCCCACCCCCAGCACATGCCATCACCGCCCCTAGTATCGGTGTCCATTGGCTATGCTTATATGCATGCATACAAGTCCTTTGGTTTATCTCTTAACCCCTCCCCGCTCCACCTTCCCCCAGAAGTTTGACGATCTGTTCAATGCTTCTGTGTCTCTGTATCTATTTTTGTTCATCAGTTTATGTTGTTCATTATATTCCACAAATGAGTGAAATTATGTGATATGTATCTTTCTCTGACTGGCTTATTTCGCTTAGCATAATGCTCTCCAGGTTCATCCATGCTGTTGCAAATGGTAAGAGTTCTTTCTTTTTTACAGAAGCATAGTATTCCATTGTGTAGGGGTACCACAGTTTTTAGGAATTGTGTCCCTTTCTGCTGCAAAGGTTACTTCATGGATGGAGTAATCATGGATGATTTTGAAATGAACTGGAAGTGGGTTGCCAGACAATAAATGGACTAGGAGAAGGCAGGGCAAAGTGGGGAGGAGTATGGTGGATCTGATACAGAAAAGAAAAGTTTTGAGAGAAGACAGGCTGACTAGCAGCAAGGATTGGAGACATATTGAATGAATGGTAAAAAGCAAAGCAACTCATAGGATCTAGGAAGCCTAGAGTGAAGAGTGGCTCTGAGAATCCAATGAAAGCAAGAGACTCTAAATAACTTCATAGGCACACACCATCATTTTCTTAACCTAAAACAGGTTAGGCTCTGTTGGCCTAGAGGGAAGGCAAAAAGAGGACTTAAAAGATCATTTGTTGCCCTGGCTGGTTTTGCTCAGTGGGTAGAGCGTTGACCTGGCGACTGAAGGGTCCTGGGTTTGATTCCGGTCAAGGGCACATGCCCGGGTTGTGGGCTCAATCCCCAGTGGGAGGCATGCAGGAGGCAGCCAATCAATGATTCTTTCTCATCATTGATGTTTCTATCTCTCCCTCTCCTTTCCTCTCTGAAATCAATAAAAATATATTTTTTTAAAAAGAATCATTTGTTAAGCTCAGTCTGTCTGAGTCATCAGGAATTGAGGTTGTTTATGGGTAGATGGAATGGAACCCAGCCAAGCAAGGAATTGTGGTTATGGGGTCTATAGTTTGGTTTTGGACGGGGGATTCACATTTGGAACCCAGTTACAAAGAACCTCAAGTCCCCAAAGCCACGGCTGAGAGGGCCAGCCAGTTTGGTGGGTGGCCCCACGCCAGGAGGGAATTGGTGACTAACCTGGGAACATTATAATTTGCTTATCAGTAATCATCATGTACTCCGAAATGCCTATTTTTCATCAAGTAAATTGTCTCTTAATGGCTTCTTGTGAGCACTGTGCTTACTGACTTACAGCAGCAGGAGAAGCAGGAAGAAGAATGCTGGGCTGCCACACCAACATGACACTTCCAAAGAGAGAAGCAGATTGTACCAGCCACCAGGAGGGCAGTGGGGACTGAATGCATGCTCAGGGATTTACCCCAAAGTCTAAAGCTGTCTTACTAAAGATGGTCCAGTTCAGTGGCATCTAGAGGAAATGATTGGGGCATTTGGCTTCAACATGGGGTATTTGTCAGCTGGCATTTACAGCAAATTATTGGTTGTGACTGTGCCTCAGTTTAAATGTAAGTGGCTCTTTTAGAAACACCCTGCTCTTCACCATTTTGGCTGTTTCTCACAAAGGTATCCTGCCCATCTGGTCCTGCAAAGGTAGCAAGTCAGGCAAGCAGCTGTGCTAACTCTGAAGTAGGACTTACCTGGCATAGGAGTGGAACGGGCTGGATTATCCGACATTCCCTTTTTGAAAATGACAAAGAACACCCAAGAAATGACTCATTCTTCCTCATGCTGTATCCCAAGGGATATAACTGACAGCTTGATTTAGACAAAAGCTATTCAGTCAGTACCTTCTTGGTGGAAGCTTGGTATAGACCAGCCGTGGGCAAACTACGGCCCGCGGGCCGGATCCAGCCCGTTTGAAATGAATAAAACTAAAAAAAAAAAAGACCGTACCCTTTTATGTAATGATGTTTACTTTGAATTTATATTAGTTCACACAAACACTCCATCCATGCTTTTGTTCCAGCCCTCCGGTCCAGTTTAAGAAGCCATTGTGGCCCTTGAGTCAAAAAGTTTGCCCACCCCTGGTATAGACCATATAGTCAAGACTTGTTCAATGACACTGAACATTCACTGAACACCCATCCTAGCCAGGAAATGTGCTTGGTACATAGGGTGAGGGACTGAGAAGTCCCTTTCTCGTGCAGAGACAAAATGGTTAACCACCAGCAAGATGCAGAATCAAGTACCTGCAAACAATGGGTTTGGGCAGCAAAACTAGAGTTACAATGAATTTTGACCTGTGACAATCAGAGACTATCTTATCTGGCAGTGATTTTAGAAAGCACACAATTTGGGGGTGGGG
>NW_006293232.1:1640666-1643450 GCF_000327345.1 Myotis davidii | reverse complement strand
TGCTCAACCAACTGAGCCACACCAGCCAGAGCTTAAAAAACAACTTTTAACAGGACTTTCTTCTGGCATCCTGCTGGTCTCACAAAATATTTTGATAGTTACAAATATTGTGGGTTCCTTTTTTTTATATTGATGTATAATTGACATAACATTACATGGCTTCACTCATATATGGGATATAAAACTGAAACTCATAGGCACAGATAATAGTATGGTGGTTATGGTTACCAGAGGGCAGGGGGTGTGAGTCGTAAAGGGTAAAGGGAGCCAAATGTATGCTGATGGAAGATGATTTGACTTTGGGTGCTGGGCACACAACGCAACATACAGAAATGTTTACTTGAAACTTATATGATCCCTTTAACCAATGTCACCCCAATACATTCAATAAAAAATTAAATGAAATATAAAACAATAAGTATAGTTGATATTTGTCACCATACATGGCTACACGTTTTGTGTGTGTGATGAAACCTTTTAAGATCTATTCTCTCAGCAACTTTCAAATTTGCAAGAGTACTATTAAATATACTAGTCACATTACATCCCATAACATTTATTTTATAACTGAAGTTTTACCTTTTTGGGGGGGAAGGGGTAATCCTCACCTGAGGATATTTTTTCCATTGAGTTTTTAGAGATAGTGAAAGGGAGGGAGGAGGGGGAGAAAAACATCAACATGAGAGATACACAGACACATTAATTGATTGCCTTCCTGCATGCACCCCCACAGGGCCAGGGAATGAACCTGCAACCCAGGAACAAACCTGGGGCCCAAATACATGCCCTTGACCTGGAATTGAACCCATTGGTCCACAGGCTGATGCTCTAACCACTAAATATACTGGCCAGGGCTGGAAGTTTGTACCTTTTGAACTTCTTCACCATTTCACCCACTCCCAACCCCTACCGCTGGCAACCGCCAATCTGTTCTCTGTATCTATGAGGTTGTTTTTTTGTTTTTGTTTGTTTGTTTTAGATTCTATGTATAAGTGAGATCATACGTTATTTGTCTTTCTCTGTCTGACTTATTTCACTTAGCATAATGCCCTCAAGGTCCATGCATGTTAGAAATGGACATTTAGGTTGCTTCTATATCTTGGCTATTATAAATAATGCAGTAATGAACATGAGTTAAGTGTGTTCATTTTCTTCAGATAAATACCCAGAGGTGGAATTGCTTGATCATAAGGTAGTTCCATTTTTAATTTTTTGAGGAACCTCCATACTGTTTTCCATAGTGGCTGCGATTTGGTGTGAGTGAATTTGGAATAGTTCCTCAAGGCCAGAAGATATCCTCTGAAAGCCAGTGAATGGGCCTGTGGTTTTGGAAAGGCAAGACTGAGCTGATGGGGTTGCCAAAGCTGTAATGAGTTAGAGCGAAGGCCGCTGCACTCCCATTTTAGACTCTTACAGAGAAGCTGCATGGCATTTGGGTGGGTCCTGAAGCACGGGTGGCAGTCACATGACCAGGATTTCTCACCCGCAACACTATGGAATTTGGGGGACAGTTTGTTCTTTGTTGTGGGGCTGTTCTGTGCATTGTAGGATATTTAGCAGTATCCCCGGCCTCTCCCCACAGGATATTAGTAGCATGCCCCACCCCAGTTGTGATAACCACAGATGTCTCTCATTGCCAAGTACTCCCTTGGGGGCACACTTGCCTCCAGTTGAGAACCACTGGCACAGCTGGAGGTTAGAGGAAAGCGGGCTTCAGGAAAAAGGGTTCCTTTGGTTGAATATACAGAGGCATGACTCTGCCCAGGTATGCCTGGTAATGGTGGCCACAGCATGGTAAGGAGAGGGATACAGTGGGAAGAGAGACTAGAAAAATAGTTTAGAGCCAAGTTAAAACCTTGCTAACCATATTGCTAATCAATTGGACTTGATTTAGGTAACTAAGAGAGCATGAGGTTTGGGAAGAGGTGGGTAATAGAAAGAGGAACCTGGCAGGAGTATAGAGATTGTGATAAAGAGGGAGAAAGCGAGGGCAGAAGATGGGAGGTGGCATGAGCTCAGGGAGAGGGAAATGGTAAGATTGGATGGGAGAGGCTGGATGTGAGAGACACTAATGAGGGACATTTAAAATGGTGACAATAAGGATGTATCAGGAGGAACCAGAGAGGAATCAGATGAATGAGAGGGAGATTATTGGGTAAAAAGCATATCATTGACTTACATAAGGAGATTTGGAAGAGGAGGAAGCGGAGGAGGACATTTTAAAAATTAAATTCCGCCGAAACTGGTTTGGCTCAGTGGATAGAGCGTCGGCCTGGGAACTGAAGGTTCCTGGGTTCGATTCCGGTCAAGGGCATGTACCTTGGTTGTGGGCACATCCCCAGTAGGGGGTGTGCAAGAGGCAGCTGATCGATGTTTCTCTCTCATCGATGTTTCTGACTCTCTATCTCTCTTCCTTCCTCTCTGTAAGAAATCAATAAAAAAAAATATAAAAAAAAAATAAAAATAAAAATTAAATTCTAACAGTGGACACAGCACAGGTTACTTCTATATCTTGGTTATTGTAAATAATGCTACAATGAACATAGAGATACATATATCTTTTTGAATTAGTCATTTGTATTTCTTCAGATAAACATGGTATATATGTGTGTGTGTGTGTATACACACACACACACACACACACAAGATATATCTACACTAATAAAAGAGAAACATGGTAATTGGCGTACGACCGCTACCCTTTTCACTGGCTAATCAATGAGATATGCAAATTAACTGTCAGCCAAGATGGCGGCCGGCAGCCAGGCAGCTTGAAACTAACAT
>NW_006293232.1:1639753-1640160 GCF_000327345.1 Myotis davidii | reverse complement strand
GCTGATGGCTGCCAGTACAGCAGTGGTGGTGGGAGCCTCTCCCGCCTCCTCAGCAGCGCTAAGGATGTCTGACTGCAGCTTAGGCCTGCTCCCCGCTGGCAATTGGACATCCCCCAAGGGCTCCTGGGCTGCCAGAGGGATGTCTGATTGCCAGCTTAGGCCCAATCCCCCGGGGAGCGGGCGTAAGCCAGCAGGTGGTCATTCCCCCAAGGGGTCCCAGACTGCAAGAGAGCACAGGCCGGGCTTAGGGCCCTCCTCCTTCCCCAAATGCACAAATTCTTGTGCACCAGGCCTCTAGTCTATATTAATAAAAGGGTAATATGCAAATTGGTCATGATGCCCTCAACAGTCATGACTGGATATGCTAATTAGTCATGACCAGTATGCAAATTAACCACTACTCCAAT
>NW_006293232.1:1630269-1639404 GCF_000327345.1 Myotis davidii | reverse complement strand
CACACACATACACACAATGGGATATTACTCAGCCATAGAAAAGTACAAAACTTTGCCATTTGCAACAATATGGATGGACTTAGAGGGTATTAGACTAAGTGAAATAAGTCAGGCAGAGTGAGACAAATACCATATGATTTCACTTATATGTAGAATATAAAAAACAAAATAAATGAACAAATTAAACAGAAACAAACTCATAGATACAGAGAACAAATTGATGGCTGCCAGATGAGAGGGGGTTGGAGGAATGGGTGAGAAATGTGAGAGTGGTTTAAAAGTATAAACTGATGGTTATAAAAATAGTCGTGGGGATATAAAGTACAGCATAGAGAATATAGTCAATAATATTGTGATAATATAGCAGTATCCTTGGCCTCTATCCACAGGATATTGTGTAAGATGGGGACTAGATTTATCAATGTGATTACTTCATGAGTTATATGAATGTCTAATAACTATGCTGTACACCTGAAACTAATATAATATTGTATGTCAACTATAATTGGAAAATAAAATTTAAAAATATCATTAAGAATAATTTGAAAACCCTATTTCTGTCTGTTCCTACATGTGGGCACACAGTAGTCAGTCAATAAATTATCTTTTTTATGGATCTTGAATTACCAGTTATTGATTCAGGAGGAACAAGTCACCTTTCAGTAGGGAAAAGACAACGTATAATAATGGCAACAACAATAATTTAGCACTTACTGTGTGCCAGGCATTTGCACACTATTTCATTTAATATTTGAACAATCATATGAAATCGGCAGCACTTTTGTTTCCACCATAAAGATTATTTCATTGGTCCCATATTTATTGACTAATATGGCAGGCACTATTTTAGGGTCCTAAGATATATCAGTGAATAAAAAGAGAAAAAGCCCCTGTTATTGTGGAGGTTACACTTTAGTGAGGAAGCTAAAATGAAGACACTAGAACTTAGTGAGGTGAGGTAGCCAGCCCATTCACATAGATAGTAGCGCTGGAGCAAGAGGCAGACAGCTATGTGCCTGTCGTGGTTGGCCACGACCAGGCTCACAAGAACCCCCAAGTAGACATCAGTGGAAATCTCCCTAACAAGGCAGGCACAGGAGAGGAAAGATGGCCTGGTGCTGGCACATAAGAATTCTAAGGCCCATTACACAGATATGAAGACAGGAAGTATGGCTTCCTGAGTGACAGAATTATTGAATTACCCGAAGTGCATGTAGTTTCTGGATGCTTCCATGACCGGGGATGTATCAGCAGTGCATTCACAGGTCCATGCAGCTCTGATCAGGTGCCTGATTTCTGGTTAATTGCCAAAACACTAACTTTCAGTCAAGAGTCCACAAGGTATAAGGAGGTCAGTGGAGAGCCATGTCCATCTACCTTAAACTTTACCTAGTTTATACATTTTACACAAATGAGCTGTCCTTGGAATGAACCAAAATCATAGCAACAGTAACTTAAGTCTAAATGCATCATTCTTGCCCATCCTTGAGCTGGGACCAGTCTCTGTACTCTGGTCTAGCTCATTTGCTTAAGATTTTTCTGAACACACTCCTTCCCCAAGTCAGTTGAGAAGGATAGAGCTGTTTTTGCACATTGGGTGGAGGCTTTGTCTTTTCTCAAGCAGAGGGGGTAGATGAGCTTTTTACCTCTTGGGCAGGAGGAAAGATTGCATTGCACTGTGCAGGCCTCGGGGATCTGTGGTCTGAGGGTTTCACCTGTGACATAACACATCCCTACCAGCTTCTTCTAGAGCCATGGCCTCAGTTCACACTGGTTGGCGGTGTCCACTGCCCAACACTGGGGAGAAAAAAACCCACCACAAACCTATTGAACATGGAATGCTCAACACCTGGCCTGGTACATATAAAACCACAAGTGAAACAATGACAAAAAGTTTGTTCACACAATAAGAAGTCTGGAGTGGGCTATAGTTATATAACCCAGGCTTGACAATATCATCAAACACCTAGAATATTTGATTCCTTTTCTCATCTATGCTGCCACATTGACGTTGTCTTCATCTTCAGACTGGTGACAAAATAGCTGCTGCAGTCCTGGCCATTAATCCTGGGCCAGTACTGACCAGAGGAAGAAGAATAATTTTCACTTCTCTCTCTCTCTCTCTCTCTCTCTCTCTCTCTCTCTCTCTCTCTCTCTCTCTCTTTCACTCTCTCAGAAACAAGGAAACTAAATGACTCCTAGCAGATTTCACCCTTAGTTTAATTGGTTAGAACTGAGTCACATACCCATTCCTAAACAAAGCCTTGCCAAGTGGAATTGGGTTACTGTGGTTGGCTACCAGGGTTGGCTTATAGACAAACCAGAGTCACCATCTGGAACCGGGATTGTCAACAGCTTCCCCTGAAGCACATAGCTATGTGAAAGGGGGTGGATACCTGAACTCAAACTTATTTTCTACGTCGAAGGAAGAAGAGAGGGGAGCCATGGTCTCCCATAGGCAACCAAGAGAGTTCTCCACAGTTTATCATCTGGCTCCCACAGGTTCAGTATTTTTTTTTTAAATATATTTTATTGATTTTTTACAGAGAGGAAGGGAGAGAGATAGAGAGTTAGAAACATCGATGAGAGAGAGACATCGATCAGCTGCCTCCTGCACACCTCCTACTGGGGATGTGCCCGCAACCCAGGTACATGCCCTTGACCGGAATCGAACCTGGTACCCTTCAGTCCGCAGGCCGACGCTCTATCCACTGAGCCAAACCGGTTTCGGCCACAGGTTCAGTATTATCTGTAACTTTAGAGAGGAGGAGCAAGTAACCCTTGTGTCTTACCTACTTAGCCCTACCCTGAGGCCCCCACAACTGACACATTTGGAGTGTGCCAGCTGGAGGCTTATTTTTTCTTTTTTTATGCTAGTTTTAATAACGTTTATTTGTATTTAGGAAAGGCCTTTCTTTCAATAGCTCCAGGCACTTTACAGACTCTGCCCAGAGAATATTATCTTTTATTGGTGGAGGTGGTATGAGTGTCACCCCACCCTGAAGGACCAATCTGGAGACAGAACCTGGTTCTCCAACAGGAGTGACAGGCCTGGAAGGGCTGAGACTCCCTGTGAGGGCTCTGGGTGCAGGGGTGTGGTCTAACTAACAAAGGCTTCCTTTGTGCCGACTGGAGTTTCTGAGAAAAGTTAGCTCCCCAGCAACCTTGGAGAGGCTCCGTCGTCACCCAGAGGCCAAGTGGATTCGAAATGCTGAAATCAGTATCTGTCTGTCTTGTCCTCATGCTCATTCATTCCCTCACCTTTGGGCAACACCGTAGGTAGGCCATTGGATTCTTTTAAGGACCTTTCAATCTCTTTCTTCTCTGTGCTGACCACAATGCTGAGTGTTAAATATATAGCCATGAACAAGACACGGTTCCTGACCTTAAAGAGCGCACAGATTTTGGGGGGAGAAAACTTGAATAACAACACAGTGGGATCAGTGCGTTTAGTCCTTCCTACTGGGTGGGCACAGTGTTTACAAGAAGAGATGCTCTTTTTGTTTGTTTTGTTTTTAATACATTTTTATTGATTTCGGAGAGGGAGAGAGAGACAGAAACATCAATGATGAGAGAGAATCATTGATTGGCTGCCTCCTGCATGCTCCCCACTGGCATATGCCTTGACCTGGAATCAATTCGTGACCTCCTGGTTCATGGGTTGATGCTTGACCACTGCGTCACACTGGCTGGGCAAGAATTGCTCTTTAAACTGAGATTTAGGGACAAGGAGAAATAAAATATAGCCTGTTTCCAAGAAAGAGCATGTCTTAACTGAGATTTCTTACAGTTTGAGGAGCATTAATTCCATAGAGTGTTAATTTTAAATCACTTGCTGGGGAAAAGCATAGCTGGCCAGGTTAATATGGAAAATGGTAGATGAAGTCATCTGCAGGACTCCTAAGAGCTTTTAATAAATGTACTAATGATAACCATGAGTCTCTAACAAAGATGTCAAGTGTACATTTCCCAATCATACTTGACCACTCTCACAGATGAGTGGTTTTAATGCTGAGAAGTTAGAGCATTGTAGCTGAGTTGAGATGGTGGGTCAGAGGGACGATCATAGTTATGCTCTAAAAAGTACTGAGGCAAGTTTTTGATATAATAGCTATGTTTATTTTATGACCTACTTACATCATATAGTGAACACTATGGTCTTCCTAAATAATTAAAATCACCTAATTATAGTAAAACTATTCTCACAATGAATGGTTTAGCAATGAGCACGTGGCCCCAATTTCTGGCCAATGGGATCAGAGGGGAAGTATGCCAAGGATTTATGGGGAGGGTTTCCTGTTATGAGAAAGAGGAAACAGTAAGAGGCAGCTGCTCTTCTTTCTCTGCATATGTTCTCTCTGAATATGATGGCTGGAACTGTAGAGACATTTTGCCACCAGCAAGAGGATGAAGTGAATACCAGATGGCAGAGTCGAAATCAAAGCAAGCTAGGGCTTTGGTGACAACGCTGAGCTTCTGATTAACCACACCTGGAGCCTATGTATCTGTTGACTTGACTTCTTATTACATAATAATACATTTTCTTATCTTTTAACTAGATTGACTCAGATCTTTCTGTTATTTGCAGCCAAGAGCATTCTGGCTAATGACCTTTCTTATTTCAATCTTCTCAGCAACATTTTTCACTGGTATATTTAGTCATTTTCTTGATGAAGACTCTTGACTTGGACTCTCAGAGTATAGGTTGAGTTGTCCTAGACTCAAGTTTCAGAGGCAGCAGGTGATATTTAGTGATGCACAAAAACAAGACCAAGACTCATTTGGTTTAGGCAAATGGGGTTGGTTGTGGGCTGACGTTCTAGTAGGGCCGGTTACTCCATGCACTTGAAGAGCTGCAGGTGCCTTGCACAGACACCAATAAGGCAGCTGGAACTCGGAGTCGGGGCAGGAAGACGGGAAGGTTGCTCTGCTGACTGTTCTGAAAAAGGCCTGAACTTTCACTCACGGTCGGTCGGCGTGGCGCCCGCCCCCACACATCCTCTTTCTATCATCACCTGGGTGATGTGGGCAGCACTTTGGCTGCTTCGACAGCTTTCTCCCCAATTCCTCTTCCTTTGCTTTCTGCTCTTAGTGGTTTTATGACTTTGGCATCTTTTTTTAATGGTTCAAATTTATTTTTTACATATTTAAGGCAATTTCTTCCTTTTTGTAAAGATCTGTTGAAATGATTTATTGGTAATTGTATCTGTTAGCTTTTTTTTTTTCTTTTTAACCATCAACCATTTTTTTTTAAGTGTACAGTTCAGTAGTGTTAAGTATGTTCACATGGTTGTGAAATAGATCTCCAGAACCTTTTTATCCTGTGTCATGATTTATTTTATATGTCAACTTCACCAGATTGTGGGATGTCCTGAATAAACATTATTTCTAGGTGTGTCTGTGAGGGTGTTTCCGGATGGCATTAGCATTTGAATTGGTGGGTTCAGTAATAGACTGCTCTCCCTAATGTGGATGGGCATCATCTGATCTGTTGAGGCCCTGAACTGAACCAAAAACAGAGAAAGGAGAATTTGTCTCCATCCTACCTACATGCTTGAGCTGGGACATTGGTCTTCTCCTACCCTGGAAATGGAATTAAATCATCGGCTTTCCTGGATCTGGACCTTACAGAAGGCAGGTCATGGGACTTTTCAGATTCCATAATCATGTGATCCAATTCTTCCTAATCTCTCTCTCTCTCTCTCTCTCTCTCTCTCTCTCTCTCTCTCTCTCCTCTTGAAACTGGAGTTCTATACCCATTAAACAACTCCCCCTCTTCCACTCCCCCAGTCCCTGGTTAACACCATTCTACACTCTGTCTCTATGAATTTAATTACTTTGGATACCTCAGATAAATGAAATTATATGACATTTGTCTTCTTGTGACTGGCTGTTTCACTTAGCATAGTGTCCTCAAGGTTCATTTATAGTGTAGCATGGGACAGAATTTTCTTTCTTTTTAAGTCTGAATAACATTCCACTGTAAGGATATGTCACATTTTGTTTATCACTTCATTCATCGATAGACACCACCAGGTACTTTAGAGATCTTTTTATCTGTCCAACTCTGGGAGGCAGGCATCTGTCCTATTTCAGGTGAGTTACAGCTTGGTGGGAGAACATTGTGCACACTGCCACCACAGGGTGATTTATGCACCCTGGATACGGAACCGGTCAGAACCCCCAGGGCAGGTGCAGCCCACCTTGCTGAGCTTCCTTTTTGCCCACAAGTTCCTGTGGACACCTCGGCGACCAGTGACACGCTGCACAGTTAGGTCCTGTCTGAGTTGGGAAAACAGCTGATTTCTTGCCCCAACACTGCCCTTTTATACTTGGGCTTACAACATCATCCCCAAAAAGAAAACAAAACCCTAAACTAACAACCTTTGTATTTCTAGTAAAGAGAGTGTTTGCAAACACTGGGCTCTCCGGGTTCTTGAGCCAAACAGCATAATCAGGGTCACAGAACAAGGCTTCTCGTTTTCTCTGGGAAGCCCATTTTCCTGCTGCCCACTGCCGGGAGCTGATTCAATCCCCTCTTCCTTGGTGGCTCTAATACAGATGCTGAGCAGATAGTAAATTGAAACTTCCAAGCCTCAAAGAGGTTGAATATTCTGCCCAAGGTTAGACTTGACTAAGAGTCAGAGATAGAATGAAGTGGCTGTGAGTTAAAATAGACGTAATACAGATGGGCAAAGTTCCTTATCACTTTGAGTTTCATTTTCACATCTGAAATGGGCATAATGGTAACTACAAGGATTAGAAGTAATATATGTAAAGCACCGAGCACAATGCCTCCTGCTCCTGGTGGGTGGTCTAACTGCTGGCAATTATAACTGTGCTGCCTGACTCCAAACCTCTGAGCTTTCCTTGAAACAACAATCCCTCTCGCACAGAAATGTAAAAGGATTATAAAAAGAAGAAGAAAAAGAAAAGAAAGAAAATCATCAAATTATCCATTCCCTCCAGGACCAGAAGCATTAGCTTTTGGTGATTTTTTCCCCATTCCCCCAATTCTTTCCCCTTCTTTTCCTATGAAGTATTTCCCCATAGTTGTAATCACACTGTATATATTATTTGTTTATTATTTCCTTTCCACTTTTCATCACATGCCAGGGCGAACTTTAACATCTACTTTCCTATCATTGGGTTTGGGGGGACCAATAGCTCTAGAAATTAGAAGCCTCCGTGGCAACAGCCTTTTGGGGAGGAGGAGGAGGCCTCTCCAGGGTGGTAAGCTCACTAGCTGTTTCCTCATTCCTTTGTGCTTTGAACTGTTGTGTCCGCGTCCCCCTCCCCGTCCCCCCCCCCAAGTTGGAGCCATTCCTTGGCACACTGGTACCTTGCCCTTCACCATGACTTTGGATTCTTGAGTTTGAGGGCAGATGCTTTCTCCTCTGGGACAGCTTTTCATGTTCCCCACTCTGTGCTCCTACCTCCTTGATCACCAGTGCCCCAGGCTCTCCAGTCATCAGCCTCATTTGCCACTTGGACACCTGGCTAAGTGTGTTTAACACAGCACTTTGCTATCACCTTGTGATCTTTAAAAAAAAAAAAATTCATACTGATTCTAGAGAGGGAGAGAGAGAGAGAGAGAGAGAGAGAGAGAGAGAGAGAGAAATGATGCAAGAGAATCATTCATCAGCTGCCTCCTGCATGCTCCCTACTGGGGATTGAACCTGTAACCCAGGCATGTGCCCTGACTAGGAATCAAACCGTGACTTCCTGGTTCATAGGTTGACACTCACTCACCCAACCACACCTGCTGGGCTCACCTGTGATCTTAAGAAAATTTTTTTAAACTTTTTTTCAATTAGAATTTACATTAAGCACTATTTTGTATTCGTTTCAGGTGAACAGCACAGTGGTAGATAGTCACACACCTTACAAAGTGTTCCCCCCCATACCCTCAGCACCCATCCAGCACCACACATAGTCACCACACTATTGACTATATTTCCCATGCTGCATCCCACATCTTCATGGCTATTTTGTAACTACCTGTCTATATTTCTCAATCCTTCACCTTATTCACCCAGTCCCCCAACACCCTTTCCCTCTGGCAACCATCAGTCTGTTCTTCATATCTATGAATCTGTTTATATTGTGCTTTAGAATCCACATGTAAGTAAAACGATAGGTATTTGTCTTTCTCTGACTGACTTATTTACTTAGCATAATGTCCTCTAGGTCCATCCACACTGTCACACATGGTAAGACTTCATTCCTTTTCATGGCCAAGTACTATTCCATTTTATATAAGTACCACTTTTTTCCCCCTCTGGCATGGATGGATTTATTTTTTAAATAGACAAGTGAATAATATTTGAATTATCCATACTTTTTATACAACAGCACCTAGATATCTTATGAACCCAATTAAAAAAATGAAGCTAGTTATTATGTTGTTGTTTTTTTTAGGAAATCCTGTCTTTTGGGACTGTTTTTTATTGTTTTAAGTATTACATATGTCTCCTTTCCCCCACATCAATTCCTTCCCAGCCACTCCCACCCCACAGGACAAGCCCCTACTGCCCCAGTGTCTGTGTCCATTAGTTATGCTAATATGCATGCATAAAAGCCCTTTGGTTAATCTCTTACCCCCCCCCTTCTTTCCCCCATCACCACCCTTCTCTGCCTTCCCTCTGAGGTTTGATGGTCCATTGGGTGTTTCTCTGTCTCTGGATCTATTTTTGTTCATCAGTTTATGTTGTTCATTATATTCCACAAATGAGTGAGATCATGTGATATTTATCTTTCTCTGACTGGCTTATTTCACTTAGCATAATGCTCTCCAGGTCCATCCATGCTGTTGCAAATGGTGAAAGTTCTTTCTTTTTTACAGCAGTATAGTATTCCATTGTGTAGATGTACCACAGTTTTTTAATCCACTCATCTGCTGATGGGCACTTAGGCTGTTTCCAAATCTTAGCTGCTATGAACATAGGGGTGCATATGTCCTTTCTGATTGGTGTTTCTGATTTCTTGGGATGTATTCCTAGAAGTGGGATCACTGGGTCAAATGGAAATTCCATTTTTAGTTTTTTGAGGAAACTCCATACTGTTTTCCACAGTGGCTGCACCAGTCTGCATTCCCACCAGCAGTGCATGAGGCTTCTTTTTCCCCCACATCCT
>NW_006293232.1:1612704-1630120 GCF_000327345.1 Myotis davidii | reverse complement strand
TCTGACAGGTGTGAGATGGTACCTCATTGTTGTTTTGATTCACATCTCCTGGATGATTAGTGACTTTGAGCATGTTTTCATGTGTCTCTTGGCCTTCTGTATGACCTCCTTCAAAAAGTGTCTATTTAGGCCCTTTGTCCATTTTTTGATTGGATTGTTTATCTACGTACCACTTTTATCTGCCCATCTATTGATAGGCACTTGGGTTGCTTTCATATCTTAGCTAGTGTAAATAATGCTGCAGGGAACCTAGGGGTGCATTTATCTCCTTTCGATCTTTCACCCTCTACCTCCGGTGATCATCACCGGATTCTGCTCAGCTCCCAGACTGCTGAACTGCACTGAAGCACGTCTTGCAGTTGTATTAACTGAGGTCATACCAAATCCACACTTAGCTGGCCTCTTACTGTTGGGTAGTACCTGGACCTGTTTCTCAAAAACCAGGAGCAGCATTTTGCTCAGTAGTGTAGTTCCAAACGTCTCCATTACACTCAGCCTCCAGTCCTGCTCCTGACAAGCCAACAGGAGGATTTCTCCTTTACAGAGAAAACAAAGTCTCATGGGAAGCTTCCTCAACTTTGCTCTTCTCTGTCTCGAATTTCCTTGTATCTTTAGGATCCCTTTCTCTACTGCGACCTCTGAGACGAGTTCTGTTTGAATTCTTTCCCTTTCTTTTTGAAGACGGTTCCATGAATCACTCATTTCTTGGATGTTCAACACACCTATCTTGGCTATTTTTCCCAATTATGCACAAGTCTCTTTCGTCCTCAAAATAAAACACAAAAACAACAACAACAATAAATAATAAGCTGTTCCTTTAACTCTGCTTCCTCTTCAAGTCATTTCTGCTTTCTGCCATCAAAACAGCTAAATGACTAGGCCATCACTCTAGCCATTTTGGCTCAGTGGATAGAGTGTCGGCCCACGGACTGAAGTATCCCAGGTTCAATTCCGGTCAAGGGCACATATCTTAGTTGCAAACTTGATCCCTGGCCCTCGTTGGGGTGCGGGCAAGAGGCAACCAATCGATGTGTCTCTCTCACATTGATGCTTCTCTCTCTCTGACTTTCCTCCTCCCTTCCACTCTCTCTAACAGTCAATGGAAAAATATCCTTAGGTGGGGATAAACAAAAATATTCTTAGGTGAGGATTAACAAAAAAAATACCCCCCTTTCTTTTATCCTGATTTTTGCCTTTATATGCTAATGTAATTGCTTTCTTAAAAGTCACTATTAAGGGCCTCATTCTTGCCAAGTCTTATAGCTTTTCTCTTTCTTCTCCATCTTTATTCAATTCAACAGATATTTTCAAACCCCTTGCTCTTCACGAGGCATTGTATCCACTCTTAGGGAGACAGAAGCTCATGGTTTCTGTAGCAGGTGGCCTGTGGATCAGCTCTTCTCCCTGACACCATGACTCTGCCTTCTCCTCTTTCCTTTTTCATACCCCTCATGGGTGCTTTTCTGTGTTCTTTATCGGTATCCTTTACTGATGTTCTGTAGCCTGTCCTGAAAATGGAGCATTCACCAAGGTTCATTCCTTGGCCTTTTTTTCTCTTTCAGCATTTGCCTTCCAATTGTCACCTCTTTTTGACTAGCCCCGACTATCATCCTGCTAATTTGCTCTCTCATTTTGGATTGGAATCATTACAGCTTGCTGGATAGTGCATGTTGCATGCACCTCCCACTCAAAATGTCCAACACTGAGCTCATCTTTTCCTCACCTTTCAGGCATTTCCCCCAGCACATGGACCTCCTTTGAGAACTTCCTCCACCCGGGGTGGACTTGAACCACATGATCCTGCACCTTTGGCCATAACTTGATGGATCCAGTCTCCTAAGGATATGGAGTTGTGGTGGGTGCCAGGCTACTCTGGCTGAACTGGGAGGTGATACAAAGGGAAGCTGCCATCTTCAGTCATGTGCATGGAGATATAGAGAAATCTGGTTTGTGAAAGAAACACAAATGGGACAAAGAAAGGCAGAGATGTGCAACCACATAGACTTGGGCTAACTTAGCATTGTCAAGGAGCAGCCTCTGATGTATTGCTCATTCCTGATTCTGGTCTCCATGTGGGTCAGGTATACTTTCTGTTGTTAATTTTTGAGATCTAACCCGTTCTTTTTGTTTTTTTGTCTGTTTGTTTTTAAATAACAAATGCTCCCTTTTCTATTAAGTCAGCATAAGTGGCTTTAAATGAAAAAGCCTTGACTGTAACATCTCCAAACCCAGACCTTCTTTGCATTATTTCTCTTGTCTCAGTAGCCAGGCTGAAAACCTCCTATGCTCTTTAGCTCTTTCCTACCTCATCCCAACTCCCATCATATCCCATTACCTACCATGCCCAACCGAGTTGATCTTCAATATTACTCCTGAAAAATATACTTTTGAATTTGTCCCTTCTATCCATTCCTTCCATCACATCTATGTCATTACCTCTTAATCAGACAATTAGGAGTCTCTGTACTGGTTTGCCTGTTTTTGGTCATTTTCTTCTTTAATTCATCCTATATAATAAAGAGGTAATATGCAAATTGACCATCACTCCAACACACAAGATGGCTGCCCCCATGTGGTAAAAGATGGCCACCCCCATGTGGCCACAAGATGGCCTGCAGGGGAGGGCAGTTGGGGGCAACCAGGCCTGCAGGGGAGGGCAGTTGGGGGGGACCGGGCCCACAGGGGAGGGCAATTGGGGGTGACTAGGCTGGCAGAGAAAGGCAGTTGGGGGCGATCGGGCTGGCAGGGGAGCAATTAGGTGTTGATCAGGCTGGCAGAGGAGTGGTTAGGGGGGGATCAGGCTGGCAGGCAGAAGCAGTTAGGGGCAATCAGGCAGGTAGGCAGGCAAGCGGTTGTGGTTGTGAGCCAGCAGTCCTGGATTGTAAGAGGGATTGGGCCTATACAGGCAGTTGTACATCCCTCAAGGGGTCCCAGATTGGAAATGTTGCAGGCTGGGCTGAGGGACCCCCCTGCCCCCAGTGCACTAATTTTGTGCACCAGGCCTCTAGTCAAATATATGCATTGCTTGTTCTTTACACTCTGAATTAATACCATTCCTCTCCTGCAGGGGAGGGCAGTTGGGGGGGACCGGGCCCACAGGGGAGGGCAATTGGGGGTGACTAGGCTGGCAGAGAAACAAGATGGCCAGCAGGGGAGGACAGTTGGGGGCGATTGGGCCAGCAGGGGAGCAGTTAGGCATCAATCAGGCGAGCAGGGGAGCAGTTAGGGGCGATCAGGCTGGTAGGCAGAAGCAGTTAAGGACAATCAAGCGCAGGCAAGCGGTTGTGGTTGTGAGCCAGCAGTCCTGGATTGTAAGAGGGATTGGGCCTATACAGGCAGTTGTACATCCCTCAAGGGGTCCCAGATTGGAAATGTTGCAGGCTGGGCTGAGGGACCCCCCTGCCCCCAGTGCACTAATTTTGTGCACCAGGCCTCTAGTCAAATATATGCATTGCTTGTTCTTTACACTCTGAATTAATACCATTCCTCTCACTTGTAATTTCAGACCTCCTAAGGCAAGGTACTTAACTACCTACCTTTCCATTCTTGTCTTGACTTTCCAACCTTGAAGGTCAGTGCATATGGACCGCATCATCAAGGCTCTTCTGCACTTTGAATTCAATTCTGGATCTGTCCATCCAGTTGGGAGCTCTGGCAGGAGATCAGAGGAAGGACAGAAGGTAAAGTCAGGATATTTATCCTCTAGTTTTCTCTCTTCAAGGTCCCTGCAGGGTGACTATATCCCTTGGCCAAAGGTCATTGCTTACCTTGAGGTGGCCTCTATATGACTTTCTAAGCTTCCAGACTCTGGCTACCTCTCTCTTTCCTCATCCCTAGGCCCTGGTTTATGAGTGCTCTATTGTTGCTAGCCATGCGGGCTCCTGCATTCTTCCTTTTGCTTATCCTACCCTCTGCCCACAACATTGTAAATAGTCCTTTAAAAATGAACAGCCCTTGGATTGCCCTACATAGAGTGTGCCATTCTTTTGAGTGTCTTGACTGATACAGGGTATAATGATAATAGTTGTTACCTTAATAGTAAGCTCTTAATAAATATTAATTCTTATTAATAGTATTACCTCCCATCACTTCATTAAAAAAAATTTTAATTTATGTTTTAATCGCAGTTGACATAGAAAATTATATAGTTCAGGTATTCCCATCACTTCTTTCTTTGTCTTCTACTCTGTAGATGATCTGGATGGCATACTTCCTCTTAATACTCCGTGTACTTTCTCACCACCACACCTTAAAGATGCTATTTTGGCTTCCAGGAAGCCACCCCCTTTCCTTTCCTACTCACTCATCACAGTCACAGCCCAAGTAAATACCATCCTTACTGATAACCTTCTTCCCCAACAAGATACCACTGTGCCCGCCTCTGGCGCCCATAACCCCTTCTATACCTCTCTCTCTGAACATTTCTGTTTCCTCTGAGGTTTATGGGTGTCGATATGCATCATTTCTTCCACTATCCTGCTAGCTCCTTTGAGGCAGAGATTCAGTGCTATTTACTTTTTCTTCTTTTTCAATACTGTGCCCTTAACCAATCAATGAAAACTTAGTCCTACACCCCTCCCCCAGCTACAATCTATTCTCCAGATTGTAGCTGATCTTTACAATCAGCCAGAAGGATTTAAAAATAAAAAAGTGACTCCCCTTAAATCCTCCAATGACTTTCTTCTGCACTTGAAGGAAATTCACTCCTCCCACTAGTCAGGTAATCTGACCCCTACCTGCCTTCCCCATCCATCAGGGTCTAAGCTTGTTTCTGCACTAGGGCCTTTGGCTACCAGCCGTCCTCGCTGCCTGGAATGGTACCTTCCAGCCACATCCAGGACCGCTCCTTCCTGCCACTCAGACCATACATAGCTTTCGTGTCGCCTTTGCTGAGAGGCCTTTATGAGTTCTCCGTTTATTCTAGAGTAACCATTAAGTCACTCCCCGTGTCACCACACTATTTACATTTTTTACATAGCACTTCTGTTTGTCCTTTGTAAAAACAGCTTTATTGAGATAGATTCTACATTCCCCAAGATGCATCTGGTTAAAGTACACAATTTAATGGATTTTAGTATATTTACAGAGTTGTGCAACCATCACAATAATCTAATTTTAGAACAGTTTCTGCATGCACCATTAGCAGTGGAGCAGTGCCCACCCTCCCCGACATCACACTCCAGCCTCTTACAAACCACTCATCTGCTTTCTGTCTCTGAAGATGTGCGTGCTCTGGGATCTTTCAAATACGCAGATTCACGTAATATGTGACTGGCTTTTTTCATCTAGAGTAACATTTTTGAGGTTCATCCATGAGGTAATATGAGTACTTTTTTCCTTTCTTGTTGCCAAATGCTGTTTTGTTGTGTGGCTATACCCTCTTTGATTTACCTTTTCATTAGCAGACAGACATTGAGTTGTTACTGGTTTGCCCTCATTGCTTGTTTTTCTGTCCCTTTAATGACAGAAGAGATGGGAGCTGGTCTGCATCTGTCTCGTTTGCTGCCATGACATCACGAACACGTTCATGATGGTGAGACCATGTCCCTGTTCTATGTCCCTGGGACATGAGAGAACACACTGAGGAGCTGGGATATACCATAGGGAGAGGATCGGACTTCTATCCCAGAGTCTAGAACAGCATCTGGCACAGACAGTCCTCGAACCATGTTCTCAGAGTGAGAGGCTGTTACAGGGCAGGCAGTGGATGGCCGTGGCTCTGCTGTCTGCCCCGGGCACGTCCCCATCTCCACCTGGTAGCATAGTGTTACCATTCTCCAGGCCAGAGCTGCCAGTGCCCATGCTGCCCGCTACAAGGAGAAAGCAGGTCTCGGGCAGAGAGCAGGAAGCTTCTGTGGAAGTAGCAGCAGAAACGAAGCCATCAGAGACAGCACCGGGCTCGGCTCCTGGAGGCCGGGATCCCACGGCTCTTCTTCTGACTCTGAGCTTCTTCGGGATCTTCCCAGGCAAACGAGTCAATAAACTCCTTTGTTGCGTTGGCCAGCTTGGCTTGGCGTCCTGTTACTTGCCACAGAGAGAGTTCTGATGACTACACTTAGCTTCTACTCACCTAACTGGTCTGGTCACAGTAACAAATAAGAGTTGTCTAGGGTTTCTCAGGTGAGAAAGTATTTTCACATTCATTATTTCATTCTGCCTTCTTAACAGAGAAAAAAAATAAAGCCACAAACCTAATTTTCAATCTGAGGAGACCAAAGACCAGAGAGGCCAAGTGATGGCTTGAGGTCACACAGCTTAAAAGTTGCACATCTAGGCCTCGAAACTGGGGCTCTGGCTCCCCGTTGCGTATTCTTTGCCTAATGAGCCGCAGCCCCTAAAGCTGGCTCTGGGAAAAAAGGGTCTGGTTGTGTGGCTGGTGCCTAGCACAACGCCCGAAGTGTTTGCTGAGCAAATGACTGGATTAATTTGACCTGGTTAAGTGGCCAAAGCAGCAAGACCACCAGAGGTGCCTTGGAGCCAGCGCTGAGGTCTCCTGTTACCTGAGAACCTAAAATAGAGCAGAAGAAGGGAAACTGTCGAAACAAATTATAAGGTGAAAATCAAACACTCAGCACTTAGCAGGAGCCAGACGTGAGGAGAACAACACAGGGCCCTGGGCCCCTCCTCCTTCCACTCCTTTCCCACTCCTCTCAGCTCTGGCCCAGGGGTTCTTTTCATTACAGACCAGTCCAAACTGTGAAAAACAGCATCACCTAGTCAAGGACCTTGTCTGCATTCTGACTGATACCCAAGTCAGGCCTCCAGAGATATGCATTAACACCAGAACACAAGAAAGATCGAGAAGAGAGATTCTGACATTAGAGTTTCTGTCCCTCACTCCTGCCCCTTTCTCCTCGCTCCTCCTGCCACAGGCTCTTCTTCTGCCCTCTCTTTAACATTCTGCCCTCTAATCTAACCTCTGCCCCACAGATTCATTCGACATACTTCCAACTGCTCATGTGTTTCCTTCTGCCTCCCTCCTTCTCTGCTCGGAAAACTCTTACTTATCCTTCAAAGCCCAACTCAAAAGTTACCTCCTCTAAACGTGTTCTGCAGGATTCTCTCTACTCTGAGCTTCCATAGCACTTTATGAACATCACAGTGAGGCAATACAAGCTGCCTTCCTGGCTCTTGCTATGTTTCCTTCCCCACCTTGAAAGCCTGTCTCTGTCCTATGAAGCGTTGTCGCCTAGCCCTGAGCCCAGCACCCAGCACCTGCACGATAAGTGCCCAATAAACATGTGCTGAAATTTCATGAACAGAGGCGATCCCTCCTCTCCTGGGATGAAGGCCTGAGATTGCAAGAAGAGCTGAGTACATTCAAGAAAAATATATTGAACCTCCCTCTCAAAAATTTCTCTGACATGATAATGTGAACGAAACCATTAGTAGCACAGGTAGGCAAATAAGAGGCCCTTTACTTAGAGAACCTCTCTGGTTATAAGTTATTCCCTATAAATAGTGCAGAGAAAAGCTCTTTCATTCTCCTGTTTTGGTTGCTCCCTTGCAGCCTTGATGGTGAAGACCACTATTTTGGTTTTAAGTTTATGGCAAATGATGTAGGAGAGAGGCACCCGGGTTGACTATATTAGATTGAGAAGGCTGCCCTAACATAGTGCCACAAATGGTGACTTAGAGAAATTTAATGTCTCACAGTCCTGGAGGCTGGAAGTCCAAGATCACGGTGTGGGCAGGGTTGGTTCCTTCTGAGAGCAGCGAGGGGAATCTGTTTCTTGCCTCTGGCCTCGCTGAGGGTCTGCTGGCCCTCCGGCTGCTCCCCAACTTGCAGGAGCACCGACTCGCTCTCTGCTTCGCGCTCACGTGGCATTCTCCCCGCGTGCGTGTCTGCCTCTGAGTCCCCCACTTTTGTACACGGACACCAGTCATATTGCTTGAGGGCCCACCCTCATGACCTCACTTTAACTCGATCTTTAAAGATTCGGTCTTTAAGTCAGGGCACTTGCTGAGGTAGTGGGGGCTAGGACTGCAACATATGAGTTTTGGAGGGATACAGTTCCACCAGTTCAGAACCCAGAGTCCTAAAGCCAGCCTGGCAGGAGCACAGAAGTGAAAGTGATTTCCAGTGAAGTCAGTCCCTCCGCCTTGAGTCCCTCCCCTAGTGCCTAAAGGCTTCCTTGTGCTACGCGAGAATCTCAGAGGAAGAGCTGCTAGGAATATTCCAGAAGACCCATGCGGATAGTGATGTAACCTGCTCTGTTTCAGGCCCTGTCAGGGCAAATGAACCTGCAATGCTGGAGATAGACAGGGAGAAATAAAGTGAGAGAGAGAGAGAGAGAGGGACAGAGGGACAGAAAAAAAAAGTATTTCTAGGTCGAGGCAGATTGTCCATGAAGCTAATGAAACGTCAGCTTCAGGGCTTTCCTTTTAAGACCCTGTATACTTAATTTTGAATTCTTTTTGGAAAGAGGGGCTTGACCTCAAATGACCTAAAATCCAGGCTCCTCAAACCTTCTATCTGCTCTGCCTTTCAGAAGAATATTTGAACTGTCATTGTGGCTCAGAATGAGATGTAAGAATTACCCCTATTATTTGTGAACAGTCAGTCCTCCCTTAACGTCATTGGTATGTTCTGTGATTAAGCAAACCAACGTATCATGAAACCAGCTTTACCACAGGCTAAGAGATGTAAACAAAGTCAAGTTCCTGTAGCGTCTTGACAACGTTATAATGAAATGACATTGAACAACATGACATTGTTCAAGGACCTGATATACTCTGGAAAAAAAAGGCTCCCCTGGGCTTGCCTCCCAGTTTCTCGCCTAAATAAAATATCTTGGCTACCAAGTCCCACATAAAGCTGGTAGTTATTCCTCTTACCCATCTGCCCCCATCTATGGATTTCACTTCCTAACCCCACTGAGTAGCAGCTTCAGAGGATTAGTAGAGCCAGCTGGTCCCCGGGCAGTTGATTCTGAAATTAGCATGGGAATGCCCCCAGAGTGAGGGAGCCCACTGGAGTGAGGGTGGCCAAGGGAAGTTCTGGGGGAACTGTCGTTTTCCACCTACTCCTCAGAGGGATGAGCTGACCTGGGCTGGGTGTGCAGAGAGCAGGGTGACAAGCTCATTGCCAGCTGGGCCCCGCCTCTGCCTTCGGCTTTCCTCCAGTGAGCAGAGGTGCAGAAATTGCTAAGAACAAAGCGTCCTTTAGGGAAGTGCTGCTCTGCACACCCAGCAATTTCCATTTCTTTGGGCTTTGCCCTGCCTCCCTCAGTTTCTGTATTTTTCCCTCCCGCCGTGTGATTGCAGAGCTGGATGCTGGTGGCGCTGCTCTTGGCAGGGCTGGCTCTTCATTTGCAGGTAATTAACTTGGCAGAGATGGTGGTATTTAATAGCTAAGGTTGATTGATCAAAATGTCAGCTACCTCGTTTCTTAGAAATGTTTTATGTGTGTTGCATTTTTTCTCCTAAGCACACAGTGTCTATTTGAATTTCCCTCTCTCTTTGATGAGTTTTATTTGTACCATTCAGGCAGCATAATTGATGTCTTCCATAATCACACAACTCATGCCCCAGTATTTCAAGAGGCCTGGTTTTATGGGCCATCAGGATGAATATACTTACTGGTCTGCCGCTTAAGGATTGGCCATAACTTTTGCCTGGAAAAGCTGACATTATTCTATTCTTAAAAGGATTATGCGAAAGGCCTCAAAAAGGTTGGTTAATACTTCAAACTTCTAAATAATCCAATCAGATGGACATTCAGTGATTGCTTAGTGATTGGACGTTATAATGGCTTGAGAAACCTCATTTCAAATCAATTAGGTATTTATGAAGTCTAATCAACTCTGTATGCATGGCTTAAGAAATAATTATCTCAATTTTGCTGACGAAATATTTGAAGCATAAGGAGCAAGTGGCTTGCTCAACTTTGTATTGACTCAAGTATATAACTCACAGAACATGAATGAGATCCTTAGTTGGGTATTTCTGATCTCAGGCTAAGAATGGGAGCGTATTGTAAAGAAGACCAATAAAGGAGGTAGGAACGTGTAAAGAGGAATGGGACCATGGTACAGCCATGGCTCACAGACACTAGGACAGTGGTTCTCAACCTTCTGGCCCTTTAAATACAGTTCCTCATGTTGTGGTGACCCCCAACCATAAAATTATTTTCGTTGCTACTTCATAACTGCAATGTTACTACTGTTATGAATCATAATGTAAATATCGGATATGCAGGATGGTCTTAGGCGACCCCTGTGAAAGGGTCGTTGGACCACCAAAGGAGTCGTGGCCCACAGGTTGAGAACCGGTGCACTAGGACCTGAAGGCCATTAGGAATCCACAGCAGCTCTAAGGACTCGTTTAAACTCTCACTCTTACAATAGCAGAAGGTCTGGACTCTTTGGTTTTCTGCAATCAGCATGATTCGCTACTCTCCGGGTATCTTTTCCCTCTAAGTCTGACCACTTCTCTGTATTTGACTACCTAATGGAAACTCATCATCCCACCCCACCCCACCCCAATTCCCAGTTTGGATAGAACTTTGTTACCTGTCTCCCTTCTAAGTCACAGACAAGCCTCAGGAATAGTTCTACTTGGGTCTATGATCCAATCAGATATGACTTGGATGGGGGTACAGCCATGTGATACAAAAGATGGTCACCCCATTTAAGTTACAACCAGGCAGAGGTGGTGGGTCCCCTAGGTGGGGCAAGTGGGGAGAATGGATACTGTGATTGACTGTCAACTTTAAATAACACACAAACCTAGCCAACACTATTTCCCTAGGTAAGCGATCATTTATGCCAAGCATGTGGCAAAGGGGCTGATGTAATTTATCTTCTGGCTTCTTTTAAGAGAAGGGAAGCTGAAGATGGTTGCTGATTGTGTCAATTTGTGGGACCTACTTAGAAAACGATAGGAGACCTCAGACTCTAAAGGAAGAACGAAGAAAGTGGGGAAAGAACATGGTTATCAACTAGAGGGCTGATATTTGTGGTATTTCTGCAGGAACATTATATAGTGAGTGACTAGATGTAGGTCCCCAGGACATATAATTATTCACCACAAGGCCTCCAGCAAGACAGTTCATGGCTCCAAGCCTGGTTTGTTGCTATAAAACAGGAGATGATGATAGCATATGCCACCTACCTGTCTCTCCCGGGGGTGTCTGAGGACAAGTTAACATTTGCACTGTGCTTTGAAATTCTGGGATGAAAGGTGTGAGCAGACTACAAAGAGGCATTGTACTTGGCCATTTTCATTTGGTCACGAACCACCTTGGATTCTTGTCTGAGGCCCAGCCTGGCAGACACTGTGGAAGAATGGAGGGGAGGAGATGGAGGCACTAAATGTCATGGCCAGCATGGATGGGCTGCCACCTCGGGGGAAACCCACGCTGCAGAAAAGGTGCCTCACCCGGGAGATTTTCTCTCTGATAAACTGAGGGGCGTGGGAGCTGTGGCTTGACTTGTTTCTGATTTGCAAAAATAAGTCCTCAAAGCAGCAAGATTGGCCCTCGGGCAGCTTCTCCCTCAAGTCTGGGGAGAGCAGATAGCAGGCCCAGCTCAGCCTTGCCCCTCCCCTCTCCTCCTAATCCGCACAGGCCTGAGGTGAGAGTCTCTAGGCAGAGGCGGGGAAATGCTTACTGATGGTCTGTCCAGTCAGCCAGTTTTAAAAGACATCAGACCTGAAACAATTACCAGTGTCCCTGCCCCACCTCCTTCCCGCGGCCTCTTTGATATTTAATTTCCTCTTTGAGGCTGTCCCTGATGGCCGGTTTAATTGACTCCATCCCCTGTGAAATGGGCGTGTATGTATGGTCAGCTGCTAGTAGGGCTGTTCGTAGGATGCAGCCCAGTGTGTGGTTTGCTCTCAGCCCTGGAAACTGCCTGAGCATGTCCCCAGGAGCTGGATATTCCCAAGTCCGTGTGAAACCCAAATCCCTTTGCCCCCTACACCCCTGAATTGGGATCCCAGGAACTCTGTCTAGTCACCTCCTCACAGCCACCTGTAAAACCCCGATTACTTATGGTAGAATGCCCCGGGGAATTTGGTGGTGCTGAAGGACATTTAGAGTTAGGAAGAGGTAGGTTCCACTCCAGGCTCCCGCCTCCGTTACAGCCTCCCTTACTCCTCGGGTGCTTGAGAAGCGCATCTGACCCCTGGCACTGAGATTTCTCACCTACTAAAATGAGGCAGCAATGTCTGGCCTCCCTCCTCACGGGGCATTTGAGAATCAGATGGTGAGCGGTGCATGAAAGCACGTTGTAGCCTGGGAGCCACTATGCAAATGTGAGCGATTTCACTGAAGGTGGTCATTAGTTCCTGGACCTGTGCGGGGTACATTGTACACATGCAATGAACTGAGCAGAATTTAAATGAGCTAATTAACTTGTTGTTTTAAAATGCTTTTAACGAAGCCACTGAGCAGCAGCAGGGCCCAAACGCACTTATCTGCCCCTCCGTGCACAGGGAGAGGCACTGGGCAGGCCACCTCTGGTGCCAGGGGGGACAGCAAGTCCGTGAGCCCGACTTCCCTTGGATTCTGTTTGCCCCGGGGCTCTGGATCTTCCCAGGGCACCTGGGATCCCGGGGCACGTGGTTGAGATGGGAAACCACTGGAAGGGTGAAAACAGACGGCTGGCCTGATCTAATGGAAGTTTAAAGTCTTTCTCAGGCTGCTGTGTGGAGAACGGAATGTAGGTGTTTGTGGTGCTGTCATGATTGTTTTCAGCTGACGAAGCTCTGGGCCTCCATTGTGTATCTGGGGACAACCCCACCATGGGGGCCGAGGTGGAGCATTTTCCTCATCTCTACCCCCTGCAGACACCGACCAGGCCAGACACTCCCTCACCCAGCTCTGACGGCTCAGGAATGTGAGTGGCTGCTCCCCCAGGGACTCCACATCTACTTTCAGGGAGACAAAGACCCGGGAAAGGCAGCTTTCCTCCAGCCACGGCCGCGGTGGCCAGGCCAGGGCCATGCTGAGAAGAGTCCAGGTCTGAGAGCGGCAGCGTGACACCTGCCCACGCTCATCCTGCGCCACGGCTCTCCCCCGCCGCCCCTCAGCCTGTCCCGCCCCTGCCCTATCCTGAGTCTACGTCTATGGACTTCTTATCCATCCTGTGAACTTCCCAAGAGAGTTCCAATAATCCCCTTTCTGCTTAGCTTCCCTGGTGTGGGTGTGTGCTGTTTACTTGCGAGGGAGAGTGCTGACCCGGCTGGAGGGAGTGGGGGACAGTGAAGAGACTGTGCAGGGGCTTTTAGTCAACCAGGGAGAAGTGCCAGGGCCTGGAGTGAGTGTGTAGCGCAGGTGGAAAAAGTGAGTGGGATGGATTGTGGATGGTGTTGGTGGGGGGAGAGTCACCAGAATTTCCTGGGAGTTCATATGTGGTAAGAAACAAAGAGAAGTGAAGGAAAACTTGATATTTGGCTTGAAAATACCTGGAAACAGAAAAAGTCAGGAACTCACTCACTGAGTCTTTATCAGGGCTTACGTCTGGGGGGTCGCCTGGGGCTCGCTGTGGTAAGGGCTGAGGTTTTACTTGGTATTTTATACACAAGAATATGATTTATGTTCTGCTTCATATTTTACAATAAAATGTTTCTTACCTTGTTCTGTGTTTTGTAAATAAAATGGAAAAAGTACTTTCAAGACAGTCCTTTGGAAATTTTGGGGAGGTGTTAGATTCAAGGGAGAACTAGATTAAAGGAGAATGTCTGGGCCTCTTGAAAAGTCGAGGAAAAAATAAAGAAGCTTTCTTTGCTAAATAAAAGAAATGCTGCTATTTCCAAAGGAAAAGAAGAGATGAGGAAGGTATGGGAAGACTCTAGTATGGAGCCATCAATCATTTTCTCTGCAGGGGAAGGTGTACAGCGACGAGGCGGAGAACCATGCCTCCCTAAACAGCTCTGACTGCATCGTTTGGAAGCAGAGCTGTGCTGAATCCAAAGCTCTCCAGACCTGAGACCAGGCAGTTTCCAGCTCGTCCACGAGGCATTCAGAGGGAGTGTGTGAGGAGACTGGCTAGTCTTGGCCCCTCCTCTCAGTCTAGATCTGGGAGGGAGAGAAGGCCTGGCCAGGGGCAGTGAGGCCTGAGCAGGTCAGACCATCAAAGCCAAGAGGGTTAGTTATGACTCAAAGCTGAGTTTAAATCATGAATCAATCCCCCAGCCAATTTGTTCATTTCACATCCTAGTGGCCAACCTAGTGGTGGACCCCAAGCAGAGTCAAATCCCGATGGGTAACTGGCCAAAAAGCCAAGGTAGGCACAAGGGGTAGGATGACAAGGAAGCTGCTCAGGGGACCCTGAAGCAGGCCGGGGGCTGCTGGGTGATGATTTTTGGTCACTGGGGGGAGGGTGACTTGGTTGGTGAAGAATCTTGAGAGGAATGAACACCCTTTGCAGGTCCCACAGAATCTCCTGAGACCCGCACACAGATAGCTGAGGGTAATAGGGACATAAACCAGGCAGATTTTATTCCAGATCCAACGATCCACCTATCCACCCATTCGTGGAGCAGCACCAGATTATAAACAAAGTCTAACGTATCCACCTCACTAATTCATATTGAGACCTAGGGGAATATATGCAAAGATAAGCATTCTTGACTTTCAAATAAGGGTGGAAGGTAATGAAAATGGTGCTTACAAATGTGTTACCAACTGGAGGTCCTTTGAGGGTCAGCTTTTAAGAAAAGGTAAGTTGTAAGTAGCACAAAATGCTCACATCCAATGAGCATGGCTACAGTTCTTAAAATATGTGTTTCTTCGTGGAGCTAAACAAAACTGGACGGGGAGCTTGTTCCTTGCCCTCATTTCCTGAGCAAACTTCTCCACTGGCAGCACAACACTAACCTTCCTCCCAGACAATGTCTGCGTGAGCATGTATGTAAAAACCATAGGTTTCATGAGAATTGTTTCTATGAACTCCATCTCAGCAATGAGAAAGGTGTAGCACCTGGAAGAAAAAAAAATACATATATATTTGTACGGAACTACACCAAAACTCATGACTTAAACTCTGATGTTTTGGATTATTCCAATCTGTCTCCATTAGAGTGAATAAATCAGAGTTAATAAGATCTAGATGACTCCAGAATAAAATTGTGAAAACATGACCAGCCAGTCCCTAGGCTGCACTCCAGAAGTTTCATTTGAGTAACACAGGGCAGTGGTGATGGGAACCGTGTTAAGAAGAACATCAACATCAAAGTTTCAGAGTTTCCCGAAATGAAGATACCATTTACAGTATACAGCTGGAGCCACATCCCCAGTGGCTGGAGTTCACCCTGATGATTAATCACAATCCCATTTGCTGGTGCTAATGAGCCTTTCCAAGGAGCCAGGCCCCTCCCTTCCCCCTAGTCTGAAGGTATTCTTCATCAGCAAGCACAGCGCTGGGATTAACGACCACAAAAAATAAGAGCGGCTGGAGGCCTGCCAGAGGCTTCTTTAACTCGCACTCTTCCCCCACGGGCTGTTTCTCTCTAGGCTGTAAACACACACACATTCACCTAAACCCCAGAGCTCAGGAAGCAAGCCCATGCTTGTGGGAGCTGAGGGAGGCCAGCCCAGGAAGAGGAGAACAGGAAAGAAGACTCTGGTGGCTGCTGGCCACAGCTTTCTTTTTTCTCCCCTGCCAGATGGTTTCCAATCCCCCTTCAGTTCCAGAACAGCCTAAAGCCCAGGCCAGGCAGCCTGCCTACCCAGAGCCACATCTGTGTTTCCAGGAAGGCTCCTCTCTGCTCCCAGACACCTCAGACCCTGCCTGCTCAGGCCTAAATGGTACTCGAGGGAGCCTGGCCTGGAGCTGAGGTGATAATCCTCCTTAAAATGCAAAGCCCTCAGGGAGAGGGGCCACAGTGCAGCTCCTACATCTGATGGATGCCCTTGAGGGAGAGTGACTTTGTGAACCTGGGAGACAGCAAGGCGCTGGGATTCTGTGGGCCCACGATGTGGAGTGGAGAAGCTCTGAGCACAGGGCTATGTAGTAGGATGCCCGGAGGTGACTGCAGAAAGTAGTTGAGGTCCCTGGGGAGGGCACATTCGGGCAGAGCTCCGAGGCAGACCTCCTCATCCTCCGGTGACGGCTCTGGTCTGGCCCCTCTTGTAGCAGAGTAGCTTTTTCTAGACGGCCTTCTTGCCGAATGGTAGGCAGAGACTGTGTTTTCATCTCTGTGCAGACCACACTGTCCCCAACACAGGAGGCCCTTCAGGACTGTTTGCAGAATGAGTGAATGAATGAATGAATGAATGGCATGTTCAGTGGGACCTTCCATGTCAAGAACTTTTAACAAGTTCCCAGCATGCTCATCCAGCCTGGCCACCGGGCGCAGGGACATGGGTTGTCCCCTCCATCCAAGCTTGCAGGGACGCCTGGACCCGTCTTTGCACAAGGATGCTGGGGCTCTTCGCATCCCTCTGGGGGCTGTGCCAAGGGCAGCTGCTTTCCCACCCAGTTCACTCCTTGGTTGAGTCTCTGCTTTTTTTCCAAACCTCTCCACCTGGCTCAGAGCCAGGCAGGCCTCTAAGTCACACTCAGAATTTCCATGACAGTAAATAGACCAAACGAAGCCCTTCCCAGCCCCTGAAAGCAGTCTCTCCCAACCCCGCCGCGTCTGGCAGCATTTTTGTTCTCCCCGTTTTGCTCCAGGCCTGTGGAAGGTCAATGACTCCTTTAAAAATAAGGAAAACATGGACAAGTGCCCAGTGCCTAACCTGCTGACAGTGCAGTTCTCTGCAGCAGCCCACAGTCCCCCGCTGCAGCCTGCACAGTGATTTCTCACAGAGGCCTGCAATCCATTATGCTCCAGCCCACTGCTGCATTCAAATGTAAAAACAGATCCTTGGATCAACACCCTATAAAAAGCCAAGAAAAATGTGGTAGTGTTGTTTCCTGGCTCGAGCCAAGAGCTTTCTGAGGGAGGAATCCTTTGCGAGCCTGCAGCCCGGTACCTGTATGGTTTTCATGGTAACTTGATCCGTTCAGAAACCCCGGAAGATGGGGAGGCTTCAGGTATTAGCACCCTGGTCGTGTAGACAAGGAGCGAAAGATGCCACAGGGACCAGTCACCAAATTATTTTCACAGAATTAGGACTCTGAGGGGGAGACATCGCCAGGTCTTTCAGTACAGCCAGCTCCTCCTGCTCCAAGTCTGGGCTGAACCATTCTGGAAGATGGCACGTTAAAATCTCTGCAGAAAACATGCTCCCCAGCTATAAAATGCAGCCACCTTCTTAAAATAAAACAAGCTGGCTGCCCAGAGATCCTGGCCAAGCCCAAACGAAAACAGTTTCCTGCCTCCCTGGGCATGGCTTGCCATCGGTGCCTAAAATCCACACAGGAAATATGTTTGTGGACTAGGATCAATTGGGATATTTGAAGATTTGTAAAGAAGACACCCTTATTCTCTTTCCTGTCAGCTTGTCACCTTTCTCTCCACTGGG
>NW_006293232.1:1596485-1612651 GCF_000327345.1 Myotis davidii | reverse complement strand
CCCCCACCCCCAAGAATGCCTTCAGGAGGCCAGGAGTGTGAAGTGTCAGGAATAGTGGGACAACAAATTTCTTTAAAAATACATTTTTGATTTCAGAGAGGAAGGGATACAGAGAGAGAAATAGAAACATCAATGATGAGAGAGAATCATTGATAGGCTGCCTCCTGCACGCCCCCTACTGAGAAATGAGCCTGCAACCTGGGCATAGGCCCTGACCGGGAATCAAACCGTGACCTCCTGGTCCATAGGTCGATGCTCAACCACTGAGTCACACCGGCCCGGCACAAGTTTTAATCTGTTTTGCTGGACGGTCACTATTGCTGGTGTCGCGCTGGTGTTGGCTGCACGCTCATCCCTGCCCCGGAGGATGGCCACATTCTGTCGGCTCCATGCGTGCACCTACTGGCAGTTACCTTGCTGAGATCATTGTTTTTCCTTCCTGTATTTTTAGCACAAGGCGAACCTTGCAGCAGGATGAATACCTCAGACCCTGTCTTTGCTTTTCGGCGTGAGCAAGCCTTGTTTTGGCTGAATGTGTGGAAGTAACTTTCACTGTGCAAGATTTACTTTATGTGTGCTTTGGCCGAATACATGTGGAGACTTTGCTTTTTTGTCTGTGAGCTCACATGCTGCCAAGTACACATTTGTCTGGATAAACATACTCTCACGTAGCACATGCACACACACACACACACACACACACACTTCTCCCCAGTTTAATTTTTATCTAAATCGAATCAACCTTAAGTATCAAGTTCTGTTCCTGGTCTAAAATTTTGACTCATTCACTGACTTGTCCTTGGGCTGTGGTCAGGTGTCAGTGTCTGTATTACATTATAGCCCCTGTGCCTAATGCAGCACCTGGCACACGGTAGACAGTGCATACTGAATGAATAGAGAGACAAATGGGCAAATAGTTTCCAGATTGATATTCAGGCTGGGGGAAACAATCTAAGAAGGGAAGAAAGGCCACAGAAACACTGCTTTCTGCTTCACCTTCTGACATTGACTTTGGGAAAGTAGAGGGAAGAGAGGTACTGCCATGTGCTAGACCGTGCCTCCCTGCTCCAGGTCAGCTCAGAGCTGTGTCCTTGGTGTCATTTAGGTTTCAATTGAACTGTCCCTTTTCAGACAGCCTTTCCTGACTACCTTGTCTAAAGAAGCCTTCCCAGCACCCATTTCATCACTTTCTCTCTCACCACCCTGCTAAATTATCTTGATAGCCATTTTCCCCATCTGAAGTGATTTTATCTTTCTGTTTGTTTATTTATTGTCTGCATTCCCTCTTTCTAGAAAAGTGATTTCATGTCTGTATTTTTATTTTGGTATCCTCAACACTTAGGACAGTGTCTATCAAGGAGCAGCTATTCAATAACGACGGATTCACAGGCTAAGTAAAGAACCATCCTCTGCCTGGTCACGGGTGCTTGGAGGGAGCAGTTAATAGGAAGCAGGTCTAACATGGATGCTCTGCTCCTCCCAAATCTCTCCTTTCCCTTTGCCTGCTTCCCTGGCTGGACCCTGGGGTGCCTCACACTCTCTATCCTTGACTGTCCAGCTTTCCCGTCTGAGCCCAGGCAGCTGGTGTTGATCTCCAATGCCCTTGCTTTCTGGTTTCCACAGCTCATTCTCGGGGTGCAGGGGGTGGGTGCGAGCTGGGAATTGTGTGCCTCTGACATGTGGCCACCTCGGCTCCCACCAGCATTACTGCTGAGCTGATCCTTGCCTGCCTTGTCCTGCTCACGGACTTTAAGCTGGGGGTCCTTTCCCGCCCTTGCAGTAGGAATGCGTGGAAATGGAGCTCTCGCACCCAAGGGGGCTGCAGCCTCTCGGTTGAATAGTTTACATGCCCTCAAATCTGCCTCAGATGCTGCTTCCTGGCTCATTCCTCATCTTCCTGCCATCTGTCTCCTGAACTGTGTTTCCACTTTAGTTTCCACAAAGGCCTCCGGTTTTGACCTCTGGCTTCTTTCCTGGACCACAATTAGGACTCTCCCACTAGCCACAATGTGGTCAGCTGACTTAGGTTAAATGGCCCGGGTCTTCCAGCCCGGACCTGCTCATTTCCCCTCCAGTGGGTAATTGTGCTACACCACTCCCTGCCTCTTCTAGGTTTTCTTCAATCCCCTTGGCCACTACAGTGCTTGCCCATCCCTCCCCACTTCACAGAGGCTTTTATGTCCAATGGTACTGCTGCCGTTGTAATTCAACCTAGTCATGAAGAACTGGGAAGGAGCAAAGGCACACCCGGTAAAGTCTGGGTGAAATAGGGAAGGTGCTTGTCTGTCAGTCACATCTGGGAACAGGCCCTTGGCCAGAGGAGGCATGGCCACTGCAAACACAGAAAGACTTGAGATACTTAAACTCCTGAACAAGGGAGTTTGCTCTCTTGCTCTCTCATGTTCTTGGCTTTCTCTTGGTTTGAGCTCCTGGTTTGCAGGGCTCTCACGCTCCTGCATTTGCTGTGGGCCATGTGGACCTCCCACACAATGGACTAACGGACTGCAACTAGCCTAATGCTGTACTAACCCAGTTCCACCATGGCAAGGGAATCGAACCCAGGGACCTGGCGAATGGGATGATGCTCCACCAACTGAGCCACACCAACTGGACAAAATAAGTATTTCTTACATAAATATGTGGCGATCAAGAAATGTCTTCTTCTTGGAAAGTTCCGGCCTCTCATTGCATGTTTCAGTAAGTGCCTGTGGATTGGGTCTTGGTACTGTGGTTTGCTAGTGGACGTAAAAGCCAGCAGATGCTATTTAGGACAGACTTGATGAGACTCTGATCCAGGCAGACTTCCTCTGGGGTTTGGGTGACAAAATATAGCATACCTAATGTGAGTGAAGAAGCTCAATTTGGCAACTGAAAGACTAGAGCCTTTGAGAGCCTCCAGAATCAAGTCCTTGGCATGGATCCTGATGTTCTGAAGCTGGGCAGAGGTAAGGGTAAGCTTCTACTGGGGATTTGGTGGCCAGGAGCATGGACAAGAGGAGGCATCAGTAAGAGAGGGAGAGCACTGTGGACACGAGGCTGGCAGGCTGGTGTGGGCATGTGATGGATCCTCCAGTCATTCTCACGTGTAAGGAGGACAAATGGGATAGACATAGATGATCAAAGCAGCAGATTCTCTAGTTACATAAAAATGTCATGCCAAGTGACACTTAATGGCTAGTGTTTCAGTCCAAAAATGTTTGAGATAAGAGTCTCGTGCTTGAAGCATCCCAGCCCTTGTACTCTCAGGGCCCAGAGTGGCTGCCAACTTCACTGCACACACTGAAGTCTGAGGGATGGGCCACGGCAACTGAGCTCCTCCTACCATGTTGCTTCCAGATTATTCCTTCCATCAATTCTCATGGAAAGACTCTCTGTGGTTGCCCCTCTTAGCTATTTCCTTTTCAAGAATCACCTGATCCTTTCAGCAACGTCTTCAGTGTTTGGTTGCTTCACTCTTACCTCCCTTTTCCTTAGTCTGGCCTTCCGACCTGAACCACATTTCCATCCCAGTGTTGGGCATAGTTCAACCTGTTGAGACAAGAAAGGAGGGGAGGGAGAAGAAGCTGGCAGGAGGCTTTGCCACCAGCTCACATTTTGACAAAAGGGCAAGTCACAACCTTTCTAGGCTTCCTTCCATGTTCTAATCTATACTCCGGGGTACCCAGAATGGTGAATTGCTGCACTGAGGTTTCATGAGGAAATGCCATTTAAAAAGCCAGTAAGACCATGTTGAGATATGGAGGGTTATGTTCAGGGTCAGCAATCCATGTAGCCTTTCAAAGTCAGGCAGATCATGCACGTAGGGTGGGCAGGGCTGGAGTGCCGGGGGGAGATGGGAGGAGGCTACACTGGGGATTGGAGCAGGTAGCAGGTTTCACAAAGGTTACGATGTTCCGACAACCAAGACTAAGGTTAAAGATTAAGCATTAATTCTGTAAACATCTTAATCAAGCACCCTATGCAGCGTTTGCAAAGAAAGAAGAGCATGGGTTTTAGATTCGGCAAGAGCAGGGTTTAAGTTGTGGTTCAAACACTAGCTTTGGGCAAGTTCGCTTCCCTGAGTCTCAGTTTCCTTGGTGGTAAAATGGGGACAAAACAAAACCCATTTCAAAGGGTTGCTGTGAGGATTCAAAGTGCTAACACACCTAAAAACAGTTGACACATAGTCATGAATCACTTATTTTTTATTCTATTGGCCTTGTTTGTCGTTCTGCCCTTTGTGGTTTATTCTGAAAAAAAAATTTTTTTTTGAAGAATCAAAATAAAGAATAAAAGATTAAAACTCGAAACTGAATCTTGGCAATGTGCAAACCACTGCATTTGAGTGAGTGGAGAGATGATGGGAAAAACCGTCACCCCTGACCTTAAAAAACACTCACATCTTCGTGTTCTGTGATACTAACGAAGAATCTGGAAGGATGTTGTGATGCTTGCACATCGCCACCCACACTGTGAGGTCTGGTCTTTTTTGAAGCAAAGGAAATCAGAAATCAGAAACACAGGATGCTGGAGTTGGAAGAGACATGGTAGTCTTACCGATGGAAGACAACTGAAGACTTGAACCCTGGTCTCCTGGCCCTTAATTTACCCCCAGGCTCATATTTGACACGGAGATTGCATGTGTGACTACAGAAATGTGGAGTAATAGGCATTTCTGCTGCTCTGGATCTTTCATAGTTTAACACAAAATTGCAATTTAGAAAAAGAATAGCCAGGCTGGTTGAATAAGAACATTTGAATTCCTAAAAGTTTACATGAGTTCAACCCCAGTTAGCTGGGCTGGATGGGCCACCTGACCGCACCTATTTAGAGTCTAGAAATCCAGAGTTGCTAGACCTCCATCTGCCTGGTGGGTGGACCTGTGTGGGCTTCATCAGCTTGCTCCCTTGTCCTCTGTCTTCTGGTTTGGTTGATCACAAGTATGTTTTGGCAGATGGTCAGTGGGATGGAGGACACTAAGGTTGGGGTCTGTATTCTTCTGGCTTCCTCCCTGTTGGGTCACTCAGGGAAGGCCTCACCTGCTGAGGGTTCCTAACGGGAGGCTCTCACTATGCAGAGGCCTCTGGGTTCTGGGAATAGCTCCCTCCGCTGTGCCTTCAGGAGCTGAGGTAGTAAAGGTTTCACCTCAGACAGGCCCACTGATACTATACTATCCCTTGGTGGTTTCCTTAAACTCTGTCCACAGTTTTGTGAATAGTCCTTTATGAAAGTCTCCTCAAATTATCTAGTTTGAATGTCTTTCTTTTTCTCCAGTCATTTTTCTGACAATATAGGCCCTCTTCAATTTCATGAAAAAGAACCACAGTATTTTAAAATTGAGCTCCAGAGAGACAGTTAAAGAGCTAAGAATAAAGTTACCTTGGGAAAGAGAAAGTGAAATAAGCTAAGAAGTAAAATAAAAACTATGTTTTTAACAGAGAATGAAACATCTTCCCTGAGAAATTATTTATTTATTCATCTATCATCCATTAAATATCTTGACTGAGTTTTTTGGGCATTCAAAGGTGAATCAGACATGCATTCAGTTCTCAAGGACACTTCAGACGGGTAGGGAAGAGGAAACAGGCTGAGGAAAACAGATGAAGTTGCATCAGCTGCAGTTACAGGAGTTACCTGCAAGGGTTGGTAGGATTCTGATGGGATGGGGAGAAGGAAGGGAAGATGGGGGTGGGGAGAGTGGAGAGGCTGGGGGAACTGCGTGTGAGTCATGTTTACAGCTTAGGGTACAATATAGAGGACATGTTTTAGTGTGTCTGCTCAGCTCACAACGATTCTTTTAACTGTGTGTCCCCATTAGTTACAGCAGAGTGGCCCCTGGTAACCTCTTGGATCAACTTTGGGCCCAGCACTTATTATTGTACAGATGTTAGGCCTAGACAGGTCTGCCTACCTGGACACAGTTGATTGAAACCATGCTGGGCCACTCAGAGCCTTACCACTGGGAAGACAGAACTTGGTCCAAGAAATATTTAAAATTTGGGGGTGATTGGGCCTGGAAAATGTGAGCATGGCAGTGTAGGCAGCCCTGTTTTCTGCCATTAGAACTGGGGGATCTGCAAAAATATGGAAGAATGAAGGAGATGCATAGAAAAAAAAGGAGATAAGGAATGAAGAGAATCTAGTTGGCTCTCAGTCCTGGATCCAGAACCTTCTGTAAGCTTGACTAATTCCTGCCCTTGAATGCTTAGGGCAATTTCCCTTTTCCACTCAAGTTAGTTTGAGTTTTTTTTGCTGCTGTTGTTTTGTTATTTTAAACAAAAGAATCTTAATGAAAGGAATTCCCTTCACAAAAGGGAGCAGTAAGATTTAAGTTTAGAAATTATGTTTGGACCAGATAGGAATGAATGGATAAATGAATCACACTTGGGAGTAAAAAAAATACTGAGTTGAATTAGCACCAAAAGGGATTTAGGTACTTATGGAAATGCCTATTCACCGTAAAGTTTTTTTAGGCCTTGAAATGGGTTATAAACAAATGTAATGGAAAGTCTTCCATTTAGGATATTAAGGACAGGACAGAGCTAGCTCAATAATGATATAAAAATAGTCATGCCTGGAGCAAGGTGAGCATAAGGAAGGAGGACGATTGGTTGAAATTTAAACCTTTTGAGGCTACATTCTACTTTATAGTATGACTAGAGGCCCAGTGCACGAATATGTGCATGGGTGGGGTCCCTTGGCCTGGCTGGCAATTGGGGCCGGCTGATTGGGGCCAGCTTGGGGGAGGGACCACAAGAGGTTGGCCATTTGCAGGAGGTTGGCTATGGGAGCACACTGACCACCAGGGGGCAGCTCCTTCATTGAGTGTCTTCCCCCAGGTCGTCAGTGTGCATCATAGCAACTGGTCATTTGATCACTTAGGCTTTTATATATATAGATGTGGTGGGCGGGGGAAAGAGCAGGGATTCTGAAGTCAGATAGGCATGGGTCTGAATATTTCTTTTAGTTTCCCCAAATTTAAAATAAGGTGAAAATATGGTTCTTGTGGCTATTAAATAGCATAACATAGGGAAAGCAATTATTACAAGATTGAGCATGTAACTAGACATTCAAAAAATGTTAGTGCTTCTTTTTCTCCTCCTCCTCCCTCCTCCTCCTCCTCCTCCTCCTCCATCTCCTCTTCCTCCTTCTTTTTCTTTTTTTTAAAACAATGTTTGAAAGCCATAAGAGCAATTGCTTCTTTAAAAAAAATCCCACTCTTGGAAATACCGAGCCCATAAGCACATAGGCGTTTTAATTCCTTCTTTTAGGTATTTGTTGGAAACTAATAAGCATTTGTTTCATTTGAAAGTTGAATACATCCCATAATGCAAGATATCAAAATAGATCTTCTGAAAATACATCCATGTTCTTAGGTTGTGAAAACCTATTTCACTTTATAATAACATTTCATGGATAAGTGAGACCTATTGTTTAGTTGTTTGGATTTTTACTCTTATGCCAAATGACTGTGAAGATTCAGCATCCTCCCAAGACTGGGCTTCTCTGCATTTTGTTATTAAGAGGAAGTAGTGATGGGACCTGGACCGTGCCTTCCTACATATATGAGATTCTTTGACAAATGGAATCCCTTCTCTTCTTGCTCCTTTGAAACACAGGAACAGCCTCATTCTATTGGATGTTGATCTGAAGAGTCCAAGGAAAGGTGAGGGTTTTCAGTGGAATTGTAACTGGGCACAAACTTTAGTGTGATAGGTAATGACATTCTTTGAGGGCTCCAGTGTGCTGAAAAAAAAAAAGTGTGTGTGTGTGTCGGGGGGGAGGCAACTCTGGCATTAATAAAAAAGAAAAAAGTAACAGGGGGAAAACACTTTAGGAATGAGTAGCCAAGAGGTGACTACGCCAAACCCCATGTGAACTGCTAATAAAAATGAGATAAATTGTAGCATTCCCAAATTTTATCTCAGGTTATTAGAATGTAGAGCTAAGAAAATGGGGCCCAGGGAGGTTAAGTGATTTGCCCAAGGTTACCTAGCTATTTAACGTAGAGCCCCAAGCTAGAAACCAGGTGCTCTAGATCCTAGTTCAGATTACCATTCTGCACCCAAAAACATTTGGGAATTTGGAGATAATGTAAGGAAAAATGCTGTATCCAGTAGAATGAGACAAAGCCACCTTTTTCCTCTCTTCTGATCAGTTTAGGCACTACTGCTGGCTTGGGTTGTAAGATGATAATGGCTTACCTTGCTTCTATTCCCAGACACTCCTGCTGGTAGGGTTTTTCAGCAGAGCATGCCATAAAATCATGCCTGACAGTTCTGTTCCTGGTCAGAATGCCTGGAAACTGCATAAACGTCAAATTCTTAGTGGAGCCAAGAGACCTGCATGTGACCATGTTTAAAGCATTGTATCCTGAGCTGCATGCCCCAGCTACTCTTCCCTTTATGAAAATGAAGGCACGTGTGCATGGCCAGCAGTTTACCCTGAGGCTGTACAGGTTCCACAGACCCCACTTCTCCAATCTGACTTTTCCAAAGCTATCTAATTAGCTCCCCCAGCTCCTATTCTCTCCACAGAACCAGAGAACAGGGAAAGTATATGTTCCCATAGGAAAGATGTGCTGTCACATGACATCGAATTTTACAGAACTGGGCCTCTATTCTGGGCCATTTATTAAAGAGGTTAAACATTTGGATAAGACATGGGTTCTGCGCTAACGAGATTATAATATCATAGGAAGAATGAGACATGTCTCTTAAGAAGGCAAATGCTATGGAGGGTAGGGTGACAAAGATGTAGAAATCACATCAGAATGGGGGAATCCCAAATGATTCTGTGAAGAATATAGCCCTGAGATGGCTTCTGAAGGTTGGATAGAATATTACAGGCTCAGTGACCAGAAATGTGGAGGTAAGGCAATCCAGAGGGAGGAGCAAGAACCAAGATCAGAAGCAGCAAACTTTGGGCATAGCCAAGAAACACTGGGCAACTATGGGAAGGGAATAGGAGATGAGAAAAGCTGGCTAGGATCATATTGGAGGAGTTGGACTTCGAAGTCTTTAATTACAAAAGCTCTTGAGAAAGATGATCCAACATTTTAAATGACCCAGAGAATAAGGACAATAAGGGTTAGTGTGTTCATTCAGATGCTTGGGAGAGTGGCCATAAAGAACCACCTAAGCTGGAACAGTGGGAGCGTTGGAGCGCCAGCCCAGGTACCCGCCTCTGGGGAAACGCAGAAGGATACTTGGCTGTTTTGGAATGTTCCAGCTTACCTTGATCTGTAATGGATTATTTTGTTAATTTCTTTTTTTCTCCCCCTTCTTGGTTTACTTAGAAGATTCAGTGAATATGGTACAAGATGCATTCTCAAGGGAACACATTTCACTGGTGTTAAAAACACAGCATTCCACTCCTGAGAGCTGAATCCTGTCCAGTTTGAACCTCCTGAGTAGTTAAAAGGCCTTTTCTTGATGAAAGCCCTTCATCCTGTTTTGAGTTTGCTTTTTTGAATTTCTCCAAAGAAGTGGAAGAATGTAAGAACAAAGTTATCTGCATGACAAAGTGCACTTTGTTAAATTGTTTTGACTGTTGTGATTGAATTGATTGTGTTTATGTGAGTACTAAAAAGTTACTACCTATTACCATAGTCTGGAAAAAAAACAAACCAACAGTAATCTGAGAGCTCTTTAGTGTTTTCTTCCCTAAAATGAAGTAGGAAAATGGGCTGTCTTTGGAAAAAGTTTAATTTAGACTTTAGGAAAGTTGAGAATGTTGATGACCAAAAGGAAGGCCAGGCAAAATAATCAAGTCAGTCCAGATAGAAAATATGCAAACCCAAGGGAAGAATTGTTTATGTTTTTGCAAAGAGATGACCCAGAAGAGTTGGGACAAGCTGCACTTTGCACTCTATCAAATCCTCTGTGGCTTTTAAATTGTGTGCGTGCCACTCCCTCTTTCCTACCGTGCTCATAGCAGGTGCTCAGTGGTGTTTGTTGAGGGGAGGAGTTGATTCCTGAGGCATGGGGTCATTTTTAAAGGTTCCAAATCTTTAGGTTGATTTATAAGGAAAATAAGTGGATATAGTGGGAATCAAAGAAGTTAGTCAGGTGAGTTGTAAGGGTCTGGAAAAAGTGTCAGCACTTGGAAAGTTTAAGCAGCTGTTGGGAATGCAGCCTGGGCCGCCATCTTGTGTTCCTAGGGTCATCCTCTCAGCCCCAGCACCCAAGCACTTGTTTCAGGATTTGCTGGCTGCCTCGGCCTCAGTAGCAACTTTTGGCCCCTGAAAGTGCACAGTGGTCTTTAAGGCCTGAGGTGGTCTGAAGATTCCCTGAGTTAAAACATCCAATTCATTTCAGTCAATGTACCCTATTTCTAAGGACAACTGTCTACAGGTTTCTGTATATTCTCTCTGTATCTGTGGGAAGTGGCTCGGGGCCCCTTGGGAACATTCATGCCTTCTGTAGAGGCTTAGAGCATGCATAATATGTGCACACATTTTATTTTACTCATATTACAACCTTATCTTCTTCACTTTATAGATGGTGAATCAGAGAGGTCTCACAACTGACCTGGCCAAGGTCACACAGCTTTCTACCCCTGGGTATCACGACCCAGGGCTTTTGCTTAAGCAAGGGACTTTTGTCCTTTGCCCCACAGCAGATCCAGGCTGCATCCTGCCTTTGCTGCTGTTCCTGCACTGTGGGGTCAGACCCGCCATGGATCAAACTCCAGGTCCACTACTTCCAGCTATAAAAAACCTGAGACAACTTGCTTAACTTCTTCCAACCTCCATTTTTCCCATCTGTTCATAAAAATCATGGCTCCCCTTCACAGAATTGTCCCTTCCCTTAAAGATAAAGGGTGTCCTCTATGTGTGGGGAAAGTAGACAGAGAGGAGATACTATATGCAAGTCTGTGCATGGCAGCTACATCTCAACTGTGGCAGTGATGGTCACGTGGACTGAGCCCCAGGTTTGATGGGGAGAAACAAAGATCTGGATTAAAGCCTCCAGTTGGTTCATTTTGAGCAGTGGGACATCTTCTGGGCCCCCATTCCTAGTCTTGGAAAAGGCCATCATCCTAACATCATCCTGGGATGCTTTGTGGATTCACTGAGGTTATGCATATTAGAGTTCTCTGTGATTACCTCTAATCATCATACAGATACTAGTTCCCATTACTATAATCCACCTCATTATTTAGGTCTCTGTTTCCTCCCCTCCCAGGAGTAGAGGATGAGAAAAGAAAGGAAAGTTAGAGATGTTTGCATGTTTCCTGTCCAACCCTTCTTGCCCCTTTCCTGCATCAGTATATGTGGGAGCCTGTTCCACTGCGGGGCCTTGAGCACAGTCCTCCACTTTAAGCAGGGCCTCTGCTAGAGTCGCCCTTTTGCTTGAGCAGGAAGCACTGGAAGAGCATGTCTGTTCCCAAGGGTTCATTTGGGGGACGTGGGAGGAAGGCAGGGGAAAGATGGAAGGGCGTCCTGTAGGTTTGATTCCATACTGTCCCCAGCCCTTAACAATGTCCTTGGCATCATAAGGGGTGCTTCATAAACACTTGCTGAGTGAATGGCTGTGGGGAATTCGTGGCAGGAAGGAGGGCCAGATGTGGAGAGGTGATGGAAAAGCGAGCAGTGTGGCCAAAGAATGTTGCTGTTCTCCCTGCTACTTCTCAGACAGGTTACTGTCAGACTGCTCTGGAAGCTGTAACCAAGAGGCCAGGCTTCCAGGCCCACAAACAAAGCTCACCGCCTGTTTTCATTTCTTTGTCTTGCAGACAAATGCATTAGCTATTTGAAAAAAAACAACCCAGAAAACGACTAACAAACCAAGCAGAACTAGAGGCTCAGCCTACACGTTCTTTTTTCTTCTAGAAGCTCCAAAGTGCTAATACCTTGTTTACATTGAAATCTGGCAACCTTCACATGAGGAAGATCAATGTAAGTGCTCTATGTTGGACTCCACCTCTTCCACAACCCCTTCCCCAGCGTCATGGCTTTAGCAACTTCACAGGGGAAGCCATTCCAGTGGAAGGTTGTAGGCTGCCTCCTTTAGGGTTCTTCCTCCTGGAGGGAGCCCGGCGTACTTTCACACACATCCTCTCTCCTGAACCAGGCTCTAACCAATTAAGCTGTTTATAATCAATATATTTTATGTTACATATTTGGGATTCATACCCAGCCAATATCCAGAAGGATTTAAGGGCCCTTTACCATGTCAAAATAAAATAAGGAAATACGGCTAAAAATAGAACAGAGACCTTATAAAACGAGTAAGAGAATAGCCACTACAAGGCACCTGAGATGACCCAATTCTTGCAGTTCATCTGTAAACTAAACTCTGACTTTGTGCTTACCTGGCTCTCACTGTCTGATCGAAATGGAAAAAAACACCTACTATACAAAATTATTTGTGGAACTCAATAGCTTTCTAAAGCTTTAGCTTAAAAAGACATTATTCAAATACAGTTATTCTGTAAACATTTGCAAGAGAAGTCTGTACACGTAACATTTACTGCCAGTAACCTCTTATCTTGGAGCCTTTCACTTAGCATATGCTTTTGCATATGCTGTTCCCTCTGCCTGGAACAGTCCTCTCCGCAGCCCACTCATATAGTTAACCTTACTCATCGTTCCATCAGGGAAGCCTTCATCTCCAATCAGGCTAGGTCAGGCCCCCTGGTTATAGTGTTTCAAGAGTACCCAGTATCTTCCCTTGAGATCACCTACCAAAGTTTATGTTTACTCACTTGTTAGTGTCCCTATTTCATGCCTGTCTTCCCCAGTAGACATACGCTTCTTGAAGGCAAGAACCGCATGTGCTTTTTAACTCCTGTATCTCCAGCGTGTCACACAGTGCCTGATTTATGGTAATACTAATAATAGTAACAACAATAATAATATAATGAAAATAACAGCTAATAATTATTGAATGCCTGGAACTCTAAGAATTTATATCTAATTTGTTTGGCCTCAAAATAGTCCTTTTAAGTGGAGGCTGCTATTATCCTTCTTATCAGATGAAGAACAGAGGGGGACCTCTGAGGTTAAATAAATTTCCCAATGTCACTCAGACAGTTTAGTTTCAGAGTTTGAGTTCCTAATGCTTGTTAGGCAACAAATATCTGTTGAATGAATGAATGAATGAATGAATTCTTGATGGTAATAGAACCCTGGAATTTTGCTTTCTGATCATCTAACATAATAAAGGAATAGGACCTGAAGAATCAGAATGGACTCTACATAAGTCTATTGAACAGTTTCTCTGAGCTCTCAAATTGATGACTTATTGGAGCATTAGGCCAGGGCAGAATGACAGGCAATGAAAATGATTGAATTACCTGAAACATGAGTGTGATGACTCTGGTGCAGGTGGACAATTGCCTGGCGTAAAATCCCATATGTAAAGTTTATACAGGTATATGGAGCTAATCTGTCATTTTGTTTTGAAATGTTGAATTACACTTACATTCTTTTCCAGAGAGAAAGTAGGGGAAGCTACGTGTTTACAAAATTGACAACAAACTGACTTCAGCATATGAGGCCATTGGAGAGATTCATAGCTAGTCAATATTTTGACTTTTCTTTTTTTATTTATTATTTACTGATGAGAGAGAGAGAGAGAGAGAGAAGAGATCGATTTGTTGTTGCACCCATCAACGCATTTGTTCATTGGCTGCTTCCTGTAAGTGCCCTGACTAGGGATAGAACTCACAACCCTGCTGTATTGGATCAATGCTCTAACCAACTGAGCTACCAGGCCAGGGTTCAGAATGTTCTATTTTTTAATGATCAGATTCCATGATATCCTCCAGCAAAAATGTTTTCTTTTGTTTCCCTGAGCAATCCCACTTTACCAGTTCTTTGAACACATAGTTCTGCTTGTTCTTAGAATCAGACACTAGGTCAATGTTTCAGAGAATTAATTTCCTGTTAGCTATTTAGACAAGTTGGTGTAATTCTCTGTTGCATCTGTCCACTTTTCTGCCTTTCTGGGCCTGCATTGTCCAAGCTCCTGTGCCTCCCGCGTGTGTGTGTGTGTGTGTGTGTGTGTGTGTGTGTTGGGGGTGGGGTGAGCACCTCTCAATTGGTTTCTTTGTGCTGAGCAGAAAGGCAGGTGTGAGCCATGATTGATGGCTGGTTTACATGGTGACAGGAAAAACCTGCTGGCGGTGCATTTTCTTTTCTGCCAGGGGCCCAATCCGTTCCTTCTACCAGGACTTCCTTGTTAGAGAACTCCTTAGAGCTGCTTCCCTTGGAATTCTCTATTACATTTTCAACTGTCAAATATGAACGCATTTAAAAATATATGTTAATTTGATTCAGATCCTGAGGGGAGAAACAATGACTGAGGTCTTGAGCAAGTTTTTCTTTTTATTTCCATATTGAGTTGCACATTAGACTGTGGTATAGGCTAGCAGTTTTGAGGCCGGGGTATGTATCACAATGAGTAGGGGAGACCTCCCAGAACCTCAGTCCCCTCCCCCAACCAACCAGGGCTGCCGGTCCAGAGGGTGTGTGGAGAGAGAGGCCCGGGGATCTGTGCTAACACAAACAATTACTTTGCAGGCAACTGGGATGCACAGCCCTAGATGAGAAACTCTACTCCTGGTGGCAGGGCTGTAATTAACAATCATGATTCCCATCCCACTGTTGCCACTGTATCCATCTGTCCTGTCACTCCACAGATCCTTACTAAGCACCCACTATGTGCCACTGTGCTTTAAGCACTGGGGACATGGGACAGACACAATCACTGTCTTCATACAGCTTACATTCTAATCAGGGAGACAAATATCAATGACGATGAATCAGCGACATATCTTCGCTATTGCTGCTTACCAAGGAGAACAAAATACAGTGGAAGATGCTTTTACTTCCTTACACCCCATCTCTCGATTTCCCATCTGAATTTCATTCCCATCTTTGCTGATTGTCCATTTATGGGCCCAACTCCTCCAAGCTTACCAAGTCTAGTGGAAATATTTTAGCCTTTATCTTTCTTGGCCATTCTGCGGTGTTCATACCAGGCATTACTGGGTCTTTAGGTAAATTTTGAGGTAAGTATTGTGCTAAGTCCTCTATATATGTTTGTTTGTTTTTTAATTCTCACAACAACCCTAAGATAGACAGTATTATCATTCTCAGTGTGGAGATGGGGAATCGCAAGCACACCAAAGCTCGGTAACTCGCCCGAGGTCACAGAGCTAGCAAGCGGAAGAGTGGGGACTGTCTTCACTATAAACTCTCTGCTTTTCCAGTCTAGGTTTTCCTGTTCACCATCCCACTGCTTCTTTGATTGCTTCTCTGATCATTCATTTCCTATAGCTCCCACCAGGCTCATCTTCCTCTGGCAGCCCTGCCTATGTTGGCATTGACACTTGCTCTCTCATCCCACACTCTCCCCAGACAATCTCAATTGCTTTGTCTTTCTCTATTGCCCACATCTCCGGTGTCTCCCAAATTCGCACCACTGGGCCAGGCGTCTCTTTTGACCTTCCAGTGACCTAGCTGGTAGGTACATGCACTCGGATATCTGGTGGACACTGTTCTTTTGCTTATTTAACTCGTGACTACCTACCATTTGCCAGGTACTATGTGGTTATTGTGGATGTCCTAGTGAACAAGGGCAGTGAGGTCTCTGGCTCATGGAGTTTATTTGTCTAGCAGAGAAGATAGACTGACGAACACGCCCCCTCATGAGCTAACACACTGTCTCATCTTTATTAGCAGACTTGCTCAGCTTCCTGGTTTCTCAATTTTATTTGGTAATACAACCTCAGAGTTGCCTTAATTCCTCCTTCTTCCTCAGGCCCTATATCCAAGTCTGCCTCCTACATTCTTGTGTCTCTGTTCCCTTTTCATCATCACTACCACCTCGAGGTCATTTCTAACTTGGAAAACTCAGTGGTTTTCTAGTTGGCCCTGTTTCTAGTTCTACATTCCTCAAATCCATTTTCTACATCAGTTTTTCGAAAATGCAAATTGGGGTGTGCCTCTCCCCTCTTTACATCCTCTGGTGAAGCGTCTATCTGGCTCCTACTTCTTGGAGTGATGGATCTTCTCTTATTGATGGGAAGCCACTTCATGTGTCTGACCCGGCCTCACCCCCTTCTTATACACCCCATGCTTCTGGCCACAGTGATTTAGTTTCAGAATGGGCAAGCCAGGGCCAAGCGGAAACATCAAATATAAGTGTTGGTGGGGCAATGGTCTCTTGCTCTGG
>NW_006293232.1:1581430-1596465 GCF_000327345.1 Myotis davidii | reverse complement strand
CATCAGCATTCCTTTCCCCCACATGCTATGAAAAGAGGGAGGTCTATTATGTTTTCTGGGGGTGGGGGATGGGGATTGCATTCTCCCTAAAAATCAATCATGGGAATAAAGGCTTTCCCTTCTCATGGAGAGACTCTCTGCAAAGACGAAGGCGACGCATGGAAAGAAGCAGAGCCAAGGCAGAGCCTCGAGACACTGTTTGAGCTCCTGGATTTAATCGCACATGAACACAGCCTTACCCGTGGACTTTACCAATTATAGAAGTCAATACATTTGCTATGTCCAAATCGTAGTGCTTCCACTTACTGACTACGTGACTTTGGGCAATTACTTAACCTTTCTGCATATAAGTTTCCTCACCTCTAAAATGGGCATAATAGCCTTAGCCAGTCTGGTTCAGTGGATAGAGCATTGTCCTGCAGGCTCGATCCTGGCTCAGGTCGGGGTGCTTGCGGGAGGCAACCAATTGATGTGTCTCTCACATCAATGTCTCTCTCTCTCTCTGTGTCTCTGCCTCTCCCTTCCACTCTCTCTAAAAATCAATGGAAAAATATTCTCTGGTGAGGATTAAGGAAAAAACAAAAAAATTGATAGAACTGGATCTAGAGGGAGTATTTGGGCTGAATATGAAGGGAAAAAACAGTATTTAAAAGTTGGAAAAAGTGAGGCCTGGAATGTGCCCTTTGATTTCAATCCCTTCAATTTGATAAGCATTGCCAAATACCAATTATGGCCCAGGAGCAGGGACAATGAAGACCAACGAAGACCATGGCATTGCGTATGTGCCAGCAAAGTTGTGGAGGCTATTTACCCAATGTGCTATTTCATACATAACCCTATACTGTATACTTTATGAATCAATAAAAAATTTACAATTTTTAATTATAAACATGTGTTTTCTATCAAAATTACTTCTTGCGTGAATTTTGGGACACCCTATACTTAATTGAGTTTGGTCTTGGGTTTCTCTAACTTGCCATTGGAAGAGGACTACCACGTCCAAACTATATAACCTGCTTATAAGGCTGACTCGCTCCCTCACACCTCCATGCCCTTAGCATGTTTGTATTGAACTTTAAAGCTCCCCAAATGCTCGTGATGCTTCAGGCCTAGTTTCCAGGTGTATAACGTTCTTTCTGCCCAGAATGCACTTCCTCATTCACCTGGCAAAGTCAGATAAGACAGTTCTAAACAGCAAGAAGAAGCAACTAATTCAGGACACCTAGGAATTGTGGGTCTGATTGTGCCATTGATTATTGCTGATCTCCCAGTAATTCTCACCAATTTGTGTCCTTGCTTTTAAAAAAAAGGTTTCCCTCTTCATTCTCAAATGTATTTTTCTATGAAAAGAGTCCTATAAATTCATGGACATTCAAGCATTCCTTACTCAGCTCAAGTTTGAGATCAGGCTAAAACAACGTGACCAGTTAGCTCTCCCCAGCTGCCATTGAGGAGACAAATTACAGCAGAAACATGGGCTCCCTAGAGACACAGAGCCATCTGACCAGATAGGCAGCGAGACTAAGAAATTGGATATTAAGGAGGACGTGCTTCCTTTCTTAGATCTTAGGAGGGGATAAGCAAGAATCCTTCCTGGTCATGCTCTCTGACTCTCACACCTCAGATTTCTAAACCCTGACGGTGGCCAAATTAACTTAACCAGCTTTTTAGAAGCAAGAATAGTTCTGCATTGTCTATAATGCCCCAGTCAGGTCTCTAGACTCTTGGGGAACAGTAATAAAATCAAGATGCTACTTCCTTATTTCAGTGGGAAGATGCAGTCTCTCGGTCTGTACCCTTGAGGCTGTGTTTTACTGTTGGAGTCGAACCAATGTAAACAATTTAAAGCGATACCCCAATAGTCTTTTCCTCATTGAAACTTTATTCTATGTAAATTTACCTCGGACCTGGAAAGCTCTGGCTGTGGCTGAGGAGAAATGGCTGTGTTATTGCCGGAGTCCAGCCCGGCCACGTTCCCCAGACACAGGCTAGCTCCTGGGTGGTAGAGCTTGGCTGAAAGAGATGGATGCAAACATAGTTGCTTTTTCATTTGCCCACACTGCTATTTGAATGAGACTGTTAAGGGATCTAGATGTGAAAACGTTATATACCAGCAACAGACACATCCCCAAGTGTGTGCATATGGCCTAAATTAGACCACCTAAGTAGGCTGTGTGCAATACCTAGAAATTACAAAAAAGAATTGGATAATGAGAGGCAGCAGCTCGTGAAGCCAGCCCACCAGCAGAGAGAGCTCAGTATTCCTAGAAGGGCTTCCTGGGGAGAGGGGGGGGGGCGGAGAAATGGAGGTACATTACATATGAGCGAGAAGTGCGTCCATCATTTCTTCCTTTCTCTCCCTCCCCTACAATCCATTTCCTCCCAGCTCCTCTATAGGGACAAGACCTGGCTTACAGCCCAGGTCCCATCAGCCTAAGAGGTCACATTCTCTTCAAAAACTTATCTTTCTTTTTATTTATTGATTTTAGAAAAAGAGAGGAAGAGGAGAGAGAGAGAGAGAGAGAGACCACTTATTTGTGAATTTATTGGTTGATTCTTGCATGTGCCCTGACCAGGCCTGAACCTGCAACCTTGGTGTAGTGGCATGACATTCTAACCAACTGAGCTACCTGGACAGGGCAAAAGAGTTCGTTGCACATTAAGGGGATTAACCATAGGTCTACTATATATTATATATGTTGTAAATCCCCGTCCCCCAGCCCCCCAACCCCCGCCATCCTTGGTATTTTGATTTTGTTTATTTAATCTTCTAACAATAAAATAATTCAGTCAAATGTGTTGGTGTTTTCCTTTATGACTTAAGAAAGTCTTTCCACTTCAACATTATGTAACTGTTCTCCTAAATTTTCTTCTAACACACATTTTCCAACTAAATCTTAAATTTATTTAAATCTTTTTTGGTGTATGGTGAGAACTAAGAATCTCTATTGTCTTCTAGATTGATAGCCATCGATGTCAGCAGCATTAAATAAACACTCTTTTCCCCATTGAGTTAACATATCTCCTTTGTTATATATTATGTTACCATTTATACTTGGATTTATTTTCTGAACTCTTGATTCTATTTCACTAATCTGAGCCAATACCATAATATTTTTATTATAATGGCTTTATGAAATATTTGATAAGGCAAGCCTACTCTCATGGTTTTATATAGATACATATATTTTTGCTAGTCTCATATATTTATTCTTCCATTAGGAAGTTAACATTATTTTATGCAGTTTCCAAAAATTAGGATTCTAATTGGATTTGCATTAATTTTGAAAGGATCAATATGATAAAGATACATTTTTATGTTTCTATTGAGAATGTGATATATTTATCTATTTTTTCCACAGACTTCAATAAGATTTCATAGTTTCTTTAGTATTGTCCCTGTGTCATTATTGTCAAGTTGATTTGTAGATGATTTAGTTTTTATTGATATTGTGAAGACATTGTCAAGTTGACTTCCATTGCCTAAATTACAAAGGCTTGACCTCTCACCCACATGGTACCTGGGTCCAGCCGTTCTCTAAGTGTTCCCCAGTTACACTCGGACACTTCCAAGGACTCTCTGGTCTGGCCTTGCAGTTGCCGGAAGGCATCTGTCTTTCTTCCTCAAAGCTCTGGCTCTCCCTCTCTGTTCTCCACCAGGTGGGAAGTCTTCTTGATGCCAAGGCAAAGGATCATGTTGAGTACGATGACACCTTTGCCCAGCTAACATCTCCAGGCACCTCCATAGGTGTCTATTCTCAGGGGCCCAGAGAGGTGCTGGGTCCCATAAGAGGCAGGGAGAAGATGGCCTTGAACAACTCCTTGTGCTAAAGCGCTGCTGGGTCCCATAAGAGGCAGGGAGAAGATGGCTTTTCCCTGACGTCAGTCATGCCACCTCTCATCACCTGGTCCCTGGTGGCTCTGCTTGGTCTCAGAATCTTCCAAGGTCACACCTGCAGAGGCCCATCAGCGGGTGGTCCTCATCCCTCATGCCTTCCCTGCTGGGCGAAGGGCCAGAGAAGAACAGCCTTTTCTCCTCTCAGCTCAAACCCATTTCTTCCCAAAATGAAAGTAACACAGTTTCTTCAGGGACAGTAACTTTTCCTGTCCCACTTCTGTGTTTTTAACCCTTTGGTTCCTCAGCACTTGTAATGAGCTCCATTCAGCCGGAGGTCACTTGGCTTCCTTATAAAAAACTAAAAGGCTGAGTGGGTTCTCCTAGATCGGGGACAGAACTGTCCCAGAGAGGTTTAACCCCACTTATTATAACAGTGTAACTAGAGCGAATATTGAAAAGTCTAGTTTTCTTCTATCATCCTCATCAAAGTTTTGAAATTCAAAGATGCAACTTTCCCCCAGACCCTATCCGTGGTCCTGTATGCCTCCCCGCCCCACAGCAGCCCCTGCCAGGAGGAAGTTTCTCTGGAGCATGTAGCCCATGATGACAGCTTGGACTGTCAGGGTCATGATACAATTTATCAAGGATCTCACATAAATATCTGATTCTGTCCTCATACCAATCCTAGAAGATAGAGCTTACTTTCCCTCATTTTATTGATGAAGAAACTGAGGCTGAGAAGAGCTAAAGGAATTGTGCAAGTAGTGACAATGACAGAATCCAAACCCAGGTCTGACTCCACAGACCAACTGTTTTGACTGTTTTAATATATCTCCTGGAGGGAAAATCCTACTCTAAACCTTAGTCAATCTGAGTACTCAGTCCACTCACTCTCCTTGGAGTCCCGAGGCCTTGAACAACTCCTTGTGCTAAAGCGTGTGGTCTGCCATGTCCCCTTTTTATCAGATGACGCTGACTCTGTTACATGGTATTTATATGTGGCCTAATGATCTTTATTTTACAGTTGACTACAGGAAAGCTTAGAGGGCTTACAAAAGAAAGGGAGCGGGGTTCAGATGGTAACATGCACATTGAGAATGAAGGTAAAGAATTGGTACATAGCATCAACTATCACATTCAGTTATGGTCAGTCATTTTACTGGTTTTAGCTTGTTGTTGAACATGTATTTGATTTGTAAATGTCTGTATTTTGGGGCTTTATTTAAGTTATAATTTTGGTTTCTAATTTTATAAGCTTAAGGAATTTACACTCAGTGTATTTTTGTTCATATTTAAGTAACGCTAAATAATAATAATAATAATAATTTAAATCAACATTAGAGGTTCCATGAAAATATTCCCCTTTATAAGCCTATCACCTAGAGAAATACTAAACCCCAGCTTCCCTTTGACCCTCCCCCCAGCCCCGTGAGGCATGTATTCTCACACCAGTTTATGAACCAAGAAACAGGGGCTTGAGTAGACATATGCCCAGCCCACATGAGCAGATCCAGGAAGTGATAGGGGCTGGACAGAAAGCAGGGTTGAGCCAAGGTCTACAGCCCTTTTCTTGAAACTTCTCCTTCTTAGCAATGAGACTTTATTTCACACATTTGGCAGAAATGTTCTTTGTTAGAAGTGATGTGTCTCATCTTAAAAACAATGATATTCAATCTTGAGGAGTTTAAAAATAATTCCTCTGAGAAGCCTATTTCAGCAAGCCTGACAAGGCATTCAGCATTAGAATTAGATTTAGTACAAAGGCTAAAACATTTTTTAAACATCATTTGAATCATATTGTGCCCCATGTGGGGTTTTGGGGGGCGGGGATTTGGTGGGTGTAGGGAGAGAAGGTGAGGGTGAGAGTTAGGGTCACAGCGCAAATATTCTCATCAGGGGGAAACAAAAGAAATGATTAGACTACATCAAGTTTCCAATCTTGGAAGTAGGAGAGCTACTTCAATATTTTTAAAAAGTCTAACATAAGAAAAGGAAGAAGATAATTTAAACATTAGGCTTCTTTGTTTTGGCTATAATTCTATTAACTCAGTGAGGGTATCGCTGGTTTGCTCATGCTCAATAGAAATTCAGATGAGAAGTTATATATAATTTGGGTTAATAAAGTTAGGAAAATAAATGGACTATTTACTAAATTGCATTTGTTGAATACATAAAATCTTCAGAGCCATTTATTTGTTCAATCAATAATTAGTGTGAGTTGACTAAGTGGCAGGCAGTAGGTACACAAAGATGAATGACAAATAGTCCCTGTCCTCAAGGGCATGTGTGTTTGTGTGTTTGTGTGTATGTTGCAGGTGGCAGGGGGTGGGGGTTGATGATGAGCACAGGGCAGATTTCATAATTCAATGTGAAAAGACAACAATGAAATAATGCATAGAGGATTAGAAGGCCAGGAAGAGCTGAAGAATGAGAATTCTAACTGGGCCTTAGGGATGGGGTGAAGTTGCTGGGTCAGAGAAGGCTTTCTCTGGCCTTAGGAAATGAGCTGAATCTTACAGGATGAGTCAGAGAGGAAGGGAGTGAATTCTGGCCAGAGGGAGACATGCCAGAAAAGGCCTGGAGGTGAGAAACCACATGATGGTTTGACAGGGAATTATAAGCAGTTTGGTGTTGCTGCTGCATAAATTGTGAAGCCAGGATATCTGAGAAGTCAATAAGGGGCACATATTAAAAATCCCTTATGTAGAGTGGTCATGAAATGTATCATCCAAACTGGGGCACTTTAGAAAATAAAAGGAGGACACTTCTAATAATTATACCAGAACAGCAAGTGCAAACAAGAGAACCTGGGCAAATGGCCAGCCTATTGACAAGCCGCATCTCACAGCTTGGATTCCTCAGTGAGTGGCGGGGAGCCATTGAGGGCTTCTCAGCACAGAAGACACAGGGCGAAACTTGAGTTTTAAGTAGGTTTTTATGAATAATGAATTCAAAGAGGAGAAGATACAGGAAAAGCTCTATCCTCCAGGTGTATTTATTCAAGAAACCTTGTTTGCCAGCTGCCATGTGTTGGCACTATATAGGGGCTAGGCATCCCGTGTGAACAAAGCCAGAATTGATTCCTGCCTTCAAAAAGTTTGCAATGAGTGGGGGAAGACGGTCAATAATCCAACAGCACACAAATAATTGTAAAAGTGCAAATGTGAAAAGTCTGAAGGGGAGGAAACAGATGCTATAAGAACACATCGTAGGGCATGGAGAGGTCAGAAATGAGTAGCAGAATCTGACCGACTGAAGAGAAGAGGGAAGGATATTCTGGACAGAAACAAGAAGCTATGCAAAGACCCTGTGGTAAGAGGTGTGGAATGTCTGACAACACAGAACTAATGGAGTTTGGTGTGCAGCCAAAAAGGCATTACATGGTTACAGCACAGTATGTGCTTTTGTGATCATTCCCCAGCCAAATGGTATACTATGGATGAGTCTCAGCTCTGAGCTCCTCTGACCTTCTCACTGTGAGTAGCTAAAGTGACAACCCAACTTCTATGCCTCCGCTGAGGAATTAGAAGGCCATGGGTAGCAATGTTTATTTCCTACCTTTATCTTGGATTGATCCTTTACACTTTGCTGAGCCAGTAGTAAACTGATGCTAAACCAACTAAAGAAACCAAGACAAATTCATCATCTTTTTAGATCTTCAAACCCAGACCTGCCTTTCTCGACTGACCTGGTGCAGGAGGGAGCACAGCCATTTAAAGGCCAGTGTGGCCACATTGAGGAAATCAACAGGGTGTGAGGGGGAGTGTGAAATAAGACCAGTCCAATGAGATAGACAGGGGCCAGACCAAATAGACTTTTCGTGCTGTTGTTAACGTAAAAACATTCAAACCTGTAAAGATTTTTTGTGAGTTTATTTGAGCCAAACTGTCTATAGTTGCCTGGAAGCAGAATCTCAATGGCCAGTGTGGCCACATTGAGGAAATCAACAGGGTGTGAGGGGGAGTGTGAAATAAGACCAGTCCAATGAGATAGACAGGGGCCAGACCAAATAGACTTTTCGTGCTGTTGTTAACGTAAAAACATTCAAACCTGTAAAGATTTTTTGTGAGTTTATTTGAGCCAAACTGTCTACAGTTGCCTGGAAGCAGAATCTCAACGGACTGGGATAATTCTCCAGAGAAGGGCGGTTTTTTATCTATTTTTATACATTACAATCAAAGGAGGAGACTAGGTGGGTCACATGAAATCCATTGGTGACAGATTAGGAAGGCAGGAGAAAGCAAAGCAGGGAAACCTCTGGGATTGGATAAAAAGTAAAGTGATAGACAGGTATTTCTTTTACTTAGGTGCCTGCAGGATAGTTAAGAGCCAACAATTAACATGGTAACAATAACAATGAAGGAATTTATGGTCTCTGTCCTGGCATCCAGGTGCATTTGGTTGTGTCCTGAGGGGTCCAGAAAAAGGGAAGTTACAAGTTACCCAGACATTTCACAAGGATGTTATCTTTTAAATATATATATTTTATGGGACCTCTGAGTCCGCAGGCCAATGCTCTGTCCACTGAGCCAAGCCAGTTAGGGCGACAAGGATGTTATCTTATATGCAAAACGACAATAGACTCAGTTAAGGTAAAAATTTACCTTCATCAGGAAAGATACTGGTCTAGGACATGACTACCCACTATAAACTGCTTTAGCTAAAGTTTTAATTTTTGATCATCCTTTGTGGTTACTTTAGATCTTTGAGTTTGCAAAACCACCATGAGCTTGTCAGGTTAGCATGTGGTCTTTTTTTCATCCACACTGTTAAGAATTTGTGGTAGACCCTATGACTAAAGGGAAGCCAATGTTGACCTTTTAGGTCTTCAGTTAAAAAGACTGTTCTAGAAAGAAGAACTAAGGGATAGGTAAGAATGGAAGATGAGATACCAGTAAAGAGGTTATTCTAGTGGTCCAAATCAAAGGTGATAATAGTTCTGTCTAAGGGGATGGGATAGAGATAACTGGTACCCACCAAATATTAATTGTGTCTATGCACTTCCTAGTCTACATTGTAGTTAAATTAGTTCATGTGATTAGTTGTAGCTAATGGCATCTGAACAGCTTGATGAGTGTCACTTCTGGGCTATTCAGAGGCAACAGGTGAGCTGCCCTGTCTCTCTCTTCCCTAGCTGTGGTGACCTTGGGGAGCCTGAGTTCAGGTGGCAGAGTTCCAGGATGGAGGAGGAATGGTTGATTTGTATTGCGTTGTAGTGAGGAATAAAGCTTTGCTGTGTGAAGGCACTAAACTTCAGGGGTATATTTGTGACCAAAGCATGGATTATCCTTTTGTTTAATATAGGAATAGATAATGGAGAGAAAAGTGGATGGACTTGATTGAGAGGTATCCTTGTCGGAATAGCAGTGGGCTTAGAGAAGATGGATTAGAGATGGAGCTGTGAGGAAGAGAAAGGTGTCAAGGATGGCACCTCAGTTACTGGGTGAATATTTAAGTGGATAGTGGGATCTGTCGCTGAGATGAAAGACGATCAAATTTCTAAAGATAGATCAGATGTATTTATGTCATCTCTGAAAGGAACATGAACAGTGGGAAGGGTTACATGATCCCAAGTAAAAATACTGGTAGATTTTCAATAAGTATCTATGACTACTGACTTATTACTGCTAATTAGCTATTCTCTTAGGTAATTTTCTTTATTTAACATGGCCTTAGTTACCTAAGTGAATATAAAGCAATAGAAACCTGTATCTTCTTTAGAGATTATTTAATTTGAAGAGAAGATGAAGTAATATCTGGTTATAGGAATAGAAGTATTTGTTGGCACTAGTCATCTCCTGGAATATGACTAATGACTCATAGCCTATTGTCAAGAATTCTTAGAAGTAGTTATCGAGGGAAATTTTGTTGAATAATAATCCACTGTAATGATCAGATTTTATTTTTAACCCAGGTTTCTCTCAACCTGAGTACTATATTAGCTATCAATTGCTACATAACAAATTACTGCAGAATTTAGCAGCTTAAAAGAACAAACATTTATTATGTTACTGTTGCTGTGGGTCACAGATCCAGCTGTGGCTTAACTGGGTGCCTCTGGCTCAAGATCTCTCATGAGGTTGCTGTCAAGCTGTTATCTGGGGCTACAAGCTCAATTGGGGAGTATCTGTTTCCCAGCTTATTACTCTGGTTGTTGGAAGACCTCAGCTGGTCTGTCCCCAAGCTCACTCACATAGGTGTCTCCATAGGGCTGCCTCACAACAGGGTAGCTGGCTTCCACCGAAGTGAGCAAGCCCCCAAGATAGAAGCCACAGTATCTGTTTAGCTCATCTTGGAAATGACATCTCATTACTTCTGCCATATTCTATTCATTGGAAGCAAGTCAATGAATCCCAAGGGAGGGGATTTTACAAGAGCCTGAATAACAGAAGGTAGGAATCATTGGGGGACCATCTCAGAAGCGGCCTGTCATACCAGTGGCTTGGCTTATATAGAAGAAAGAGTTTATCAACCTATTTGGCTGAGAAGAAGTGTTACTGTTTTCTTTTCATCAAAGGTAACCATCAAAGCTACCAAAGTTATGAAAATTCCAGGTGAATTATGTAAACTCCTGCCTCATTGATATTTTGTCCAGTTTATCTTGGGCTAAGCTCTCCAGAGATTTGACAGCTCAGATTTTCCTACCAAAAACCCAGGGGCACACAGGCAACCATTTGCCACATTCCTAGAATGTTGTCTTTCATGAGTTTAGATCCATGGTACCCGGAGTCTTGCCCAGGAGCTTGACACTGGGAGAGTCTACGGGGGCCCAGGCATTTGCTCCTAGCTTAGAGAATGGGGTGAGCCAAAATGCTTTCTTCCCAATCGGCAAGTCTTTGTGCTGACAAGGAACTGAGATGGGGACAAATGGGTCTTTTTCTTTCTTTTAAAAGTTCTTTTGCTGTGACCCATCTTTGGCTATTTATTTATTTGTTTGTTTGTTTGTTTGTTTATTTATTTATTTATTTTTGTAATGTAATAGAGCAAGTGGTTATAAACCTTTGTATTCTAGAGAGTGAGAGCGCAGAGGAAAGTCTCGATTATGCCTCTTCCTAGCTGTGGAATCTTAGCTGAAGCTTCTGTAACAAAGGGAAACCGTCAGTGTTTACCACACAGGGTCGTTTTGAGGAGTAAGTTAATGCATGAAAAGCACTTAAAGTGCCTGACACACAAAAGACACGAAAAAAATATTCAGTATCCTTATTGCTCTAACTCTTCTTGTGTCAAAGATGTCATCTGTCTGAGATGCCATACAGCACTGCAGGCAAAGCTATGAAAGAGTAGGACAAAAGCAATGATTCTTCCTTTCTCCCTACATCCTGTTTGCCCCCAGAATCCACACACTTTACCAGTTCCTCCTCCCACTCCTCAGCGTCCTCCCTCTCCCCACCCTCTTCCTCCTCTTCTTTATCCTCCTTCTTTTTCTCTTCTTTTTACTCTTTTAAAAAATATAATTATCTTTCATTGTATGGCACAGAATTAGAATTTGAATAATTATTGTGTTAGATGTATGAAAGGACATGGGCATATTTGTATGTGTGTGAATATATAAATGAAGAAATAAATTGCCTTTCTCTTCCATCTCTACCTGATAAAATACTCTTTTAAAGATCCATTTAAATTATTACCATGTCTAAAAATGTCTTCCTAAGTCCCCAACACATGTGATCACTATAGTCTCACTTTCTTTTTTTAAAAAAGTGTTTATTGAAGAGAGACGGAGGGAAGGAGGGAGGAAGGGAGAGAGAGAGAGAGAGAGAGAGAGAGAGAGAGAGAGAGAGAGAGAGAGAGAGAACAGGCACTGGGGATGTGCCTTGACCTGACGAGAATCGAACCGGTCACCTTTCGGTGCACAGGGCTATGCTCAAACAACTGAGCCACATTGGCAAGGGCCCTGTCTTGCTTTCCATAAACAACCTAATTGTATTTCCCTTGAGATATTGGATATGCTATATTCAAATTTTCAGCCAGTGGAAAGCAGTCACTGCTTTCAGAATAGCCAAAGACCCCTTCATTCTGATTTCTCTATGCACACTTCATATCCTATTTAGTAAAAGAAACACTCGTAAAACTCTTTGTCCTAATAAGTTGGCAATTCATCAGCCACCCTTATGAGTCAAATGGAAAATCCCCTAAATGTCACTTGTCCACTGGGGAATGTGATCCACTGGGGGCTGTGTGGTAGCACCTCAAATTGGGGCCAGGGCACAGTTCCTGCTTAAAACTCACTCTCCTGAAATTCTTGAACACATCCACTTCTAAAATTAGAGAGGACACCTAGCAGAACAACTTGGCAGGGTGTAAGGAAAGGGATGAATGTTTCCCAAGGAGGAATTTCTAGGACATCCAGCCACAGAACAGGAAAAAATAGGACAAACAGAACAGGCCAATCAAATGGAGAGTTCACTCCCTCTAGCCTAAAGGCACCTTATGTAGAAAATGTTATTTCTAAAAACATGAGAAACAAAGAGTAAATAAAATCAATGGCTTCGATATATTGAAAAGAGTCCAACCCTCATGACAGGACTTTTCAAAAATGATTAAGAAACATTTACCATGATTTTTAAAGCATAAGAAATGTAATGTTCCTTCCACTCTAGGTTTCTGTCAAACTCAACCGTAGTGGATGCTGTAGTGTGCCACTCAGATTGCTCCTTCAGGGTGACCCACACTCCCCCAGCAGTCAGGCGTGCTGCCTACTGACCACTCACGGTTGAGTGATGAACTACCCTTGGTGGAATGGAGATGCTTCATCCAAAGTTTTGCACCCTCCCTGTGGGCAGCCTGCATCCAATTGATGTGGAAGCTCAAAAGACTGCCCACTTGGCTCAACCCACAGCAACTCTGAAGGGAGAGCTGAGGTCTCTGTTGCAAATGAATTGTGGTTCAACTTCTCCCTCTACCTCTGTCTGCGGCACTTGCTTTCTCAGGGGTGCTGTTGAAGCTCCTGTTTGCAGATCGCTGCCTTGGGCTCTATTTCCAGGGAATACAGCTTAACTCCCCTCTCTTCTATTCTATGTAATAGTTAATAAAGAAATCTACCATGTGTTCAGAACCTGTGCTGACAACACGCATTCATTCTTTCATTTAATCCTTACAACAGCCCTATGAAGTAGTATTTTTATCCCCATTTTTACAGTTGAGAATATTGAGGCTCAAGAAGTTTAATAAATTGCCCAAGGCAGGCTAGTTATTAGGCAGCAGAATCAGAACTCAAGTCAAAGTGAGGGTTAAAGGACATCACATTTTCAAACTCCTTATACGGTGCTTGGCACAGAGTGTTTAGTAAATGGTAATTGTGATTGTCAAGCAATCCTAATCAGAGATGTTAGCAAGCTGGACCATTTACCAGGAGTTAAAACCAGCTCACACAATGTACAAACCCACACCCCAGAGGTTATCTAAAATATGATGAGAAATGAGTAGGCAATGGCCAATGGGGTGATTGCGTTATGAGTAATAACAGAGCCAGCTGTTTATCTTGTCACAGAGGCATGTGGGCTGCTTGGGGAATAAACAGGTTGCTGCTGGAAATGTAATATCTTAAAAAGCAGCTAGACTTTTTTTTTTTTTTAAAGCAGCTAGACTTTAAAAGAAACCTGATTCAATTGAGTGGCATTCTCCCCAGTCCCTAGCACAGAGTTTGGCACTGGGTGTGTGCTTTAGTCAGTGTTTATGAACTGCTTGCATCTGATTGGGGGCAAAATTCACTTGCCCAATTCAGAGGCAAATAATGAATATCTCTGTAAATTATAATAATGAATATTTTATAAGCATCCATGTATGGCTCAGTGCTTCATTAATTTCATGCAAAATTAAGGGGAGCTATGCTACATTTAGAAGCTCAATTTAAGCCTATCGTATTGAATTTTAACAAAATAAGGAGCCCATAGTTAAACCGATGGTGCTGGTGTGAGTGAGGAAAACATATTTCATCTCTAAGGACTAAGGGGATCCTCAGAGCCTTCCCATGGCCTTGATGGATATAGCCACAGAGCCATGAAATGACAGCCAGCTTTAAGTTGTAGGTCCAGAGCTAGACTGCATGAGAGGATTCCTCATGATAGGTTAAACTAGATTAACTTCCACCATGTCTACTCATGTATTCTGGTTGGAGTTAGTGGATGCAAATCAAACAGCTCATTTGGTTTCTATCTCAGTAACAACGCCATTTTACTATTATGAGGGAAAGAATCAAGAAGCAGCTAAATCCCACGTGTTCATGAGGGGAGAGCACATTTCAAGTGGCTCATTCATTCATTTGTTTATTCATTCAACACTTATGGAGAAGCCAGCAGTTACTGGGCCAAATCCTAGGGATAGAAAAAAGGAGAAATATCACCTTATTTCTACCTTTGAGGCCCTTTCAGGCGTTCTCTCAGTAAACTATAGTTACAATAATGTGTGGTAGTAAAGAAGTATAATGGATGTGTGTGCAAATGCTCAGGGAGCCCAGAAGAGTGAGGAGGTGGAAAAGGTTGCACAGAAGAGCTGGCACTAGGCAGGGGCTGGAAGATGAGGGCGGGAATTTGCCAGGAAGAGAAATATCAGGAGAGAATTCCAGGCCAAGGTGTGAAGACTTGAGAAATGATACCCAGAGGTATAACCCCCATCCCAATCAGTTTGAAACTGATCTTTCTTTAGTTTGCTGATATCTGAGCTGTTTCTCTGAGCCTTTCTGCTTCCCAGACCCAGAATTTGTTGGGTCCAGTTCCACAAGTTTCCTACCGTAAAATGAGGTGTTGAATGAGATGGTCTCTATAGCTCCTTCCAGCGGGAATATTCCATGATCTTATGATTCCATGATTTTATTCCAGCTCCCACTCCTCTGGAGAATTAATTCCTTCTGCTCCCAACTCATTATTTACCTTCTGTTTTCCTTTCTTCTTCTCTTAGATAGATTCCTTTGTCCACATGCCATTTCCACCTCTAAACAGGGTCAACCTGTTGCTTGCCTATGGGTTTCTTTTTACCTTGCCTATCTCTAGAGACTATTTGCCCAATACAAACGGACATTTTTAGAGCACTAATGTTGAGATGAGTCTTTCCAAAGGTCAAGAGGGGCCAAGAACAAAACACTTCTGCCAGACATTTTGGCAACTCCAAGTTATCAATTAATTGAATATTTATTTAGCCGTTCTCAGGAGCCAGCAGTGGGAAGAGGCACAGAAGAGTATATAGGGAAGAGTAAGAAAGA
>NW_006293232.1:1573942-1581308 GCF_000327345.1 Myotis davidii | reverse complement strand
GAAAGTAAGTATACAGTGACTCTCACACAAAAAGGAGCAATCATCACTCATTTAATGCAAAGTCAACTTGAACAACAGTAAAAAACAATGCACCGAAATGTATAAATAGTAAATTATTTGAAGCATGGAGAAAAAAAACACGTAGTAATTTTTAAAAGTAGATGATTGGTAGTCATGATATTTTGATGGGCGAAAGACAGAGGTACAGTTCTCAACCTTTTCTGCTCAATGTAAAGAAAAGGAACTAGAAATAGCAGGAAGAAGAAGAAGAAAGCCATTAGGAGGAGAAACCACTGACCCTTTAGTGAAAAGTCCTAGAGAAAAGATAGCACAAAAATAAGAGTGGCAATACCCTGCTATGTGCCTATCATGTTGGGATTTAACCACATGCTCTAACATAGGCTGTTCATTTGTTCCATACGTTAGTCAGTGGCATCATCACCTCCAGGCCACAGGCTGCTGAATTGCAATGATGAATATCTCTTGAACCATGTCCTACTTTCCATTTCTATTGCCCTGTCTGAGGTTAGATGTTCTCTCTCCCCTGAATTAAAAAAACAACAACAACAAACAAACACACACACAAAACAAAAATCAGGCTGTTCTGCTTGCTTCTGCTCCATCATGCATTCGGCTTCAGACAGAGCTTTCTAGAGTGCCTCTCTGCCTCTAGTTCACTATTCAGAAATCTTATGGCCTCCCAATGCCTATGGGGGGAGAAATACCGTAAACTTCTTAGCCTGGCAACCAACACTTTCTATAGTTTGGCTTTTATCTTTTTTTTTCTTTTTTCTCAACTCCTTCATTTGTCTGGTGTTTAAACTGCATGATGTATGCAGTTTCCCTTTGTACCTCTAGGTCTTTGTTCTCTCCGTTCCATTTATTGGACTATCCCTCTTCTCCATTCCCACCTTCCAAAGTCCAACTGCCTTAATTATAAGGATCCAGGAGTAAGAGGACTCTTAGGCCTGGGAGAACAGCTGTTGTCAAAAAAGTGGAAAGGCAAGGAGGTTTCCTCTCTCCCTGTGAGCCTCTCAAATCAGGCTATTGGGTACAAAGCCCAGGCTTTTAACGAACAGGCTTTAATGGGTTTATAAGTGTCTGAGAAATTCATTTGAATCGATGGGGCTCTTCCATTGGCATAAAGAGTGACTTAAAGAGGCTTCCTGTTGTCTGCATCATGAGCCTGAGTCTGCTAAGCACTCTTGAGAAAGGCAAGTGCAGGGATTGGCTTTCTCTGCCCACCCTCACACTCTTCGCTTAGTGTAAGGTGAGAAATTGTACTCCCTCGCATTAATTAACTCAAGCCTAAGCCCATCACAAAACAACAAGTACTGGTATCTAATAGTTTGATGTTGATAAACATTATAGTTTTCTCCAAAACTCAGCTGGTTTCTGCATATGTCGGGTAGCCTTCAAAAATTAGAAACAATATACAACTCTTCATACAAACTTCATTCACTCACTCATCCAGTATTTACTGATCATATGCATGGCAGGCATTTTATGTAAGGCACCCTATCTACCCTGCAAGGATGGATTTACTGTGACCGTGAGCAATAGCTGACCCTGGTGGAGTCATCCCCTCTAGCCAAAGGTGCTCCCATTGCAATGGAGAACCATAGATTACTCCTCTGATCCCGACCTTATTTTCCCATAATTTCTGAACATTCTTAGCCTTTAGTGCACAAGAGGATGGCATGGTTGTGCAAGTATTCCTCCTTTTCCCTACTATGTAATTGACCCTTTTTCATCAAGCCAGTGAGAATCAATTAACCCTGTCAATATGGGACTACTTCCCTGCTGGTCCATGGACATAGGAGCCCCAAACTACTCTGGTGGCATTTGGAACTTGTGGTTCAATGAGACCTTAGTTGTGCCTGCTGACAAGAGTGTGCCCTCTTTGGGAACCAGGGCTTCCAGCCCTATAGAGCCCAGAGTAGTGGGGATGGGAAGGATAAAATCCCCAAGTGGATTATTGGGAGTAACAATAAGTGGGCCACTCTCACTTACTTACACCTTTTGGTTCCCAGACCCATGCTTCTGCCAGTGCGGGTCACGGCATCGTATTGAGTTTCTGATTTAATGCATAGACTGCTTCCTGAAGGATAGCACCCCACACTTCCTACATTGTTCACTAGCCCAGGTCTTCCTAGAAGCAGATGCCAAGCTGGGATTAGATACTAGGAGAGAAAGGAGGAAGAAAGGTCTTAGACCGCAGTGCTGCTCTCAGAAAATTTTGGCAAGGTCAATATGAAGTTCCGAATCTCTCAGAAATGGAGTTCTTCAATATCCCTACTGCCTACAGTCTTTGGTTGGGGGCAGGCAGTGGGGAGCACAGTTACCCGGAGGTAGATGTGACCAGTGGCGGAGGGGAGGGGACATCTGTCAATTACACTCTTGCAGTAGGAAAGCTGAGAAGTACATGGTGCATTTTCATGGGCACCACAACACTGTTTTAAGCACTAGGGACACAGGAGTGAGCAAGAGAGATATGGCCTCTGCCCCATGGAGCATACACCCTAGTCGGAGACAGAAGCAATCACAGCTCAGAGTGACAACTGCCATGAGGCAGGGTTCAGGAAGGGCTTCCTGGGGAGCACCTAGAAGGGCAGTAAAGGGCCCAATGCGTGGATTGGAATCCAAACCTCCCTATTTGCCAGTTCTGTGTCCTTAGACAAGCTTGTAACCCCTCTGTGCCTCAGTTTCCTCATCTACAAAGTGGGGAGAACGTAGTACCCATTTCATAGCGGGTTTGTGGTGGTAAAATCCCATAAGATGGGCCACTGAGAAGAGTTCCTGGAACATGGTGTCCAAGGGTGCTGCTTGTTACTGCTCTGAGACGGGAGGTGTGGGCTGGCCAGTTCACAGCAGAGCCTGGTGTGCAAACTAATCTGTAGTCATTTTCCAAGAGCCAGAGAGCAGCGATGCCTGCCCAACAAGGGACTAGCTATCTGGTGGCGTTTCAGTGGTTCTCAACCTTCTGGCCCTTTAAATGCAGTTCCTCATGTTGTGACCCAACCATAAAATTATTTTCGTTGCTACTTCATAACTGTAATGTTGCTACTGTTATGAATCGTAATGTAAATATCTGATATCCAGGATGGTCTTAGGCAACCCCTGTGGAAGGGTCGTTCGACTGCCAAAGGGGTCGCGACCCACAGGTTGAGAACCACTGCTTAGGTACTGCAGGGATGGTGGCTTCAAGTTGCTAGAAAAGCTGTTCTGGCCGAGGCTGAGTCCCTAGGCATTATCAATGGCCTCCAGGCAGGGAGAATCCAGTGCTCACTCCTCCATTAGAACCTGAAGGTGTTGACGAAGCTGCTCTGGACTTATCCTCAGCCAGTGACCCGCTGACCTGAGTCAGCCTCTCCCAGGAAAAAACGTCAGGTGGCCCTCACCTGCATATGCAGCCCCCTGGGGCCTGTAAGCCTATTGGCCCTTTTGGTTTTAGCTCTTTTTCCCTCTCTTGTTGCTTAAAGTTCGTCTTGTTCACACTTGTCTGACAGCTTCTGTTTATGCTTCAGTGTTCAAGTCCAGATTTGTTCATGTCCCGCTCCCATCTATGAGGTCTGGGAAACTTGCAACATTACCATTAAAAACAAAACTTTTAGTAACCCATTTGGAGGAGGGATTTTCTTCCTTTCTCCTAGCTTCTGATATTTGAGAGCCCAGGGATCTACTGGCCTGAAGTTCTGGGCCCCAATGGGTCTAAGCTCCACTAATGAAATATGTGTTCTGGATTTTTTTCAATCAAGGACCATTTTAGCACAAGAAGCAGATGAACAAAATCTCATTTTACTTAACCTCTGACCCCAAATGTGAATAACTGGTATTTTCTCCAGAGCTCTGATTCGCTCTGCAAAGTTCAAGTTGTTAGAACTGCTGAGCTCTCTTCCATCCCTTAGAACCCTCGTGGGAGCTGGGAGAAGGTACAGCTGAGGACATGGTGCCTGTTGCTTCTGAGCCTGGAGGAGGGGAAAGAGGGCAAAGGGAATGTGCACTTACTGAGCATCCACCATGGACCAACCTTTGTGAGAGGTAGTTTGTATTTATTCTCCCCTTAATCCTCATAACATCCCTAGAGGCATATACTTTGACATCTGTTCTTTGTAGGGGCAAATAGAAATTCAGGAAGAACAAATACGTTGCTCATTATCCCACAAGTAGAAAGAGGCAGATCCGATATTTGAGCTCCAAAGCCCCTAGTGCTCTTCCCCTAGTCCCCCCACTTGATTTTACTCCTTCTGCGCAATCACCTCCATTCTACTCCTGATCATCTAGCTCTAAAACCTGTTATATCCTCCTCTGTTTTTCATTCATGTCTAATTGCTGAGTCCTGGCATTTCTTCTTTCTACATTTCTTGTATCCATCCTCCCTTGATGGCACCATGTTGGTTCAGGCTCCTGTTTTGAAATAACTGCAATAATGGCCTATGCAGTCACTCTTTCTGCAGCCCCCATCCTTGTCACCCACACTGTAGAAGAAACTCCCTGCTGGTAAAATTGAATTCTGAACTTACTCCCTGCTTCAAACCCATCAGCGATCTTTCTGCCAATGTTACACAACCCCAAACTTTTGTTTGACATTTAGGATCCATTTCACTCCTTTCCTATCTCTCATGATTTTCCCTAAACACAAAACCTCCACTGCATTCAAACAGGTCTGCTGACCATCCCCAGAGCACAGCAGGAGCGTTCCTGTCTCATGGCCTCTGGTTGTGCCAGCCTTTCTCCTAGGACACCCTTCTCTGTCTTTCTGGAAGCCACCCTCCAGGCACCAGTAGGACATGCTCTCAGCCTAATTGGAAGCCCCTCTGCATTGAGCAAAGACGGCTGATAAATTTGGCTGCCGTTTTACAGCTAAGGCCACTTCCCCTGGGACATGGTAAGTGTGTGAAGATGAGGACTTGAATTTCTACCGAACTTCCTTTCTTCAGTTGTGGCTCTCATTAAAACCAGGTGCATGGTGGGTGCTCCATTAAAATGAGTCAGCTGCTTATGAGAATGGACAGGCAAGACTTAGGGAGACATGGTGGACCTATATCTAGCCCGGTAATGCTGGAGGCCAGGGTCAGTAGAAAATGACAACCCTGTTCTGCACCTTGAAGCCAGAAGCGCCTCCCTGAATGGATGCAAGAACACGTAAGTGGCCTCCCTTCTTCCAGCCTCTTCTCACCAAGCTCTCCTGGCATGACCGGGCATCTCCTGGCGATGCAGGGTTGACCCGCTCTGACTCATTGCTTCTGCTGCTCTTCTCATGCTTTTTGCCTACCATCTCGTTACTCCTTTCTCCCACCCTTCTCAGGCCCTCCAAAAGGCTACTTTGAAGAGGAAGAGGACAGGATCCGGCATGATCAAGCCTCTGGGAAGTCATATTCCAGGCTTTTCTAATCAGGACAGCTGTCCTGACTTATCCCAAAGAGTTCATGTGGTTCCCTGAGAACATGGGCCAAACCCCAACATTGCCGGGAGAGGAGTGTCTGCCTCAGAGAAGACTCGGAGGATGCTGGCAGAGGGCGGCTGAGTTTTGGGCTCGTGTGTGCTTTCTTTCTGTGTGACTATCAGCCTGCAGAGATCCCAGCTTCCCGCAAACATTTCTCACAAAGAGACAACACAAGAGGATCTAGGGCAGGGAATATGCAGGCCAGATACTGTATATTAAACTAGGGTTGCACTTAAATATTTGTTAATTTTGTTTTCTGGTTTCCAATCTATTTCTTTCTGCCTCCAACTTTAGCCCTAGGCCAGGGCTAATGTACTCGATGATGTAACTATTTATCACTATAATAATTCATCAGGTACTATGAGAGCCCTCCGCAGATGTGTATACATGGCCAGGGCCCCTCGCTGTAACAGTAACTGACAGTTGGACGGCATGCTCCAAATTGCGAAATATTCTGTTACCTCCAATCTGTGCATCAGTGCTGTGTGGTCGGCCTTCCTGTCCACAGTTTACAGATTTGGAAACTGAGCTAAGGTGTGGGAAAAGAGAACGTAAAGTTATTTAAGGGTTTATTATGTGCCAGGCACTGCAAGCTGCTTTGACACATCATCTCATTAAATCCTCGGCATCCCCTCAAAAGTAAGGACTGGTATCCATCTGAAGAGAGAGCTATCGACTGCTGAGTTTACTGTGTCCTATGTCAGACACCGGGCTAAGTGTTTTATATGCATTCTCCCAATTACTCCTCTTTGGCATTTACACTATTCCCATGTTACTGATGTGACAACAGTCACTGAGAAGTTTCATAACCTGTTAAGTTTACACAGCTACTAACTATCGCAGCTGGGATTCTAGGTCTGTGACATCAGAGCCAGCCCTTTTCACGACCCCACTGAGGACTTTGCTGATGTCTCCCCCCCTGCACTGCTGCTTCGTTGCTTCCTACTCAAACGGGACAAATGTGACCTTGTCCCCGCACACCATGCTGCTGCCAGGTGCAAGCGGGTACTATAACTTTCACAGGTCTAAGAACAAGTGAGAAAAATAACAGCAATATGGTGAGCTTTTCATGAAGTTACATTTACTCGACTTAAGAGCTTCACCTTTATTCTGAGATTAGGCCCTTTCAAATTTTGGGTGTTAAATGTACCTTCTTTTGTGAAATGCTAATCGTATAAGGAAGGAGGGTCTTTTGGTGGTGGTGTGTTTTTCTTTTGTTTGTTTGTTTTTATCCTTTAAAAAGATAATGTTTTTATAATGGTTTTTCAAAAATTATATGTTGGACTCAATTTTCTCTCCCTCCTCTCCTCTAAATACAACTAAGTACCCTGGAAATAGTTCAACACACACTCATGAAAGGATCTGAGAAGAGAAGTGGAAATGGACTGGTGAGGGACCTTGGACTTGAAGAAGTGAGTTCTCTGGATTTTCCTTTCCTCTTGTGTGTATCTTGGACTAGGCACCTGACAGGCCTGAACCTGAACCAGTCAACAGGTTCAAAATGAACAATAGATGAAAAACACAAAACAAAACAAAATAAGCAAAGCCTGCTTTCTCTGGCCAAAGGACTGGGAAAGGGAAGGCCTGGCACAGCACGGACTTAGCATGGACATAGATCCATATCTGGTGGAAGCAGAGCTGGAGAGGGGACCCTCCCATCCCGCGCACCAGGTGCAATTTCCCATGCTCCGGCAGGCCTGGGGGATCTTGGCCCTGCTGAGTAGCAGAGTCAGCCAGACCTGGTGACTCCTGGCCCATCACTCAGTGAGTGGCAGGAGAAGATTCAGGCACCGCTACACCAGTTCTATGTGGCTAGAGGACAGTTCAGGGGAAACGTTCTCTTTCCCATGGGCGGGGATAGATAGCCTTGATGCCGTCAGGCATTCTAGGAAACCACGTTCCAGCCCGGCTCCAGCAGGA
>NW_006293232.1:1569802-1573852 GCF_000327345.1 Myotis davidii | reverse complement strand
GAAGCCAGTGGAAACTCAAAGAAAGACAGAACAGAGCAGTCCAGCTTACAGTCTAAGTCTCAGAAAACTAAGCTTTCATGGAACTAAAGCCCGCGAAAGTAGTCTGTACCCTACATGCTAAACCCAAACGGGGTGATCACCTATTAAAATGAAATATTTGAATAGGATGAAGAATCCTCTAATGTAATATCTAAAATGTCCAAAATACAACTAAAGATCATCTGTATACCAGGAACCAGGAAAATCACCAACTGAATGAGAAAAGACAACCAACTATTATCAACACTGAGATGAATCAGATGCTACAACTATCTGACAAAGATTTTAAAGCAGCCAGCATCAACGTTCTTTAGCAAGTAATTAAAAACTCTCTCAGGGAAAGAAAAAAAAAAGAAAACATCAACGAAAACATAAAAGTTGTAAAAAAATCAAATAGAAATTATAGAACTAAAAAAATAGAATAATAAAAATAAAAAAAACCTCACTCGAGTGTCTCAGTGGTAGTGTGAAGAAAACAAAATCTGCTCATTTGAGAACAGATCAATCAAATTTATTTAATCAGCACAACAGGATAAAATACACTAACAAATTTTAATAGAGCTTGGGGTTCCTGTGGGATAACAAAATATCTAACTTTCATATTATCAGAGCCCCAGAATGAGAGAGCAAGAATGTGGGGCTGTAAAATAAATCCAAAGGAAGCTGGAGGAAAGAAGTAACTTTTTAAAAAATCAACAAAATTGAAAATAGGCAAACAGAAAAATTAATCAATGAAATAGAAACTTGGTTCTTCAAAAAATGTCAATAAAATTAACAAATAGATAAACTTCTAACAAGAGACAACAAAATCATTTAGGCACAGTCCATCTGCTTGGATGAGGAAAGCAAGCATCTTCTGCAGCAACTGACTTTATTCCTGGTTTCACAGTTCTTGGGTTTTGTGTGTAGTTCCCTTATTAAGGTATAATTTATATACGATTAAATCCAGCAATTATAAGTGTACAACTCAATGATTTTAGTAAATTTATAGAGTTGGGCAATCATCACCAGTTTGAGAGAACATACTCATCATCCCCACAGTTCTTTTGGGCATGTTTATAAGTTACTCCCTGTTCCCACTTCCTATCTTAAGTAACCACTGATTTGCATTCTGACTCTATAAATTTGCCTTTTCTAGAATTTCACATAAATGCCATCACACAATATGAAATCACTTACTTTAGTTTTCTTTAACTTAACATCATATTTTTGAGGCTTATTGTTGTTGTGTTATGTGTCAGTAGTTTGTTTTTTTGTTTTGCAGGATAGTATTCCATTGCACGGATATGCCATATTTTGTTTATCTACTCATAGGTTGGTGGATATTTTTTCATTATAATGACTAACTCTGTTATGAAAAATCACGTAAATAATTCAGGCTAAACAATTTTCATGTCTTAAATAGGTTTTTAGGAGTAGAATTAATGAATTTTATTGTAAGTTTATATTAGCACTAGAGGCCCAGTGCATGAAATTTGTGCATGGGTAGGGTCCATAGGCCTGGCTGGCGATCAGGGCCAATTGGGGCCTTCCTTTGTTCCACGCTGCCCCCTGGTGATAAGCACATGTCATAGCTGGTGGTTGAACTCCTGGTCAGTCGAACTCCCGAGGGGACAATTTGCATATTAGCCTTTTATTATATAGGATTTTAAGAAACTTCATGCGCAGAAGTCGGTATTTTGTGGAAGAGCCACACTAAAGGGCCAAAGAGCTGCATATGGCTTGCGAGCCGCAGTTTGCTGACCACTGGTCTATACCTTTATTGTTTTCCTAAAGAAACATTTTAAAAAGGAAACAAAAATGTTTCTCAATTCTATTGCTCATAAAATTCCAGCTAATATTCACTTTAAATAAAATGTATGCATGTTGTAAGACAATATAAATAGTTCAAAAAAGGATTTAAAAAGACTTTCTTTTATCCCTAGGACAATATCCTAAAGATTACCACTGCTAACAATTTATTTTTTTATCTTAAAATTTCTGCATATACCAATATATTTTTTAGATATGGGTTAGTGACTCAAAGGGAACCAACATATAAATTGCTTTGCATTTTTTTAAAATGAGTAACATTTAAGATCTTTCCATATTAGTACATATCACCCCACCTCTTTCTTCCTTTTTTAACAGCTTTATTGAAGTACTAGAGGCCCAGTGCATGGATTTGTGCACTGGTGAAGTCCCTCAATGTAGCCTGCAGGGATCATGCTGAAACCTGAAACCGGCAGTCCAGTACCACCTGTCACTTCTGCCTGCTGCTCCTGATCATCCCAGCCCCGCTGTGCCTGCTGCTGCTGCCACTCCACTGCGGTCTCCAGGCTGCTGCAACTAGCCGTGAGTCCTGTGTCTGGTGCCTGTCAGCCAGCTGAGCAGCGCTCCCACGGTGGAAGTGCACTGACCACGAGGGGGCAGCTCCTGTGTTGAGCGTCTGCTCCCTGGTGTTCAGTTCATGTCATAGCGACCGGTCGACAGGTTGTTAGGTCATTCGGGCGTTCGGTTGCTTAGGCTTTTATGCACGAAATTTGTGCATGGGGAGGGGGGGTCCCTGAGCCCAGGCTGCACCCTCTCCAATCCAGGACTCCTTGGGGGATGTCCGACTGCCGGTTTAAACCAGCAGTCGGACATCCCTCTAGCAATCCAGGACTGCTGGCTTCTAACTGCTTGCCTGACTGCCTGCCTGCCTGTCTGATCGCCCCTAACCACTCTACCTGCCTGCCTGATTGCCCCTAACTGCCTCTCCTTGCCTACCTGATCGCCCCCTAACTGGTCCCCTGATGGCCTGGTCACCCCCTAACTGGTCCCCTGCCAGCCTGGTTGCCCCCTAACTAACCCCTGCCAGCCTGGTTACTCTCTAACTGTCCGGAAGGAAGTCAGACGTCCAGAAGATGTCTGGTTGACCCAGTCTAATTAGCATATTACCCTTTTATTAGTATAGATAGATAATTGACATATAATAAACTGTACATATTTAAAGCATACGATTTGCTAAATTTTAAAGTATGTATATACCCATTAACCCATCATTGCAATCAAATTAATTAATGTATCTATCACTCTCCTCAAGTTTCTTCATGCCCCTTTTACAATTTTTCTCTCTCCTACCTCTGCCTCTTCTCCATCCACAGGTAACCACTAGTTCTACTTTCTGTCACCATACTTCTGTCTAAAGTTTTCTATAAATGGAACCATGCATTATATACTCTTTTTTCCCTTTGAATTCTTTCACTAAGAATAATTCTTTTGAAATGTATCAATATATATCAGTGGTTCATTTATTTCTGTTTCTGATGGCATACCATTGTATTGATATGTCACATTTGTTTATCCATTCACCCATTGATGGTTGTTTGGATTCTTTATAGGTTTTGACTATTACAAACAAAGTTGCTATGAACATCTGTATACAAGCCTTTATATGAACATATATCTTGGATAAGTACCTAGGAGTAGAATAGCTGGAATATATGGTAATTATATGTTTCCTTTTCATGTTTAACTGCCAAACCTCTTTCCACTTTACATTTCCACTAGCAGGATATGAAATTTCCAGTTACTCTACATCCTGTTTATGTCTCTAGAAGTTTGATTTGGTTCTTTTTAATATTTTCAATGTCTTAACATTTTGCACATAGGAAAGGCAATTATAACTGTTGGAAAATTTTTTTAATATATATTATTTTATTGATTTCAGAGGGGAATGGAGAGGGAGAGAGAGAGAGAGAAACATCAATGATGAGAGAGAGAGAATCATTGAGTGGCTGCCTCCTGCACACCACTTACTGGGGATCAAGCCCACAACCCTGGCATGTGCCCTTGACCAGAACTGAAGCGTGATCTCCTGGTTCATAGGTCGACACTCCACCACTGAACCACACCAGCTGGGGTGACATCTCTTTTTAATGTTGGGTTTTTTCAAACAGGAAAAATACTGACCGAGAGAATAAAGTCTGCAATCCATTCTTGGGTGAAGTTATTTTTGTCCACGGTGCTTTCCCCCCTTCTCCAGAATTA
>NW_006293232.1:1568879-1569382 GCF_000327345.1 Myotis davidii | reverse complement strand
ATTTTTGTAAATACAACCATATCAGAAAAGTTACTAACCGAATGAATATATACCTGTTTAGTTATTGTTAGGTTTTGATCAAGCAATTGAATTGATACCCCCTCCCCCAGGAACTGGCTTTTCAGGTCATTTTACTATGGACATTCCCTTTGCTGAGACCACATTCACTTGCGGTGTCCACATTCCATTATCTCCCCTCCTGATATGCATGAAGAAGTCTCCGCCCAGGAAACAGCCCGCCAAAAGTCCCTTAAAAGCTGCTGACTCCCATCACTGGGCGCTGGAGCCATCCAGGCTCAGCCACCTGGTGTGTGGATGATCGAATATGGTAAATTCATAATCTCTCACCATTCTGGCCTCGTGCATTCCTCCTTTGGCGACTAATAGTTATGATAGGTGACACTAAATTATTTGTCCAAAGGTTGCATCAACTTATACTTTGTGGAAAATATATAATAATGACTTTTGGCCCACATCCTTACCAGCAAGGGGTATTATTAAAG
>NW_006293232.1:1564553-1568866 GCF_000327345.1 Myotis davidii | reverse complement strand
TATATATCCATAGATTTTTGTAAATACAACCATATCAGAAAAGTTACTAACCGAATGAATATATACCTGTTTAGTTATTGTTAGGTTTTGATCAAGCAATTGAATTGATACCCCCTCCCCCAGGAACTGGCTTTTCAGGTCATTTTACTATGGACATTCCCTTTGCTGAGACCACATTCACTTGCGGTGTCCACATTCCATTATCTCCCCTCCTGATATGCATGAAGAAGTCTCCGCCCAGGAAACAGCCCGCCAAAAGTCCCTTAAAAGCCGCTGACTCCCATCACTGGGTGCTGGAGCCATCCAGGCCCAGCCACCTGGTGTGTGGATGATTGAATATGGTAAATTCATAATCTCTCACCATTCTGGCCTTGTGCATTCCTCCTTTGGCGACCTAATAGTTATGATAGATAATACTAAATTATTTGTCAGAAAGTTGCATCAACTTATACTTTATGGAAAATATATAATAATGACTTTTGGCCCACATCCTTACCAGCAAGGGGTATTATTAAACAAGATTTTTGCCAAATCTGATAGGTGAAAAAAAATGGTATCTCACTGTTGTTTTAATTTGCATTTCTTTGGTCATGAATGAAGCTTACATCTCTTTACATGTTTTTGGCTGGTTTCCTTATCCTCATCCAGACACTACTATGGGTAAATGGCTCATAGGCACACCTCATTGGTAACAACCTGCAGTTTTTTCTCTGATGGCTCATCTCCCTCAGCCGCACACATACAGTGGATTTCCTAATTTCTAGGGATTCCTAGATATTAAGCTCTGTGCCCTCACTCTGGGAACTAGTGCACTGCCCTTCTATACTAATCTGTCTATTACTGTCACGCTGCAAATTACTGCAATTACCAACTTCAGGTGGCTATTGTTGCCTCAAGAGATAGACCTCCCCAATGTCTAGAAATCAGCAGTGTAGCCGACCTCTAACTCTCTGGCCATTAGAACTCTCAACAATGATGACCACAACTTCTGACATTATTACTGAAGATCCAGTTCAGATCTAAGCTCTGTCATGTCAAATCATTTAGAATTTTGGGAGTTTCTTGGCCCAGTGGATGAAGAGATCGGCAGGAAAGGACCCTGCATTTTGTCAATTCCAGATCCATGACAGTATGGCGTTAGCGTGTGTTAACTTCTCGAGTCAGTATCTGCTTAGCTTCTAATACTATAGCCACACTCATGAGGATGGAAAGAGGTACCCTATAGAACTCAGGAAGTAAGGAAGAGAGGTTGGATTAGATGACTCTTAAGACACTTCTGACTTATTCTGAACAAAAACTGCTATCTCATTAGCTTTCATTATCCTCATATTCCAGGTCTGCAGCAAACTCCTGGAATTCAAGAACACCTGCCAATTTGTATGCACTAGTTCCTTCCTCTTTGGGGTATATCTGAGCCACCCCCTTTGCTTCTAGGCAAGCCTTCAGACTGAGTCCCCTGTCAAGCCCTGCCTGAGATCTACCTTTACAGGTTCTTCTCGCCAATCACATTGTCTTCCCTGTCCTACCTTTTGTAACATACTTGGAAACCCACTTTTTACAAGGAAGAAAGTAAAGATTCATTTCAGGGAAACCAGCCACAAAATTCACATCTGCTCAGTTTTTTTCCACTGGGTCCTCATGGCATTACTTACATATCACTATAACGGCACTGGCTTAGGTGTAGTAAGAACAGGAGCTCTAGCCAGGCACTGTCCTAGTCACTTTATGTGCATTATATTTTACTTCCACATAACTCCGATAAAGTAGTTATTAATACCCAATTTTTAAGATGAGGCAGGTAAGGATAATTTAAACTAAGTCAAAGTCATGCAGTCAGAAGATGGAAGGGGCTAGGTCTGTCAAGCTTAGAGACCATGCCCTCTCCATCACGCTGCAGTATTTAATCTGTGCACAGCACTGTGGGATACAGAGAAATGTGATCTTCCCTCGATTTTTTGAAGGTTTAATTTTTCTGGGGAGATGATGCTGACTCTGATGGAAAATTAAACACCACTGAAAGATTACATTGCTGGAGGCGTTCGTGACTGTGGGGTTAACAGGAGAGCGATCAGAATGGCTAGAGAAGGCTTCATTTGAGACATAAGACTTACGCTGCTCTGCGAGGATGCATTTTGGGGAATTTGTTAGATATTTGGAGAGAATTGCAAGGTGGAAGAAAGCTGATTGAGAAGATACATATGGAATAAAATATGAATTCTGTCTACACACAAACATATACATGCACTCACAGACTCAACCAGTTCACTTCACATAGCAATGCTTCTTCTCACTGCTCACAAACGGTGAGCTCATTTGGCAAATGCTCATGGCCTTTATGGTCAATTCACTGCAGTTTATTAATTCTTCCTAAGATACTCACAGTCCAGGCCCTGAATGATGCCATAGGCATTCTCAGTGAGAAACAAACTATACTCAGTGTATAATCTGAGCGATGGGTCTGCAGGGCAGGACTGGAACTGACTATTCCAGTGTCAGAGACAAGTCTGTTCTTCTGACCCATTTCCCCACCTACTTCTCTGCCAAGGTGATTTCTACATCTTATCAAGGCTGGGAGCACAGGTTTTTCCAAACACCACACAGACAGCACCTCCTCACAGAGCTGTGAGAACCTAGACATGGATCACTGGTCATAGACTATTAATGCTGGAAGGGCCATTATAAATCATTCAAGTAGAAGTTTTCAAACTCTACTTTGGAACTCTGCAAGGGCCTCTGTGTAATGATGGTTGGAAGGTTATAGAGGATGACAAACTCAGGAAAAGGTCAGCATTCTAGCCCTACTTCTGAAAAGCCATTCAGCTTTTACCTACTTAATTTGCCCGTTTTTCTGCACAAAATGCAATTCTGCAACTTTAAAAACAAAGTTTGCAGAGATCTGGTTTCTCTTTCAGGTAGTAGACAAAGACCAAGGCCCAAAGAGTGAAGGGACCAGCCAAAGTTGGCTACTTACTGGTTAAGCAGGATTTAGTTCTCTCGGTTGTTGTAATCTCTTCTGAAGCTTAGTCACATGACATCTACCTCTGGGATCACATTTTTGGCACTGACAATATCACCAGGAGATTACTGTCACAGAATTCGGATTCAAAGAGTAATTTTTTACATTTTTCTTTATTTCCTTCTCCCTTTCCTTCTCTTCCTCCCCCTCCTTTTACTTGGGTAAAGGCCTGTTCTAAGATCAACATTCTTCCTTGATTGCAGCATGGGCACCAATTCATTCTAAGTTACTTTCCCCCTTCCTTTATCCCACAGTTTCTTCCTCTTGCCATCCAGCTATCCAATAAATATATAGAGTGGCATTAAGAGGGCACTGGGAACCTGAAGACTGATTGTATTGGTAGATGGCAAGATGGTAAACTTGATTCCTCCCAAGGACTTGGATCTTCCCAACATCCCACCAGCTTTGGCAGCAACTCTTTTTCTCTTCCCACCCTTGCCTTTGCCAGGCATCCCCTCTTCTACCACTTGAATTAATAATTAAGGCCCTACAGCCAGAATTTCAAAATGCCTAAAAATTGTGGAGTGTACAGTGTTACACAGATGGCAAGTTCAAAGCCTTCCTACGTGTTGAGACCTGAGCCCAAGCTCGAAATAGCTGATGAAGTCAGCAATATTGAATGGCAAAACGCAGTGAGCAAAACAATAGCCTCCAGGTTAGAATACAGACCTTGCCAGGCCTGTGACAGAGAAGGTTTGTTATATGCCCAAGGATGTGCTGAAAGCTCCATTGTGTGACTTGCTGAAGATCAGCACCTCCTCCATAGTGATGAAGTGGGCTAAGCAGAAGTGTGTGTGTGTGTGTGTGTGTGTGTGTGTGTTTTACTGAGTTTAAATATTAATGGAGCTCTAGCCTGTGACCTCTGGATAACCTTTGCAAAGGAATTGTATCATCAAACATTGGCGGATTCTAACTACATTTAGAACCCTTTGATTAAATAAAAAATTCCTGAGTACCTACTGTGTATGCTACATTCTTTAGAAAAATACCAGATTATATAAATCAGGGGTCAGTGTCCTAGTATTTTCCCTTTGGTTGAAGAAATAAGACTAACATACCTGAAATAATTAGAACACAATTTACATTGTTTTGGAAGCTACTAGCTTTATGATTGTAATTTTCTACATATTCACAAAACTGCTCTGATTTTCAACCTAACTTAAGAACTTGTGGCTTACATATTTTGTACTATGCACTATGTATTATAGTATAGTTTCATGTGCACGAGCTTAGAATTAGAAAGACCCGATTTCAAATTCTGATCCTGATCTTTACTAGGTGCATGACTTTAAGAATC
>NW_006293232.1:1559008-1563262 GCF_000327345.1 Myotis davidii | reverse complement strand
AAATCCAGGGGCTCAGATGAGGGCATGTGAGATCCCTTTGGGGTAACTTAATAAACTGCTTGGCAAGTAACAGAAACTTGATGAGGGTTGGTTAGTCTTGGCTTCTCCTTTCCTCTTCCCAGATTTCCATTCCATGATTCAGTATCTGAGTCTGTTGGCCTAGTCAACCATTATAGAAAAAAAGAGATCAGGGAGTGAGATCCAGGACAATCAGATTTTGATTTGGAGCAAAGAAGCAGTGAAAGCATGGAGATGTCTTGGGTTACTGTCCAACAACTGCCTCTTTATAAAAACCCCTCTCCTAACCCTGGTAAACATGCCAAATTCTAGAATGTGATTGGAAGTTTAGAGGTTATTCATCAGCCACCCTCACCCTGATTATAAAACCTTTTTCCCCCCTTATAATTTGTCACAATAAATGTTTAAGGCCTTTAGTACTGAATTTCTGAGGGGGGGGGTGGATAGGGTGGGGGTATTATTGAGAGAAGGCAGTTGGTCATGGGAGACTAGCATGGCACACGGGCAAATGGCCAGTGGAAATTCCTGAGTCGGGGACACTGAAGAACAATTTAAAAAGGGAGATGATTAGTGTTTAACTTAAACTTGCTTTTGTTGGCTCTTTAGTTGGGATATTAAAATCATAATTATTATATTTACAAATGTTTTCAGCGTGTAAAGGATTTGTTTATTTTGTTTTGCTTTTGTCTTGAAAATAAAGGAAGGAAATGAGATTTGTTTCTGAGTTGCTCTAGTGTTCAACAAAGAGAGCGCATTGGCGGTAACATAAATCCTCCAATTGGCAGGAATAATTTTCTCAAAGGCTTTGAACTTCCACAAGCCATGGAAGAGCCATTCTAACTGATATCTCCTAGGTATGAAGTTACTGACTCCAGCTGACATTTGGGTCACACATGTAAGGCATCCAGCACAGAACACACAGCAGCTATGCTGAGTAGGTAGCCTCGCTTCAGTGCTGCTGAAGTGCATGGTGTGACCAAAGAACGGCTGCAGATTCCAGTCCAGCTCAGATACCAGCGTGGCCTAGGCCACTTAGTCCTCTGCCTCCTTCAAGTCTTCTTTAAGTCTTTAATCAAGTGGTCAGCCTTCCCTTTCCCCACTCCCACACAGAAACTTCAGATTCTAGAACACTATTATTAATAATCCAACTGCCTCTTTGCAGATGCTTCCGGTGTGCAAAGATGAAGACTGGGACCATGCCACAATGCTTTCCTCCTTACCCACCTATGAGTGTAGGAGTGCACCTGACACAGAGCAGGTTAATGTATGTAATTGATTGGGTGAGTCATCATTGCCAGTTGTCTGTGAGCGAGGAGGTGCCTGAGCTGCACTACCAGGTTTGGGTTATAGTGCCTGGGCTTGGGCTGGAGTTGCAGGTCTCCTGCAGGACTTGGGCTTAAGTGGTGACTCCCTGTCACATATTCCCACACACACTAATATCTCTTCCAGATTAACCAGTTCCCAGGCTGGGCTCTTTACACTGTGGCTGGCTGCATCCTGGACTACAATGGTTTACTATATGCAATTAACATGAATCAGATAGTGTAAGAAAGATAAAAACCAAGTTGGAAATTTGAATCAGTGAGAAAGAAATGCCTCTCTTGAGGAAGGTAGAAATGAAGATGAAAAAAGATAAGTGGATGGACAAACTTATATTGTTCCTTTGGCTCACCTATCTTATGAAAGAGCATCCGTAGATAAATAGATTTTAAAAAGCTTTGGTACATTCACACAATGAAACACTACTCAGCTGTAAAAAAGAAGGAACTCATACCCTTTGCAACAACACGCATGGACCTGAAGAATATTATGCTAAGTTAAATAAGCCAGTCAGAGGAAGACAAATACCATATGATTTCATTCATATGTGATTCTAATGAATAAAATAAACTAACAAACAAAATCGAAACAAGCTCATAGATACAGAGAACAGACTGATGACTGTCAGAGGGTATGGGGCTTGGATTTGGGTTAAGGGATTAAGCAAAAAACCTTCATAGACACAGACAAGAAGATGGTGATAGCCAGAGGGAAAGGGGGTGGGGAGGTAGAAGAGGTTAAAGGGAGTATAAATGATGATGGAAGGAGACTTGACTTGGGCTAGCGAACACACAATTCAACATACAGACCATGTATTGTAGAATTGTACACCTGAAACCTATTTAATTTTATTAACCAGTGTCACCCCAGTAAACTCAATAAATAAATAAATAAATAAATTCTATCTCCGAGGAGGGGAAAAAGAGCTCCTATGTCCCAGAAAGATATTGCCAAGCATCCCTTTGGCTGTATAGTCATTTCCTCCCTCCCTCCCCTCTGGTCCCCTGTTTGCATGTACTCCTATAGCTGCCCTGCCCAGCCTCCTCCTCTAGGCATTTTAAACTCTATCTCTTCTTCAAGGCAATGAAGCTTTCCTGACTAGATTGCAAACTCCAGGAGGGCCAAGCTCTATCTGCCTTGTTTATTGAATACCCCAGTACCTGGCACAGGCTCTCCATATACTATAGTGTAGAAGGAAGAAATTATACTAGCCTATACTATCTTTCCCTTGTTTGACATATTATATATTATATTATATTATATTATTTGATATTTATAGTCACTACTTAACAGTAGAATTAAGGGCAGTTCATTGTTTTACCTGATTTTGTCAGTACCCTAAAGGCAGAGTGATGTTTCCTCAGTATTCAGCCCTTTCCAGGACCTGACAGATTCTTAGTAAATACTTACTGACCAAAGAAGGTTCTGTTTAGAGACTTCACTACTGGGCTATAATTTGCATGAGAATTTACATAATTTACATGTAAACCGGAGGCCTCGGGAACCTGCCAGTGTTTTCAGCAGTCCTATTGTGGTTCCTTGTTAATAACACTCAGCGGGATTGGCCCCTCCCAGCAGCCCCAGGGAACCAGGCAGGGCCCTTGGCGCTGCTGAGTGAGACCAGAGTAGTTGCCACACCCCCTCTGTGGAAACAATTCACAATGACACCACCCGCTAAAACTCCAGGCTTAATGTGATATTTTTATGGCTACTGTTTTTTTTTTTCTAATAGAATCACACAAAACCAAAGAGTTTTTATTAGTTTCCGTTGGAGTACTCAAGCTGCAGCTGCTGGTTAAGGGCCGTCTGTCTTCTCCTTCCAACCCCTTTGACCTGGAGATTACATGACTCTCTAAGCCGGGTTCTTTATCTCTAACACAGGCTGTGGAGTGTGTGGAAAATGACCAGGGCCCAGGCCCTTTTAATGCAACAGATCCTCTGCACTTTGAGCACCCAGCCTCCTTACACCACCCCCTACCTGCCCAGGTAATTCAAATAAGTTCCCAGGACCACAGCCTATTTGTCCCTTCTGTGGGTCTCTGCGCACAGGTTTCTACTATTTGCTTCTGACTCCTTGGTTTGGAGGCCTGCTCAGACTCCATTCTTGGGACCCTGTTTGCTTCTAGGATTCTAAGCTACCTTCACTCCACCGCTCTCCAGTTTCTGGAAACACCCACCTTTCATCAGTCTCACACTGTGGGAAACTTCAGATGGAGCCAACTCTTGGGCCACAAAGCCTAAGGGAGGAGGATAGAGACAAGTTTTATTTATCAGGTTGAAGATACATTTGGGCAGAGATGAGTTAGTTCTGTCTTACCTGGCTCCTTGAAACTGACAAAGCACCCCACAAAAGATCTACAGCTGCCCATTTCCCACCCCTGATTCATCATGTTATTCCTTATTCTCCCATATTCAGTCTCACCTCAATATTCAAATTTGGCCCCTGACTCTATTTTTGGCTCTAATCTTGGCTCCTCTCAACAAAGATTCTGATCTTACCCTTGGTCCTTTGACTCAGGCTGTCATATGCCTCCCTGGGTCCTGACCTCTGGTTCCCCTGAGAGCTGGAAGGTAAATTTTCAGCTCCTGAGTCCAGAGGATCCAGTAGGAATGGTTGACTTTTCTAATGAAAGATTCTGGAGCAGGGGTGGGCAACCCCTGGCACGCGTGCCAAACATGGCACGCCAGTAACTTTTGCTGGCACATGAAACCCTCTCTTATAATCTTCCATTTACAGTTGTGAATCTTTGTTCTCAGTGATGAATTTTGTTAAGTCTCATAATAGGAGTAGCCTGTCGAATGAAAGTAGTAGCTCATGCATATCTCTGAAGGTCACGAAATATAAACCTGATGTAAAATCTCACTCATCAGTGATATCGCAGCAAAAGTCCCACTGCTAATATCAAAAGAAGACAT
>NW_006293232.1:1531634-1558847 GCF_000327345.1 Myotis davidii | reverse complement strand
ATTAAAAAATAAATGTATTTTTCATCATCATATACTGTGTTTTTGTCGCTGGAATGAATCTTATTATTTCTTCAAGTTCTTCACATATGTACACCTTAAGAGATATCAAGTAGGCATAACATGTTCTCAAAAAATTAGGGTTGGCACACATAAGAATTTTGAGTCAGAGATTTTGCTGGTTTTGGCACGCACTCACAAAAAGTTTGCCCACCCCTGTTCTAGGGTTTTCTGAAGCCCAGGTTCAAATTCAGGTAGAAAATTATAATTTTGGTAACGAGAATCATTCTATCAATTTAGTAGCTTGAGTGACAGGTTGGAGACAACAGGAGAAAGACTCAAAGAAGGAGAGAAGAGGAGGGTGAAGATTATCTGGGATGTGAGAGAAGAGGAAAGAACAGAATGATGGCTCCTTCAAGGTATGTTAGCATGTTTAATTTTCACTCCGAAAACTAACAAAAGTAATGTTTGGACAGAATTTCTAGGTGATAACATTACCGAAATAGTGGGCTTGTGAGCCTCGAACTGGTAAATGTTGTGGGCACTTCGGTCTGAACTCAAAGAAATAGAGTAGGGAGATCTTTGCTTTTCTGTTCCCTCCTGCCTTCTTTCTCCTTCTGTTGCCTGTCAGCAATTAAGGCTAGGGGTAGCTGTTTTTGTTTTTGTTTTTTTGGGGGGGGGGGTGGGGGGGCGGGGAAGGAGGACTGTACATACTTTATCAAATAGTCTAAAAATCCCAGAGAAACTGTCACTTGATCACTGTCAAATAATAAGATACTGTGAAGTTATGATTTTGTTCTTTCTTCAAATGCCAGAGAGTACCACCATAGGTTTGCGGGAAACTAGTGCTTTAATCTGAATGAGCAGACAGACACAGGGTGCTGGAGTCAGCACCTAAAATGATGTCAGTTCCCTTTGTCTGCTGTCAAGGATCCATCTCTCAGGTTAGTGCCAAGTCGGTCTCTGTCCACAGGGAGGCTGCACGATCATGGACAAAGGGGTACTGTGCTTGCAAACGTGCTTATACATGTGTGTGCACACAATGTGTGGTGGAATCAGTCATGGAAACTGCTGCTGGGATGTGTATTTAGTCATCAAGACACATACGGCTATACAGTCCATTGGCCCAATCATCCTTAAGTAGACTTTATTCTTCAGAAGGCTGCAGTTAGCTAAAAAGATGCCACATGATGGGTAGGGGTATTGCCAGGGGAAGTTTGACTGGCTGGCTGCCTGCTGTGACCTAGAAGAATAGTGAACTTATAATGGGCCAAGGTTCTGATTCTCAGCCTTGATCAGATGAGCTACTATTCACTCACTGCCTCTTACCCCAGCCAGCGCCCAAGCTAAACACTTTCATACACGACGTCATTTAGACCCTACAGTAAGCCTGCAAAGTGGGGATTATTAGCTTCCTGCAACTCAGAAGGCTAGGCAACCTGCTTCAAGATCCATGGCTCATATTATACAGAGCTGGACTTCAGGCACACACCTTTCTGACTACAAAGCTGGCATGCTTAATTACTGTGCAATACTACCTCTTTTTGCAGGAACCAAACCTGGAGTGATTAATATACTAAGATTATTAGACTTTTGCTGAAGGACAAGACTTATAGAACTCACAAGAGACAGCTGAGTAAGCCACATGGCTCATTTGCCTAACTCTCCAGTGGCTAGAATGCCGGTGGTCCCTAGCAGTATGGAGGTACTCAGAGCTGAGTCAGAAATCAGGAAATTACAGTTGACCCTTGAACAATGAAGGGGTTAGGGACACTGATGCCTCCCCTCCCATACACACACAGTTGAAAATCTGCATATAACTTTTGATGCCCCCCAAACGATACAATCACCCTTGGTATCTGTGGGGGGATTTGTTCCAGAATGCTCGTGAATACCAAAATCCACGAATGCTCAAGTTCTCTATATACAAGGCAGAGAACAATACATACAGGCAACTCTCTGCACCCGTGGACTCCCAGCAACAGACCGAAAACACTATAAGTATTTATTTTAAAAAATCTGTATAAATAGACCCACATTGGTCTAAACCTATGATGTTTAAGGTCAACTGTATTCTTTTTCCAGAAGATGGTGAGGTAGGCAGTTCTGAGAGCACTCAGGTGAACCAGGGGGCCTGGGTTTCTCAGGAGAGATTCAGAGACCTTTTCCAGACACAGCTCCTGGGAACCCTTCCACTGCTGGCCACGCTTTTCTAATGACACATCCCATCTTCTGTGTCTCACATTTCCTAATAACAAACTCTTTATTATAAGTTAACAGAACTAGTAAATGGCAAGAGGACAATTTCATTTTCCTCTCCCAAAGTTCCTGTGGGAAGACCAGCTCACTATGGCCCATAAGACATTGGTGGGCACAGCAGGTTGCCCATCCACCATCTTTATCCACCCTCCTCCTTCCTGAGCCTGTGCTAACTTTGGGCTTCCTCCCAGTGAGCTGAGAAAGCCAGTTGTGTTCTCTAAGTTATTTTGAATTGGGCTTTTATTATTTGCAGCCCAAACCATCCTAGCTGACAGAGATACTATTTCAAGAATAGATTTAAGTAAGCCTCACTCCTTCACTAATTCCTTTAAAAGTACTTTTTTTTAGCACCTCTTTTGTACCAGGCCCTGCTCTAGGTACTCAAAATACGTCAATGGACAAAGGTCCCTGTCTTCACAGGCTCACATTTCAGTGGGAGAGGCAGACCATAAACAAAGGACAGGTTAATAAGTAAATGGCAAGTATGTTAGAGGAGATGTGCCAAGAAAGAGAAAAATGTAGACCAGGGTCTCAGTTTGGGGGTCACCCAAAAGAAGATCCTGAGACAAAGGGTTTGGTGCCATGAGCTTGTTTAGGAAATAACCCCACAGAGTACAAGTGAGGGAGAAGGGAAATAGAGGCAGGAAAGGGGGGACGGCCAATGGACTGTTCATGAGCAGTTTGCTGCTCTACTGAACAGGGGCCTCCATCCTGCTAGAGACCCTTTGCAAAATCATGGAAAAATTTATCAAAATTGTTCCCCCAAGGGCTAGGGAGTCTGGGTTACTTATCCACAACTCAGTCCTCATTAGGGGAGGGGCACCCCTGAGGACATCAAATCTTCCAGCACCCAGCAGCTCCGCCAGCCTCAGTGGTGGAGAAACCCTCCAGAAGTGAAAGAAGCAGGAGGTGCCCAATGAGGAAGGCTGTCAGCTGTGGGGACGTGTCCACTGCAGCTGCAGGTGGGAGCCCAAGGTGGGCGGAGGGCTATGGGCACGATATCAATAGCACACACTCCCGCGGGGTAGGGAGATGAGAGTGCAGGGGGGCGAGGAGGCTGGTTGTGGTTTGAGAGAGAGTGGTCAGGTGGGCCTCATGAAGAAGGTGACATCTGTACAAAGACTCAAAGCCTTTGGCTATTTGGAGGAAAGTATTCTAGTCAGAGGAACGGAAGTACCAAAGCCCAAAGCTGGGACTGTACCTGGAGTGTGTGCGGAAGCAACAAGGTGATCAAGGGCTGGGGTCCAGTGGTCCAGGGTGAGAGGTTGAGGGGTAATGGGTCCGGAGCATGGAGGATGCTGTAAAGATGTTGGCTTTCACGTTGTGAGAACGGGAGGCACTGGAGGGTCTATCTGGACTCAGTATTGTTATAACTGTCTGCAGCTGAGAGATTGCCCAGGAGGAAAGTGAGTCAGTGCTTTTTGGGGGCCGACTTGCATTGTCATAGGTGCTGGAGCCAGACCACTGTGAGCACAAAAGTGAGACGCCAGGCAGCCCTTTCTGGTCACCCAGCCGGGGATGTGGAACAAAAGCAGACATTGCCTTTTCTATCAAGAACACCTAGTGAGCTCTATCGATTGGAAACTCGGCCTTCAGGTTCACTATTTTGAGGGTTTTTCATGTTGGCCATTTGCCAATTGTGGGAGTTGAATGCTGGGCTTCTGGGAGAAGTTTCTGGGATGTAAAACAAAAAAATCATCTCAGTCATTACCATCTACATTGCTTTTTTTACTGTGTTTCTTGAATTACTCCTCTTTCTTATAATGTCCTGGTGAGGAAGGTCTAATTTTATATTCTCAGCTTACAATAAGGAACTTGAAGCACAGTGAAGATTGTATCCAATTAAATTAGCAAGTGGTGTTGTAAGTTTTCTAGATCCCAGTTATAATCTTTCCTTACAGGTTTGTAGCTCCCTGACCCCTGCAGTGTGTCCTATCATGTTACCCAGCACCCTGGTCACCTTTCTTAAGGTCAGGGCTGTAGCATGTCTTAGTGGCTGGTGAAACATTTACAGTAGGAAATAGAGACACAGCGATGTGTTCAATTAAATAGGAAAAGTCAAGGTGAATCCCCAGGATTAAAAATTCAAATTTCCAGGTTTTTTTTCACTGTCAAGTGTCACTGAACATCTTCCCATCCCTTCCTTTTAACCATTCATTCTTAGGCATAGCTGTTCAGATTTTAGTCTCAAATACAGTTTTCTACTATAAGGGACCATGCATTTTGGAGAGTAGTTATGGCAAAGACTGCTGCTAGCTGTCCACTGCAATCTGTCGTCTCTTGCTGACATGTTCACAGCCAGGGCCATGACCAAACTGTGTTTCCCAATCTCCCTTCAGTTAGATGTTGCCATGTGACTCATTCTTACCACAGGATGTGGGCAGACGTGATGCACACCTCTTCTAGGCATAAAGCAGGCATGCCTGCTCCACACTTGTCCGCTCTGCCGATGGGTGAAAATGACAATGAAGCCAAGGCCTGGAGGATGGTAGAGTCCCAAGGTGGAAGGATGCTGGGCCCTCATCCCCACGTGGAGGAGAATGACCTCAACCAGATGTAACTGCCTTGCACCAACATATGAGTAGAAATAAAACTTCTATTGTGCCCCAGCCATTCCATATTTTTTGTCTATTTATTATCACAGCCTAGCCTACTCTATGTAATACAGTGCTTGATTCCCTTTCTTGGGTCAGGAAAAGGTCAAGGAGGTTGTGGAATGTCTTTTATTTACACTATCCTAATATACAGTATATATATATACACTGTGTGTGTGTGTGTGTGTATTATATCTTTGGTTAAATATGGGGCCATTCCTAAAGTATAGATATGCAATTGTTTCTATTTGTGTAAACAGGAGAGAGTTAGTGTTGAGTACACCTAGTAAAGGTAGAAACTGTGTCAAGGACAGGAGGGACTGATAGCATTGTTGGTCACACCTGATAATCAAGTAGAAAGGGGATTGAATAAGTAAATAGAGCCAGTGACCACACACCATAACTGAACAGAAAGCAAGTTCAACACTGTGTTCCAAGAAGATAAATTAACCAAATGTCCTCAGGAAAAAAGACAAGCATGCAGACTTTATCTCTCATATCATAGGAGATAAAAACTTTTGATGGATCCTATTAAATTATAATAAAATATTAATAAAGAGTATAAATGTATTTGTAATGCTAACACAAATCAGTGCTATATATTGCAAGGATATGTAGAACAATGGATTTTGTAACTCTGGCCAAAAAAGATTTAAGTAATGTATGATTTTGTGGTGAGACACAAGTTAAAAAACACACACAATAGAACCTGGGTCAGTGTGTACCTAAAAAGTCTCAAAGATGTAACAAGTTAAACTTAACTAGAAAGAAAAGGCAGGATGGTGTGTGGAGAAATGTAAATATCCGATATACCTGGGAGAAGAGGAAACCAAGATGAGAGAGTGTTACAAATCTCTATTACAGATGCTCAATCACAGGGGAAAGTGTTTCTGGGAAGAAATGTACTATGATGTGAGGCAATGACTTTCACTAGGATAAACGGAAAGATGGACAGAATCTAGGATTTTTATTAGGAGTATTTCTCCCTCTCCCCTTCCTTCTTTTTCCAGGCCTCGTTTCTTTTTCTCTCTTTGGAGAATACCGTAAAAAAAAAATGTTTTTATTGATTTCAGAGAGAGGAAGGGAGAAGGAGAGAGGGATGGAAACATCAATGATGGGAGAGAATCATGGATCAGCTGCCTCCTGCACACCCTCTACTGGGGATTGAGCCTGCAACCTGGGCATGTGCCCCAACCAGGAATCAAACCCTGACCTCCTGGTTCATGGGTTGATGCTCAACCACTGAGCCACACCAGCCAGACTGGAGAATACTTCTTGATTTCTTTGTTTGTAATACTGATGTTTTATGTAATGAAGGCTTTATGGTATATGCCATATACTATATGGTGTACTTTCAAGGAAATATGTACCGTGGTCACTTGTCTATCAAGTGCTCAAAGTGGGCTTACAAATACCCTTCTATCTAGATCTCGTGTACCATTTCCAGCCCCTACTCTCACACATGCTCAAATTTCAGTACGTAAAAGGAGCACTTGGAAAGGTTATGAAACAGACTCCCAGGCCTCTTCCTCACAGATTAGGATTCAGTACATCTGAGCGGACCCAGGAACTTGCGTTTTAATAAGTGGCCTCGGGTGATTCTAAAGCAGGACCACTTCCTCAGGAGTGCTCCCCAGAAAGGAGGCACTGAAGCCCAAGTCTTGACTCTCCACGTGTTTTGTGAACTGATCATGTTCCCATCTCAGGATCTTTGCCCAGATGGTTGTCTCAGGCTGAATCATTGTTCTCTGTACAGTTTTCTACCCCACGTCACTCTCCTAACCTGGCTAACTGGTGCTCATCTTTTGGGTCTCACAGATGTCACTGTCCCTGGGTGACTTTTTGAAACTCAAGTCCTCAAGTCTGGGGTTAGTGTGTTCCCTAGCAGTGGAGGCTAATACCTTTATATTACCACTAATCTCAGGATGTGCTAATTGCATGATGACTATTCTTATCCACTACTAGACTATAAGCCATTTGAGTGCTGGAAACACATTTCTTACATTGATCATTATCCCCATTTCCTACTGTAGTGACTTGAACAAAATAAGTGCTCCCAAATATGCTCAATAAAAGAAAGATACGGGAGAATTACTTACAGGAGGGTAAGGGCAAGGGATCAGAAAGGTCATGCAGAGAGTCAGTAGGGCTGACCCAGCTGGCAGTAGGGTGATATTCCTTACATTTTGAAGGGTATACTTAAAGTGAATTGGACATTTCATATGGATCCACAACATATTGTTGTTTAATGGATTGAAATTCACATGAATCCCAACTGTATCTTCCTATTCAATTTCCACTTCTGTCATAGCCATCACACAAAAATAGCAAAGGCAATGAGAAATAATAATAGAAATTTTATGTTCAATGAAATTAAGAGACTGGTGCCACATAACTACATAATATCTGAAAACACATTAGAATGGCAAGAACTTTGCAGAGTGGAGTAAGCCATGACTGCCAAGGGAAACACCAAAAATAAGCAAACTCTGTGGTCCTTAAGATCCTTGGAAAGCTGAAGAGTTGGGTGGAAATAATACCCTGAACTAAAAACAGGAATATTGTTTAGAAATCTCTTAAAGAAGAGTTAGAACAGTACTTCCCACGTCATAGTTGGTTGTCAATCTTTCCTACAAACAAAAGATGAAAGCTTTTAATCATTGATGAAATTCAACCAAAATGGATATACCTCATCAGGCATGGAGGAAGGGAAAGATCGCCAACTGAAAAGAGAACTCATATTAAGTGGTGAAAGCCCCATCATTCCTCCCCCCCATTTATTTTTTAATATATTTTTGTTGTTGATATTACAGATATCTCCCATTCTCCGCCCCCCTTTCCCCTGCCCAGACCCTACCTCCTTCCCCCACTTAGCTCCTAGAATGCCTGAAACCAGCCTTATACTATTAGGCAAGAAGATATTGGCTCTTTCTCTGGAAAAACTAAAGGACCCCAGCATTAAGAACTATGGGTTTGACATTTAAGACAATCACCAATTAAAAAGCTGACTTAATACCAAATCACTCTATAACAAAGGTATGCTAGTGCACAGGGAATTTCAAGTCCACATTTTCAGTGCTTCACAATTAAATATGAGTGACAAGAATGCTAAGATAATTCAATGGGGGACAAAGAAGGCCTTTTTCAAACAGACATTGCTGCAAAAACTGGATAGCTTTATGGAATAAAAACAAGCTCAACCACTACTACACTCACAGGAATAATTTGAGATGGATTGTAAATCTAAATTTAAAAGAAAAACCAGGAAGTTTCTGGGCGAATATCTTTACTACCTTTGGATAGTTAACAGATTCTTAAAGAGAACACAAAAAGCACAATTTACAAACGTTTAAACCTTAGATATGGTACCCACCCCCAGTACAACATTGTCTTTGGAACCTGTAGGATTATTTGCTCAAAGTAGTCTCATACTGAGGTGTTTTGTTTTGTCTGTTTTGTTTTACTTTCTACATCTGATTTTTTTTTAAAATATTCTCTACCATTGGGATGTTAGCTATCACTTCTTATCATTTGTTCCTTGGGTTCTAAATTCTACTCTGTGAGGCAGGAGTTGGGGAGATTTTAAATTTGTTTTTTTATACCTTCATTTTGTTTTTAACTTTTCACAGTAAGCATAAATTTTTAACATGAGAAACATGTTATATTAAAAAAGACTAATACAATATCTACCCTCTTGATTTCTGTTATGGCACTTATAATTACTTATTAGTTTACATGTTTTAACATATTTATGTCTACTTTTTCTCCCCTGCCCCTGCTCCCCCCCTCCCCCGCCAAACCCTCCAGATTACATCCTTCATGAGGGCAGACTGTTGTTTTTTTCATCGTTGGATTTCCACCCAGCACCTAACACAAGTGCTTAGAGCACAGAAGCAACTCAATCAATACTTGTGGAATTAATGAAGGAATAGTGTCAGGTGAACCTAGAAATCAACTAAACTGCTTAGACTTTCCATAGAGGAATCATTAGAAGGGTCTGAGTAAAGAACTTTGTTCTTTGTGATTTGCATGAGTTTTAGAACATGACATTTGTGATATCTATTCTGCATTTTCTGGGGTCTTTTTGTCTACTCCTTGGTAGCTACTCTGGTTCCTGGGTATGTAACTATTAAAGAAATTTGCCAGATACATGGTTCTAAATAGGTCAAATGTAACAGCATTGCCTTGCATTGTTTAGTAATTATCTCCTGTTGCATAATCAACACATGATAAGCTGAGCACCAGCTATAAGCTTAATAGCATGTAAGTGTTATATATAGTAGGAAGTAAAAGGCAGGGTCTCTGCTTTTAGGAAGCTTATAATAGTGGCTGAGAAGACTATAGGATTTCAGAGATGAGTTTGAGATAGAGTTTAAGCTTCTAAAGAAACTTCTTTTATATCCTCTCATGCAACTCCTAATCACAGTGCAGTGCAGTCACCAGGCTCATCCAATGGGTGCACATTTAATGATAAGGCCTATTCAGTGCCAAGCACAGTTGTAGGTGCTGGGCATACAGGGTGAATAATGCAAAGTAAGCTCTGTACTCCTGATGCTTATATTCTAGTAGGAGGAGACAGACAATATAGAAATAAGTAAAATTAAAGAAAAATGATCAGTAGGAAGCACTATTTAGAGAAGTTGTGCAATGATTATTTTAGCTTGAGCAGTTAGAGAAAGCTTCCCTAAAGAACTGGCATTTAAGCTGTGAATAGTAAGAGGAACCAGTCATGCAAAATCCGAGGGTGTATGGGGGTGTAGTAGAGAAGACACAGTCCAGACAGAGGAACCAGCCAGAGCAAAGGTCTTCAGACAGGAGCAAACTTGCCCTGTTAGAGGAACCGAAAGGTCAGGCAGTTGAAACTTGGTGGGTGAGGGGGAGGAAGGAATGAAATGCAGTCAGAAAGGTGGTGGGCAGGTCCAGATGGCCAGCAGGTCCAGATGGCCCAGTCTCGGGGAGCCAGGGGCAGGGTGGAGGTGGGTCAGTGCCTTGGTGCTAGTTTCTAAGGGTAATGAAAAGCCACTGCAGCCCTTTAAGCAGGGAGACAGATGATATGATTTATTTTACAAAATATTGCTCTAATGTGTGCAGTAAGGAAAGGAGCAAAAGTAGGGTCTGAGAAATGAGTCTCAAACTTACCAGGGAGAGGTGCAGAGGACTTGTAGTAGATCAGATAGAGAGTGAATGGATTCAGGGTGTGTTTTGAAGGTAGAACCTATAGCATTTGCTTTGAGGTTGGGAGAGAGGAAATGGAAAGAATCAAGGATAGAGCCTAGCCAATTAGCTTGACGATCAGTAATGTTATTTTGTGAGGGTAGAGTCACAGAAGCTAAGAGAATAAAGTTTCAAGGGGAAGATAGTGGCCACTATGTCAAATATTTCTGATACGGAGAAGTAACATAAGAATAGGCAAATGCTCTCTAGGTTTGGCAACATGGAGTCATTGGTGACCTCAGTAAGAACAGGCTTAGTAGCATGGCTAGGGCAGCAGCCCTTCTGCAGTGGACAGAGAGACAGCACGGGAGACATAGGATCCATGACTATAATAATCAACTTCCAAAAAATTTGCTATGCAGGGGAGTGTGGGCAGGAAGCAGGAATTAGAAAGAATATAGAATTTTATTATTTCTTTTAAGATAGAGATATTAGAGCATGCTTTTATGCTGATTGGGGTGAATCTGGCAGAAGAAAGAAGGAATAATTACAGGAGCAGATCCTAGAAGGTGAGAAAGTTGAGATCCAGGGTAAAGGCCGAGCTATCACCTTTGCCAGGAATGGAAACCCTTTATCCAAACCAACATGAGGGAAACAGTACCTCCAGTGCAGACATGCTGGGAGTTAGTATGGGAAGACAAGGGAATTCTTTGTTGAGCATCTGCTTCTATCTGTTTTCATAAAATATAAGACAAGGTAAAGGGTGGAAGGGCACAGGTGCATGAAATTTGAGGAGAGAGAAAAAAATAACAAACAGTTTTAAAGAGTGAAAAACTATTGCTTATCTACTTGCACGCCTATCTGAAGTTTGTGGTTATATGGTGTGTTGTTTGTTTTTTAACCTAGAAATGGTCAGCTCTGGGGATTTCAAGCCCTGAGTAAATGATAGCAGGTTTTAATCAGCTTGGGACTTAGCCTGGTTGGTGCTACAGAAGGAAGGAAGGGATGATGAATTAAAAGTGTTTACAAAGGAATGGTTATAATAATAGACCATGGACTCTTTACTAGGTAAGAAGGGAAGGACATGCGTGAGTTGACCAATTGAACCACCAATGAATTGGTCATCTTGATGAGGTTAGAGAATTTGGGGAGTAAGATTATCTAGAGGAAGTGAATTAAAAGGTCAAGAGCTAGTAACCAGAAAATAGGGTACCTGACATTACAATATCAGAGAAAACCACAAAGTTGAGGGCATAATTATGAGTTCGGGTAAATGGGTGAGTTGAAAGAGTAGCTCACTGGAAATGAAGAAGTTGAGGAATGGGATGGGCAGAGTGATGGATGGATTATCCGCATGTTACAAAATATGGTAATGAGTGAGGTAATGGAACAGAAGACTGGTGATAAGTTCATCCCCGAAGAAGGGAGCACCAGGGTTTGATAGTTAATAGTAACAAGGAGGAGTAATGGGGTGGTTATGAAGGACCTGGAGATTTTGAAGGTGGGAGGAAAATGATGAAATAATAATGGGAAGGATTAAATGTGAGAGAAAAAAAATAGCCTCCACTTATGAGAGTCAGGATTCAGTGAGGCAACAGGTAGTAGAGCTGTTGACACTGTCCAACTTCAGAGTCCTCTTTTCATAGGAGATAATGTGAATAGTACCATTCTGGGTTGTGAGACATGGCCACAGTGCAAAGAGTCCATTCCGAGAACTTGAAGATACAGGGGCACTTTCCAATGATACAGGCTGAGTTTCATGAGGCTCAGTGGAAGGGGTGAGAGGGTCAGATGCCCAGGTATACAGAGATACCAGGGAATGAGGGTCCAACGGGTCATGGGTGGCTTGGGAGACTCAAGCTTCCTGAGTTTGTAACCACTTCACCCACAGACTGACCTAGATTTCTAAACCCTTGGTGCTGTTCAATGTAATTTTCCTGGGCTGCTTCTCAATGACATTTTAAAACATGGGATTGGAGACATCTTATCTCCAGAACTCTATTTTCAGTCAGCAACAGCCTGAAGTAATTTGCGTGCAAGAGTTTTGGAATCAGACAATCTCCCCAGCACAGGCAAGATCAGGCAAACTTGTGTGATTTTTGGCCATTGCTGCTCTTCTGCCTGCCTCCAGAAGCATGCAAAAGAAGATCATATTACTTGGATAAGTGCCCAGCTGCCCATGGGGGCACAGTTGTTTTCTTGAGTGTTTCTTCTGTTATCAGCCCCTGGGCATTTCCGTGTGAGTTCACCCTGAGCCTGCACTCGTGAGAAGGGTGTACAGTCTATGCCCCAGCATATACAGTGCTGCTCCTTTCCAAAGGTGGTGACTGGTTTTGTTTTCCTAGAGTTGTTTTTTTTAAAATCACCAAAAAGACCTGGTAAATGACAGTTGCCTGTTTTGAAAAACCTTTGCAAATGACGTAGGAGTTGTTGAATTGCTAAGATGTGAGTCCAGAATACAAAATCCTTCATAATCTGAATCTCATGGTATCATGTGCCTCCCCCTTGGAAGTGCTCATTTATCACAGCTATGATTCCACAGTTGTTTGTAGAATTTTATCAGTAATATGTCTCTGAACATGACTGTCAGCTTCATGAGGACAGAGACCAGGCCTTCCCCTCCTGCTCACGACTATTCCCAATACCTGGGACATCTGTGGATAGCATTTGTGGATTCCAGCAATGGATGAATGCCTGCACTTCCGCTTCCCACGCCATTGCCTGCCTGATAGCTTCTCACACTGTCCTGGGCTCAGGGCCCTTAGCTTGTCACCTAGCTGCCATCCAGACCCTGCCTCACTAAAGGGTTCCCTGGGCTCTGAACCCCTCTCCACGGCCTTCCTCTGAAAGTTAAGTTCACACCGAACTAGCAAGGTGCCCTTGCACATTCTATCCACTCAAAGAAGACCTGTCAGTGATGGCATTAGGACAGCAGCCAGTGAAAGAAATCTTATCCGGGGTTCAAATCCTTCTAGCACTTAACTAGCTCTGAACTTGGGCACGTGACTCAGCCTCTCTGAATCTCAGGTTTGATGCTTTGGTAATAACAGCATTACCAACTTCATAGAGCTCTTGGGATAACTGAGCTAGAGTATACTGTATAGTAGTAGTTATTTAATCTCATACCAGGGGCAGGTAAACTCCCAGGGACTGACTGACATGATTATTGTTACCATGATACCTGACAAGGAACAGCATTTCTGGACAAGGCTAAGGGATTCTGGGAAAGGAGGAAATAGCCTCGGACAGGGTTCTCCTGAGTCCACACCTTCAGCAGCCTCTCAGCTCCTGGTAGAGGTTGGTCGAAAGGAAATTTCCTCTCTCTGCCTCTGTGTGAACACCTGGGCTGCAAACTGCAGAGAACATCTCTCAGAATAGCAGGTGGGCTCCAAAGGGCAAAACAATGAACCAATGACTGAACTGTTGAGAATTGTCCCTTGGCAAAATGTTTCAAGGGACTGTTCTTTTAGCTTTTGCTGACATGCAATTTAATAATTATACCAAAAAAGTGAGGACAACGCATTTTCTCTATCAGGCACAGAGAAGGAGGTGCCTGGCTCCCACTTTTCATAGAAGACAAGAGAAATGAGATAAAGCATGGTAAAAACCTAAATTCCATGCAATATCCTCCTTCCCACCCCTGCCCTTAACTTGATTATCTTTATCTTGCCTTTATTTAATGTGTACTCATTCAACTATCATCAAGTTTCTGTTAGGTTTTGGGGTGTCAGGCTTGGTGTGTAGATACCAAGATGAACCACGGGCTGTGGCTTCCTGATCTACATTGTGCAATGGAGTCAGTGGTCTATGAGGTGCAGGGTAAAAGGCAAATTGTTCCCGAACCAAGAGGGGAGGTGAAAGGGGGAAGGAAAAGGAAGGACATGTTTATAAAGCACCGACCATGTGCCAGGCCCTATGCCCAGCACTGCCCCATTTGATCCTCATGATGACCATATGAGACAGGCAATTTGACTTCACAGCCGTGTAGAAAGACAAATGAAAAAGTGGAATTTAGTGACAGCACTGTGACAACAATGAGGACATTATAACGAGACTTACTAGTGTATTGTCTGAATATTGTTCCTGTCCGTACTTCAGCTCATTTTCCTATTGTAATAATAGGAACAAACACCCATTTGTCTTTTCCTATGTGCTGGGTACTAAGTTTTAGCCATAAAACCTCATTCAATTTAGCTGAGGTCGGTATGATAATCCCCGTTCTACAGGTGGGCTAATTAAAGCATAGAAATGTCAAGTTATTTGCTCCAGGTTGTGCAACCAATCAGGAAGGCAGCAAGGCTGAAATACTCTTGGAATCTAAGCTGCTAACCACTCTCTATTGCCCATTTCCCCAATGATTTTCTTTTCACGCTAATTTCCTGATGTTTAAAAATTGTTTATATCTACCCATAGATCTCAATTACCCTTGCAAAATAAAAATACAAGAAAAAATAATAATGTGTGTGATGTCATTGCAATGCTTTTTTCTTCATCTAACATAATCAAAGCATGAAGGGTAGGATTAGAAAAAAATTGGGAAAGTGTTCTCTATTTTATTTTTCATTCACTTCTATCTTTGCAAAAAAAAGGATGCGTACATTCACAAACATTAACTCAAATACACTCACCAAATTCTAGAGCAAACTGAGAGAAACTAAGCAGAGAGCTTATGCGTGATATGCCCTGGAGCACTGGCAGCATGAAGCAACACAGTGCTTCTCTGGTTCTTGGTTTTTGCTTCTTTAATTCATTTTTTACTTCACCTCTTAGGGGATTGCTGTGCATATGTGTGTGCATGTCTGTGTATGTGTGTATATATGTGTGTATGTGTATATTTGAGTGTGAGTGTTGTTGACTAGACTCTGCATTCTCCGAGTTAGGGAATATATTAATCACTTTCTTACTTTGAAACACACTCTCATTCAAAATATGCACACGTACTAGTGCACACACATGTACACATTCTTTCCCCAAACACAGAAATCTGAACAAAGAAGGCATTTATGGCAAATACCGCTGGTATCCATCCAATAACCCTTGTCCCTTTGTGTTTAGTGAGTCCAGCCTTTATTTTGAGTGGTAATTTGTTCTTCACGGCTGTTTCCCAGCCTCCCTCCAACTCAGGATGGTTGATGAGACCATGGCAGAGATGTTGGGTTGGAATTCTAGGGAACCTTCCCAGAACCACATACACAGCATTCTCCATTTCTTCTTCCTTCTTTCTGCCAAGAAAGAGAATATGGCAGATAAAGCTTTGGTAGTCATCTTGGACCACAAGGGAACTTTGAGGACGAATGCCCTGAGTTACAGTCAGAGGAAAATTGCACAAGAGGCTTTAAAAAAATATGTATTTTTAAATTGATTTCAGAGAGGAAGGGAGAGGGAGAGAGAAACATTAATGATGAGAGAGAATCATTGATCAGCTGCATCCTGCATGCCCCCTACAGGGGATTGAGGCATGTGCCCTAACAGGGAATCAACCGTTACTTCCTGGTTCATAGGTACACTCAATCACTGAGCCACGACAGGCAGTCGGACTTTGGGCTTCTTTTAACATGACAGTGGAATAAAATTTTATCTTCTTGAAATCACTATCCTTTCAGGTCTCTGTGATTAGAAGCCAAATGAAATTTGTAGCTGAGGAAGGATTAAATAGTTTGTTAAAGTGAATGAAACAAAACAAAGCCATGGGTTTTCCAAAAAAGAATTTAATATTCCTCCTCCTCCTCCTCCTCCTTCTCCTTCTCCTTCTCCTCCTCCTCTTCCTTCTGGATCAAAGAGTAAATTCAAAAGATAATAAATCAAGAAAAAAATAATTATGTAAGCTGACAGGTATTAACTGGATTTATTGTGGTGATCATTTTGCAACATATGCAAATATTGAATGGTGAGATTGGACACATGAAACTAAACTAATGTTATGTCAATTATACCTCAATTTAAAGAAGAACAATATTTTACTCTACAGAAAAAGATAATTAAAACTTTAATGCCCTACCATTAGGAAAAAGAAAATCTCCCAGATTTCCAGCGAAATGTCCATTCAGCTTAGCTAAGCATTTTCCTCTCACCAATTCTTTCACTTGAGTTTATTAACAGAATCTGTCAATTGTACATGGCATCTTTAAAAACTACCAGCTCTCATCTAGCTGGAGGTCTCCTGGGCTCTTAGGATTTGGGTAAATCACAGAACAAGCCACCCTTCCCTCAACTGGCCCTTAAGGAAAGCCTTGATTCCTCCTTGTGAAAACCAAATACTTTTCAACGTAACTGGTATTCACTGAGCAGGTGGCAGAGTGGAGCCTGAAAACACAACAGTGGCTAAGTGGATGTGTGAGTTGTGAAGATCTTAGTGTTGAGATTTTCCTGGGAGACCATGTTCTCCGCTCTCAAGATTCTTCCTCCTGGAAGGAACACCATTCATTCCTCACAATGCAAAACGGGGAACAGGGAGAGCCAAGCAATCAAGAAGAGGGAGAATATTAGCACTTACCACGAATGCTGGCAATCGTTAACAAACGGCTTGGGAGAGAGAGTAAGGTAAGCTGCTCTGTAGTGGTTTCCAATTTCTGTGGTGTATGTGTGTTCGCCATACTGATTTCAAGCTTCCAAAGGTTTAAGAGCTGTCTGTAAATTTCCTGGGCATATAACAATGGGCTCTCAGAAGCCTTTGGAGCTGGCTCCAGCAATCCACTGCCTGGTCATCCTCTTTCTCAACCTTCCCACCAGCTCTGGGAGGAGGTTTTCCGGAGGTAGTGTTAAAGGTGCCTGAACTGAGTCTCAGAAGCATTAAGCAACTTGCTCACAGCTGCTAAGCCAGTTGGTAGTGGAGCCAGGATTTGTACCCAGGCCTGTCTGTTCACACACTTATGGTTCTTAACTCATACATGGAAGGGACGTGGATGAAGTGAAAGGAAAGAGAAAAGAAGGAAAAAAAAGGAAATAGTAAGGCATAGTTTGGGGCTAGGGCCAAGTACAAGCAGTGCACTAGAATGGAGACCAGTGGGTCAAACCCAGCACAATGAACTATTTTTGGATTGTCCAATGTTTTTTTTACATTTTGAAAGGGTTGTAAAAAAAATGAATAAATAAAACACACAAAACATGTTAGAAAGACCAAATAATAGCCCACAAAGCCTAGAATATTTACTCCCTGGTCTTTTACCCCTGACGTGGCTCTTGGGCCTCATTGGCCTGAGGTCAGCTGTAGGAGAGAAGACGAGGGAAGAGGAGACCAACCCTTGGTAAGAACCTCCTCAGCCACGGGCACTTAGATGGATTATCTAATTCGGTTCTTAAAATGACCCTAAAACATGGTTTGCATTTGCTGCCCCTATTTTAGCCTGAATCAAAGATTAGCCTCAAAGATGAATTTGCTTGTTTCAATTCACACCTCAGAAGTGGGCAGAGCCCAGACTTAGACTTAGGTCTCTCCAGCTCCGGACTCTTGCTCTATAAGCAGGGAGCCTCTATCTCCAGAATTCAGCTTCCAGACTCTGTCCCTGAGCTGCTGACCAGAAGCGCATGGCTGCCGGAGCAATAGGGTGTAGACCTTTAATCCAGCATGTGACCAGATAATCCCTACAATAACCTCACGAACCAAGGACACATTGGGGGTACAGAGGAGGAAGTGATTCCATCTGTGAGTGATGTGGGCTCAAGGCTGCGCAGAGCCGGTGATGATGAGCTGGCCCTGAAATGAAAAGGCTCCCAGCAGAGCACACTGTGAACCATCTCAGGGAGGTGTGAAAGGGCGGGCGCTCTGGAAACCAGCTGACTCTCTGTGCTTGCAGCATAGGGCTCACAGTGGAGCGATGGCAGGACCTTCCCTGGACAGCTAGATTGGAGCTAGATGAGGAAGGGGAAGTGAGTTCTGAACCAACATCCTGGTGCCCCTCAGTTGCTAGGGGCGAAGACCATTGAACAGATAGAAAGGAAAAGGAAAAATAGCATAAATTATTTGGAATCAAATGAAATTGCTCATGTGCAATGTATATCAGATATTTGACAGCACTCAGGATGTCTAATATAATAAGATGTGCCTCTAATTGAAACATGTTAAAACTGAGAATTAAGTTATTTTGTACAAAATATTTGATTAAATAACCAGGATTTCTCATATAATTAATATTAATTCGCAGTTAACATCAATTCCAGTGGACTGCACTCTCTCTGTCACTCTTTCTTTCTCCTCCCCTCCTCCCCCCTCCCCACCTCCAGCCATGTAAGCACACAGCAAGAGGGTAACCATCTGCAAATCAGGAAGAAAGCTGTCACTAGAAATGGACCATGCTAGCACCCTGATCTTGGACTTCCTGTCTTCAGAACTACGAGAAAATAAATTTCTGTTGTTTAAACCACACAGTCCATGATATTAGCTATGGCAGCCCAAGCAGACTACGATAACCTACTAAAGTAGAAAATAATAGAAAGATGAAAATCATTCTGAGTACTGAACCCAAAGAGACTTTGAGCCAAGAAATGAATGACACAAATGTTAGAAAACCTGAAAAAGCCAGCAGGGACAGTGAGTCAATCCACAGATTGACGACAGCAGAAGCTGCTGCCACCCCCAGACTGCAAGGGAGGAGGTGGGGTTTTGAGAACCCAGGGGCCAGCTCACTCTCCCTAGCCTGGACCATCCTGGCCTGAGAGGAGGAAGAGGAACTCTGGAGAAGATGAAACTGTTGCTGCAAACAAACAGCAAGAGAGAGAAATGCCCTCACTTCTCCTTCCAGACTTCTTTCAATGCCTCTCAAGAGCTGAATCCAGTGAGGCCAGGGGACACTGGCCTCTGATGATAATTCCCTGAGTTATGCAGCAGAGCAGGGAGGTGAGGACTGGGTTCGATAGCAAGCAGGCCAATTGGCAGAGTCCACCAGTGTCTTTTCTTATGAGGGCACTAATCCCATCATGAGGGCCCCACCTTCAGACATCATCTCACCCAAATTATCTCCCAAAGGCCTCACCTCCAAATAATGTTACATTGGGGGTTAGGTCTCCAACATATTAATTTTGGAGGAACAAAACATTCAGTCTATCACATAGATATTATTATTTTTCATATTTAATGCTGCTTTGCAGATTGGGAAACTGAGACTAGGAGAGGTCAAGTATCTTTCCCCAAATCCTAGCTAACAAAAGTGTGATTCAGATCCAGGTCTAGCTGCCTCTAATGGGGTACTATAAACTAGGGTAGCAGATTGCTTCACAGTGTGTCTGCACAAGGACCCAGTCATCAGATGTGTACTTGATGTGCTAATGCAGCTCCACCAAATGCCTGTGACTTGTACTAGCTTGTGGGAAATGGACGATGCTAATTAAATCATAACATGATTGATGGGTCACTTTAAAATATAGAAGCAACATCTGTATATCTCTTTGCAGTTCGCAAATCGCTCACCTACCCATTATCTCATTTCCTCATCCGATCTTCGCAATATGCTTGTCAGGATGGAAGATCAGATCTAGACAGAAACTGAGGGTCAGAGAGAGTAGGTTAAATGCTGCAAGTCACACAGCTAGGAAGTGATGGAGGAAAGGGACACTTGTCCATCACATCAGGTAGAACCGCAATGCTCCTTAGAGATCAATTATAATGACGAAGGCCCATGGAGTGGGCGCGGCTCTTACCATACAGACTTTCTCAGCGTCATCAGATTTATTTACTGGCTTTTCAGATAAGGGATCTGAGGGCTTGCCAGTGCACAGTGCTGCCTCTTTGAAGTTGCCTACTTTAAGAGATGCTCCACTAGCCGGGAAAGGGGCTAAGCATGGTGGGGAAGTGGGGTTTGCAATGAGAACACCCACCTGAAGCATGTGTTTGGTGGCAGCGGGCTCCACCAATGTTTCAGTGATCCCATCTATGTAAAAATAGGTACCGCTAAAGCATGTGGAAGCATGTTGTGCTCTTAAAATAGGTTAAAAACATTCCTCGTTTTTGTTTGCACCCCTAGTTTGCTCAGAAAGACCTCTTTCTTCTTAGATCCTAGAGTTTACAGCAGAAAGTGAATTTAAAAGTCTCTTTAAAGATATTGGGAAAACTGAGGGATTTAAATGCCTTCTTGGGACATAGAATATTTGATTAACTGGTACATTTATTATTTGTACAATCAATACATTTCACTGTACTAGGCAGTTTGGGGAGAAAGATGGATTGCTAAAACAAAGGGGGTGGGGGGAGTTCTCAGGAAATGTGCCTTCTAACATAGGGGTTTAGACATGCACAACAATCCCTGTATATAAAAATTAATTATAATGTAATGAAAGACATAACATGGGCAATAGCAGTAACTCAAGGCCTGCCTTTGGCAATGCTCACCAGTCTTGACTTAGTACTAAAATAGTGTTTTAAAACATTAAAAAAAAATCTACCAAAGATGAGTTAAGGCTCTGGTGAGGCAGCCCCAGTCCAGGCCATCTGTGGCCTTTGGCTTTATCCATCTGGCTTGTGGGAAGTTTTCTAAATTAAGTGTTGGAGGCCTCCTCCCTTAAGGACAACAAGTACAAGCCTCTCAGGTCTGCTGGGCCTCCTCCTGCTACATGTCCTGTTTTGCTATTTAACGAAAAGATTCATTCTCTTGCGGCCACAGCAGGTGGGAGGGAGCTGGAGCCTGGCCTTCTTGGTCAGTGTTATGCACTAAATGGTTTTGTCCCCCCCAAGTTCAAATATTGAAGCTCCAATCTCCTCACCATCCCCACCCTAGTGTGGTTCTCTTTGGAGGTGGGGCCTCTAAGAAAGTAATTAAGATTAGATGAGGTCATAAAGGTGGAGCTCTGATCCCACAGGATTAGTGTCTTTATAAGAAGAAACACTAGAGAGTTCACTCTGTCTCATACAGAGAAAAGACCAGGCGAGGACATAGAATGTGGTCACCTGCTCACCAAAAAGAGAGATCTCACCAGATACCTAATTTGCCAGCATCCTGGTCTTGGATAGTACTAGCCTCCAGAACTGTGAGAAAGTAAATTTGTATGACTTAAGCCATCTAGCACATGGTGCTTTGTTATGGCAGCCCAAGCAGACAGCCAAGGAGGAGAGATCTGACATGCATGAAGTGTGCTTTGTGGAATTCAAGGCATAGGCCTGAGTGGGCAACATGGGCCCAGTAATTTGACCAGCTTGGGTCAAAGTGGGGATGGGACTCTAAGAAGACCTGGAGGATGGGTATAGTTAGTTACAAGAAGTGCAAGCCAGGCTAGATGAGTTTTTTTTTAGGGCCAGTTTGGGGAAGGCATTGATTGTAAGGTTCTTTGTGGATGGGGGTAGTGTCAGAGCTGAGGATCAGCAAATTCTCTGAGCAGCCCCACAGGGAGCTGTGGGATGGGAAGCTGGCTGAGGAGTGCTGTCCTGGCTTCTTTCTTCTCAGAACTGCCTCTTCCTCCCTCTTTCCAGCAGGGGCCCCTCCCTCTCAGAGCAAGCCTCCTTTCTTTCCTTTGATGTAAATTAAATGACTTGCCTCTCTCCCATCACTTGCACCCTTACTAACTCCCTCAAAACTCAAACACGTGCAAATGCAAGCATATTTATATGTAATTCTTACTGAATGATTCTTGGTCTTCAGTTTGATTTTGGAAAGTAGTGCCAACTTCCAAAGCCCTGTTGAAAACTTATAGCATCAAGAAGGATCTATGTATCTATCTATATGTATGTATGTATATGTGTATGTATGTTTCTATCTACAGGTATATATGTCCCCTTGTCTTAAAGCGCTGTGCTGCATAGACAATAAGGTAGCCCATGACCTGCTGGGCTTTGTGTAAGCCGCTCTCCTGGAGTGTTGGCGAGACCTGTAACTTATTTCTAACCAATAGAATGTGGCAAAGGTGATGGATATACATGATTATGTGCAGGTATTACATGAGCGTAGTGCCTATCTCGATCGAGTCTCTCTCTCTCTCTCTCTCTCTCTCTCTCTCTCTCTCATTCATTCTCTCTCTCTCTCCACTCTGCACCCTTGGTTGAAGAGGGAAGCTGCCATGAAATCTACATATTCAAGGAAGTATATTCTGCCAACAACCTGAGCACTTGGGGGGTGGGGGGTGGGGAGGGAGGTCCCTCAGCCCAGCCTGAGTGCTCTCAGCGGCCTTAGCATATTATTAGCATATGGTCTGTTGGAGGACATAGACAATACGTTAAAATTACTAAAATTATTGTATAATCACACTTAGGATAAGAGGTGTAAAAGAAAAGTACGAGGTTATCTGAGAGCATTTAGTGGGGGAGCTATCCTAATGAGAGGGGTCAGGGAAGGTTTCCTGGAGGAAGTAACACATAAACTAGGTCTTGACACATACGTAGAAGTTTGACACTAGCAGCTGGTGAGAGGGTGGGTTGTGGGGTGAGACTCTGTCAGAGGAAATGGCATGTTTAAGACAAGAGAGAACTTGGTGTTTTCTAAAGAGCTGAGCAGAGACAGTGGGGCAGGAGCATGGTGAGAACAGTAGGGTAAGTGGGTGGAATGGTTGGCAGTGGCTGGCTTATGCAAGGCCTGGTGAAATCATCTGTGACCTTGTTTTTATTTTGAAAACTTTTAAGTGTGTTGATAAAGGCTGATCTTTTGTAGAAGGGTCTCGGCTTTCTGGCAGGGTGTGAGGGAGAGCACGGCGGAGGGTAAACTGAGTTCATAGCTGTGGGAATTAGGACAGAAGACAGGCTTCTTAGGTAGATGGCAAATAAGTTCAGTGCCAATGAAGAGAAGTGGGAAATTATAGGACCCAGGTTCCTGGGACAGGTTGAGAGGAAGGGAGAAGAGCTATCATTCAGCATAGGAGAGACATTACTGGCTTCACAGGTATCCAACAAGGAGGACTGCAGGGAACCTTTAACCGAGGAATTATGGTCGGTTTTGTGTCTTGTGAGGAAGAGAGTGACATTTAGAACCATTTCATGTGCCTGGAGCTATATACCCAAGAATGGTCTAGCTGACGGACTCTCCAAATATGAAGGCTAGAGACACTGGTGTCCTGGCTCCTCCACACAACCAGTGTGACCTTAGGCCAGTCATTCAACCAGTCTGGCCTCAGTTGCCTCACTGGGTATGGGAGTAGATGAGCTCAAAGGTTCCAATAGGAAGGATTGTTCACATCTTCATGGGCCATCATGCCGGTGGCAGTCAATCTCATGAACACTGGCCTGAGAGAATAAACGGTGGGGAGAATGACACCTCAGGAAGGAAGCCCCAAGGCTGTAGTGATGAGAAAGTCAGCCTGGGCTGGCACAGGGAAGGCAGGGCGCTGGTATCCCACAGGGCCTGGGACTCTGCAAGGCGCTCCTCTGACCACTTAGCTTGCATAAGTAAAGATATTGTCAAGTCAAAGGCCCCACAGATTCTTAAGCCACTGTTACTGCTTTTCCTTTAAACTGCCAATCTTCCCAAGGGTTCAGATTGCATTATTATTATTATAATGAATTCTTTCTTCATAGCACAGTTATTTTAATTAGTTTTATTTTCTGTTCTCTTCCCACAGGGATCAGTATATGACATATGATGCCATCTGCATGCCCAGGGAGGCTGGGATAAAGGGACGGACTCTGTGAGCTCATAGCTCTGGGAGAGGGTGGCATAGTCAGGGTGGGGAAGCTGTTGGGAGAGGAAGGAAGAGCCCAGCAGACAAAGCCCACGTTGGCACTCAGTGACCCAGCCATGAATAATGCTGTTGGCCTGCAAAGACCACCCCTTAATTGAGTCTGGAATATTTTCCTTGCCTTGCATCAGCCTTGTTACTTATCTCATTCTTTGTTTCCTGGATGGTCTTGGCTGGAAGAACTTTAAGAGTTGATATGCCAATCTAATTATAATTCATAAGGCCAAAGGCTACTCTTGATTTTCCTACCTTGCAGATGGAATCAGGCCTGACAAATAAGGAGCCTGTCTGACCTTGGTGACCTCAATGTCAAACATTTTGGGATGTTCTGTGGGAAAGTGGATTGTTGCATTTTTTTAGGATTCAACCTTTTTTTAAAAAAATTTCAGACAAAAGTCTTCCAAAGTTCCAGGCCAAAGAACAAGATATAATGTCCATTGTGCCTCTCAATAGCTGTATGTTCTTGGCCAAATTCTATAATTCATCTAATCTCAGTTTCCTCCCCAGTGATTTGGAGCTAATAATAATACCTACCACATGGGAAGGCAATGGGGAATAGATAAGATAATGCAAGTTATGTGGCCAAATGGCTACATGTCACCAATAGTTTAGACCCAGGAAAGCCAAAATCAGCACTGTGAGGACTAAGTGGCAGGAAGGAAGAGGGAGGGTAGGGCAACATAACTGAACCTCAATTAGGAAAAAGCATAGCTTAGTGGGCCTAGAACACAAGTTTTATAGTCAGACCTAGGACCAACTCCCACTTCCACTACTTACTACACGGGCAGCACTTTCTTTTCTGAGCCTCATTTTGCTCACCTGCAAAATTGGAGTGAAATAATATTTGTTTTCTCAGGTTATCTTGAGAATTAAATGAGATAATGCATTGTGGCAGAGACTTGCTAGATATACATCTTATCGCTTCCCTCTTCTTCTGATTTATCTGTCCTGATTTATTCATTCTCATTAAGCACATAGCAGTTCTTCAATAAATGTTAGCTATTATTGTTGTTTGCTCCCTGACTGGAATGGATGAGTGGGCAATGCCAAGCGCACCATGCACAAATAAGGCTTAATACTACATGTGATTTTTTGTTCTCTCCTCTGGCTAGAAGATTGACTCCTAAGTGTCTTCATTCTTCCCCAAAATAAATTATATGATTCATTCCTTCATTCATTTCTCCAATCATTAGCATTCACTGGATGCCTATTACTTACATAGTTTGATCAGGTACTAGAAAATGCAGAGATGATGGCACCGTCTTCATGGAATCTTCAATTTTATAAAGAGATGGACCATATTATCATGCAGAATCAAGTGAGTGACTTCGCTGTCACCTAATCATCATTAGTTGTGGCTTATGACACTTTACTTCCTAAGAAATGAGTAATGTTCCTTCAGAATTCAAGCCAGGGCAGGTCTATGGAAAGAGCAGGGAGAAAGGTTAAGCAGGAACTGTTGTTTCATTGAAAACCAAATGTGTGCCTGTGTGGTGCCTCTCTGTGGCAACTTACAGCCTTCCCAGCCCTTCCTTTCCTTCCTTCCTCCCTCCCCAAGATTGAGGGCCCCTGGACGCCTGCTCCTTCTGCACTGGGCTCTGTGTCCTGCTTTCAAATGTGACAGCCCAGTCATGCTGGTTCTCCTCAATGTGCCATGGCCCTTCTTGGAGCTCAGCTGTCCTATGTGTAGAATAGACTGCCAGACTGGAACTCGGTCACTGGACATGCAGCATTCCCTTCCATCCATTACAAACCACACTGAGGCGTCAAGGCACTCATTTCTGCTGAGCCTGAACTCTGCAAGTCATCGCAAGCTTCCTTCCTCGATACAGATTTCCAGACAGCTGCAGCCGTCAATCACTGTTGGCCCCAAATTGAGATGATCTCCAGGCATCTTTGGCAACAACAAAAATCATCTCTCACCCCCTTAAACTTATTTTTAAAGCACTTTTAGATATATAACGTCATAAGCACCTTAAGGGTAGCATAGTGTCCATTATTTCTGTACCCTTCCCCACTGTGCTTGGCTCACATGAAGAGCTCAACAAATATTTGAGGATTGAGGAGGGACACACACACACACACACACACACACACACACACACACACACATACACATTCCTGTTCCCCTCCTCTGATCTTTGCTTCTATTCCCTTACCAATAGATTCTTTCTCAATCACAGGAACCCATCTCATTAGCATTGCCTGCTTGACCTGGAGCTATATAACCTTATAGATTTATCTAGTCTATCCCTCTGCCCCCAGATAACCTATTTCCACAGTCATTCCAGGACGGACAAGTGCTAAGTCTGTTGGAGAAGGTCAGCTGTCAAGGCCAAGAGTTCATTCTTTAAATGCTGCAGATAAAATCAATGCAAAGTCTTTGGATCTGTGTGCTAAAGACTAGTGGCCCAAAGGATTCCAAATCCTGATCTTGGATTTTTATTTCTGAATATATCATTAGGTCTGATTCTGTGCCAGACAGGCTCAGCAGCAAGACTCCGTAACTGTGCCTTTTCATTCATTATTATTTTCAGGGCAGATCTGTTTCTTTTTGACGGGGGCTTATTGGACCCTTCCCTTGCCTTGTCGTGCTCAGGGCAGTCCACTTGGCAACCCTCCAAGGACCATGCTTTCCCGGAGGTGCTGTCGCCTGCCTCTCCGAACGGTGGGTACAGGCCTGGGCTAAGGCTGCCTTTGTTCTTTCACAGTCGGTTGCTTTTTCTTGAGCTTGGATGGCTCAGCAAAAGTTATTGGATGCTCTGCAGGGTGGGAGCCCTGAGCTGCACCGTTTATGTTGGAAACTGTGTACATTGTTCTGGGTTAATCTTGTGGTGCCTGCATTTTTCCTTTTTTTCTGACAGGGTGAATGGTATGGAATGGGAGTGGGGTGGGGAGGGGTCATGCACAAGTCAATGCAGTCTGCGTTGTATCACGGAGGGCTCGTTCCCAGCACAAGGGGAGAGGGAGCCAGTGAAGGTGTCGGTGAGACAGCTGTTTAGACTCCATCAGTAAAACTGTAAAGCTACCCTCCAGCACAAGCAGGGGGCGGGGGAAAAGAGAGACAAGATAAAAGGAAAACAAAAGAAGGCTGTGGATCAGGGAGGTAGGGAAGAAGGTAAAAAATGGGAGAAAATGCTTCTTCCATAAATCCCGTCAAGATTACTTCAGCCATATCATTTGAGGTCCTATAGAACCTCTCATAGACACCAAATAATTCACCTCACTGTACACAGATGTGTGACCTAAATGCCACTCGAGGCCTGCTTTTCCCTCAGAGATTGTACTCCTCTTTGGCCTGAATTCCACTCCACAGCGAGTGACCATTGAGATCCTTTGGCCGTGCTGTCTATACCTCCCAACTGACTCCCTCAGGCTTCTCAATGTCCCCACTGCTGAGACTGCAGCCTCCCCAAAGCCTCCTCAAAGCTGCTGATTTCCTTGGGGGAAAATAAAATCCACTTATGCCAAGAATCTCATGAATGCAAAAAGCTCACTGAGAGTTGGAGGGTAAGATGTTATTCTAAGTCCACTTCTGGCAGCCATCTTGCCATTAGTTCACTTTGTGCTTTGGCATCTTTCTCCTGGGTCTTTGCTTCCCTTTCCCACATTTCCCTCAGTA
>NW_006293232.1:1513073-1531509 GCF_000327345.1 Myotis davidii | reverse complement strand
CTCCCCCCCCCCCCCCACACACACCCTCAGACACTATTTGACAGTGGGTATTTCCTCAGTTATTTCTCTGGGAAATAAATGTCCTTATAGGACTTCACAAGCCCCATTAAAAATAAAGCTTCAAAGCAATCCTACGAAATCCAGATACTCATTTAGTTCCTGGTAGAACAGGGCCTTAAATCTAGGTTGTGCTACCCCATGCCCAGTGCCCACCCACCTCTCAGGAAGAGCCAGGGACTTCTGTAGAGTGAGAAAGGGGAAGTAGAAAGCTGGGTCTCTGAGGTGGCGTAGAGGATGAAAATATATGAGGAGGTAGAGACCAAGGCTGTGCTCCATACAAATCTCACAGGAAACTTCTTGGTTCCTCAGAGACCTTCTTTGCTTATAGCTTTCTTGGTGTCTTTACTTTCATTTTCTCATTCATTGTAGTTTCTGATCATGGGTACTCTTCACTTATCCATCTGTTTCCCCATTCACTCTCTTTTTACCTGATATTTCTTGGTGTCTACAACATTCCAGGAGAGGTATTTCTCTTTCCTTGTCTTTTGGTGGAGGAGCATGGGCTCCTGCATAGCCACAGGGCCAATGCTTCTATCCCAGGAGCCAGAGACAACCTCTTGGAGAATTCTAGCAACAGGAAGTAAGTGGGGCCCTCCTCTCCAACAGCTGAACCTCCCCATTTTCACTGATACCTTCGGGCAAAGACCAAGGCTACATGTTTTCTATTAATAAGGACAAGAGTAAGGGACGGTATCTTTTCATTCCAGAGAAACACTCCAAGCCTTCCATCGTCCAAGAACTCCTCAGACGGAAGCTGTATGTGGTGGGGATCCAGCTTATTTGCTCAGGCCTCCTTTATGAGCTTTCCACACACGGCTTCCATTGACATGTCACCTCGTTTTCCCTCCACCTCAGTGGCTGTTCTTTCTCAGGCTTCTGTGAGTTTTCCTTCTCTTCATGTTGGAGGTTCCAGGGCTCAGTCCTTGTCTTCTGTAACTATACTCACTGTCTTGGTGATCTCATCCAGTTTTATGCTGTTAAATGCTACCTATGTGCCCCAACCCCCCCACATTTATTTCTTTACATCAAAGTCAGGCTGCTGTGTAACTGTGTAGCCAGCACTGACACTTTGATGTTTAATAGACACGTCAAGCTTAGTCGTCTAACAGAACTCTGAATTGTTCCTCACAGACCTCCTTTGCCTATAGCTTTCTCCACTTCAGCTGATGGCAACTCCACTTTTCCAGATGCTCAGGCGAATAAACTTGAAGTCATCCTGGATATCTCTCTTCCTCTAATTCACATCTAACCTAGTGGCTTGACACTAATTTCATGCAGAATCACCCACTTCTTACAACTCTGCCACTAGTATCATTTCCCAGGTCACCATTAGCTCTTTCCTAGTTTGTTGCAACACTTCCTAACTGGTCTCCCTGCATCTTCCCTTGCCCCCCTCCTCTGGCCCCCAACCCTCACTATCTATTCCTAACACAGGTGCCAGAGAGACTACTTAAAATATAAGTTGAATCATCTGAGATCCCTCTTGCCCTTAATGGCAAACCTTAATGGAATACCTTGGTAGTCACAAAGTCTACAATGGTTTGGTAAACTGATTGCATAAGTGGCTGCAATTCTTCACCCCTCCCTGTAGCTGCCTCCTTTGCAAAGTAACTCTACAGCTGCTCCCAGCAAGAGGTGGAGTCTATTTCCCCACCCCTTGACTATGGGCTGGCCCTGTGATTTGCTTTGGCAGGATGTAGTATAAAAGAAAGTGTGCCACCTCTGAGCCTGGGACTTTCTTGGAACCCTGCAGTTCCCATGTCAACAAGCCCATGCTAGACTATAGGTTGGTAAAAGACATGTGGTCTAGTCCCCTCCTTGCCCCAACTGGCAGCCAGTCAATGGTCAGACATGGGAATGAGGCCATTCCAGAAAAGCAAGCCTTGGCCCAAGCTATCACCTGACCCTCAATGAGCCAGTCTAGTTGAGATAAGCTCAGCCTGATCAAGACCATCAGAGCCCCGCTGAACTATGAACTCATGAACAGTAGCTTATTGAACTCATCAGAAGAAGCTTATTGATTTAAAACACTAGGTTTTGTAGTTGTTTTTTTATGCTACATTTTTTGTGACAATAAAAAACTGATAAAAATAACCTACAGGGGCCATCATGATCCACAATTTCCCTTAGTTCTCTGACTGCATCTTCTACTACTTTCTGGAAGCCTTGCTCACCATACTGCAGCCACAGTGGCCTGTCTTCCTGGATTATACCAAGTATGCTCTGGCCCCGGGGCCTTTGCACTGCCATTTCCTCTGTCTGTAACACTTTACTCTACACATTCCAATGGCTACTCCTATCATTTTTTCTAAAACATGCTTAAGTAACATTTCAGCAAAGGTGACATTCAAAATATTTTTAAAATATTATGGTGTGAGGACAGACCAACCAAAAACAGTCGAGGTCACAGAGCAGGATCAAGGTCCTGGGTGCCTGCCTGCTGAGCTAAGAATTCATCTTTTCATTGTATTGTGGGGAATGTTTCAACAGAGGGGCCAAGACAGCCACTTTGGTAGAGGGGGTAACAATAAAGGGGTTCAAGACTGGGCCTTTTAAACAACTGTCAAGGAAATATTTTAAGAGAGAGCAGCTCTGATTCCCTGGAAGATATTCCTCCACCACCCCATCTGCCATCTTCCTCACCACAGTGTACTCTCTAGCCACCTTGTTTTACTTTACATTTCTCCAAAGTTTAACACTATCTTGTCTATAATATAGTTGTTTATGTACTTGTTCATTGCATTTCTACTCTTCTCGTCCCTCTAGAGCAGTGCCGTCCAAATAGAAGTTATGTGATGTTAGACATGTTCTGTTTTGAGCTGTCCAATGCAGTAGCCATGTGACTATTGAGCATACTACTATATCTTCAGTGCTCAGAGCAGAATGTGACCCAAAGCCTTGTTGAGTGAATGAATACATAGTGAATGAATGAATTTGGCAGGTCAGGAGGACAGTAGATTACAAGTGGAGATGTCCACACCAAGTGTTCTAAGGTCCCTTGGAGACTGTAACCATGATAGACTATGGTTTGGGGGTACAGAATATGGGCTTCTCACCAGCTCCCCACATTAACCTCTCAGTTTGGCAAGATGTACTGAGTAGGGGAATATTCCTCCCTTGCATTTATTTTTACTCGGTTGTCTACTCAACCAGTTGACAAATGAGATGGATAGACTATCAGTGGGAGAAAGAGGGATCCCGTGACACTGAGGCTTTATTAGCCTATCTTTAGGCTACAGCTCAGATGCTGCAGGATGACTCCCCTACAACAACTGAGAGAGCCTGTACTTGGGAACTGTGCTTAGAGCTGGAAGGTCAGTGGGGAGATGCATCTCCCCCTGAGCCTCGGGCAGTGTTCTCTGACTCTAGTGGCCCAGGGAGCTAGTCCCAGGCACACCAGTGGTCATTGACTTCCAGCCACTAGTGCTTCCATGCCCAACCCCATGATCAATAATACTAGCTAATATTATATCCTTGCTACACTATCCATCCCAGTTTGCTTGTGACAGTCATGGTTATACCTGTTGTCCTAATGCCCAGTCTCTGTAGTGCGCCTTTCACTGTCAAAAGTGTCCAGATAAATTAAAGAAGATCATAAATTATATGGTCATCCTACATCTAGTGACATTTTACTTTGCATCAGGCATTGTTCTAAGCCTTTCACACATTTCCTTTTTTTTGCATTTACACCTTGTAGCCCATGGGGCAAATGTTACCTCCACTATCCTAGCACATGAGAGACTAAAGGATTGGTCTGCTGTCCTGAAACCAACAGGTTTAGACCTTGGTTGTGACCAAGTAAATAAGCACCAAGAGCCTCATTCCTGGGGCTTTCAGGAATGTAACATGGACCAAGCACCTCCTCCCTCCTCCTGAAACATGTTTCCATTGGAGAGGAGGCCCTGCCAGGGAAGAGTCTTTCCCATGGCAGATAATTGCTTCTCTCTCAATTGCTTCTCTCTGCAATCAGTACCAGGATAATTCCCAGGGCGAAGGCACGGTGTCTGCTAGTGTGGGATCATTTCCCGCATCCAGTAGAACAATGCCCACACTCTGGCCTTACTTCATGGAGCTGATGTTTTGTCCATGGGAGGATTCAAAACTCTTGGGAGGAAATGGAACCTTCCAGGGTGAGGTCCAAAGAAAGCTAAGGAGAGGCTCCAGTTCATTCCAAACCCAGTGTCTTCCCGACTGACACTGGGCATGTCAAGTCAAGGCGGAGGAACAGCTGAGCAAACCAGAATGCACCAACCTCAGTGCTGCGATTCAAAGTGGAATCAAATTCACTCGTGGAGTTGGATGATTGCCAGATTGCTTATAAATGTCACAAAAAGGCAGTAGCAGCTCATGGTTATATTCCCTCTTTTTTCACTTTGGAGTCTTTTAAAAAGAAGCTTTCAGCTCAATGTATCATTGAAAATGATAACAATGGCTTACCATTGAGTAGCTCTTTATAATACATATAATGTCTTTCACATCTATTATCTCAATGGGTCTTTCTTAGACCAACCTTAAAGTAGACAAATCTGTAATAATAACTTTGTTTTGAAAGTGAGCGCACTAAGGTTCAGTGAGGTTAAGGGATTTTGCTCAAGTTCACCTGCATTATGATAATAATAAGTATCATCTACCAAGTGATTAAGTGCTTTACATACATTATCTCATTTAATGCTCAAGGTCCCACTATGAGGTGGAGATGTTATCCTCTCCAGGAACACTGAGGCTCCAGGAGGGACCTGCCCACAGTCAAGTCATCCGGAGAGGAAGAGGTGGAGCTGGAACAGGAACCAAGTCCCCACTCAGAAGCCAATCTGACTTGAAATCCTCTGTCCTTTCCCATATGCAGGGGGTAAGAGCTCTTTCCAAAGCATTATTCTAAATGGGAGGAATTGTCTTACTGAGAAGCCTGAGGTTTTTATTGGGCAAAGCAAGGTGGGTTAGAAGGAATCCCAGAGAGGAGATAGGAAGAGGGAGGTAGGCTCTGAGAGGAGCAGCAAGGAAGCTGATCATGCTGCTGAAAACACATGTGCCTGTGTAGCCACCACCACAATTAAGATTTAGAACATTTCTGCCATCCTAAAAAGTTCCTTATACTCAGTCCAGTCTCTTTTTATCCGCTCCCCCCGTCCTGGCATCTAGTTGCCACTACTGGGACTCTCAATGTCCTGTAACTTTTTGTTAACAGCCTTGTGATATTAATAGGTAATATTTTTATTTTCCAGCATATAAAAAAATGAGGCTCACATTAAATCACTTTCCCAAGAAAAATGAGGACTAAATTATTAGCCTGGAAAGGAGATTAGAGTAAGAGATTATGATACCTTGTAGAAAAGGTTGGTGATATCAAGTAGTCTGGCCTTCCTATGGCAGAAGCAGGCAGGAACGCGATTATACAGGTCCCTGTAGGCCATGCTAACCAACAATGACCTCTGTCTAGTAATTACAGTTTTGTTTCTCTATGTCAAAATGATGTGTAAGCAGAGAGGAAGCTTCTTTCTGAGAGAGAGAGAGAGAGAGAGAGAGAGAGAGAGAGAGAGATTACATATGAATGGGTTTGCCATAGAACCTCATCCAAAAATACTTTTTATTGGCCTGCTAGCTGCCTAAATTATTATTATTATTGTTTGTTTTTCTTTGTATATAACTTAATGCAGTTTTTTTTTTAAAAGAATACAGAATTAGGATTCAGAAAAATTGAATGAAGAGTTGTTCATTGTGTCCACGCTGTTTCTCTTCCCTGTTTCTCATAAGCCTCGTTGGTAAAATGTGTGTAATAATAGTTGTCCTGATGGTGTAAAAATTCTTGAAAAAGTAAGAGCCCTTTTACAGCTGGTTCTTGTGTCCTCCTGAACAAGGAACTCAATCCTTCCCTTTCCAGTCTGCTTCCTCCAGTTCAGAGAAAGGCCTACTAGTTGCTGCTGATTCATCATTTAAATGGAGAGCAAACATGTCTCAAACGTGGACATAATATCTAGAATGATCCCAGGCTTTCCCTCAAGGACATTTGTTTTATCCCTTGTCAAAGCAAGGAGGGGGATGAAAAGAAATTTCTAATTACAAAGAAATATGCTGAAATGAATAGCCATTTTTTGTGGTGAAACTATGGCAGGGGCTAGGTCAGTGATGGCGAACCTTTTGAGCTCGGCGTGTCAGCATTTTGAAAAACTCTAACTTAACTCTGGTGCCATGTCACATATAGAAATTTTTTTATATTTGCAACCATAGTAAAACAAAGACTTATATTTTTGATATTTACTTTATATATTTAAATGCCATTTAACAAAGAAAAATCAACCAGAAAAAATGAGTTCGCGTGTCACCTCTGACACGCATGTCATAGGTTCACCATTACTGGTCTAGGTGACTTCTCTTGCATCTTTTAGCATTTCATAAGCACAGAAAATCAGAGAATCTTAAAAACACTTCAATATTTACATATACAGAAGAACATTTATAGTTTATGAGCAAAGTATAAGAAAGGACAAAAATGAATATCTGCACACTCACTACTGCAGTGTAAGAAAGGGATTATTACCAGTAGGTCATTTGAAGCCCCATTAAGCCCTCCCTGATGCAATTCCTCTCCCTCCCCAGACTTAACCACTGTGGTGACTATGGTGTTTGTCTATCCCAGGGCTTGTTTTAAAAGCACAGATGGCAATACTCTCATGCTGAGAGTACTCTTTTGCAACCTGCTTGTTATGTTCATGTTGACGTTTGTGAAGTTTACCTACACGGATGCATGTGAACCTACTCCAGATATTTTCAAACATATATATGACATTAATATAGTGCTGCATTCTATGAATATACTGCAAACATATACATGTGATATTAGCACAGTGTTGCAGTCTATGAACATACTGCAATTCAGTTACTGTTTTTCTGTTGATGAAAATGCAATTGATTTCCATTTTTATTATTACAAACAATGCTTTTTTGAGCATTCTTGTCCATGTCTTCTGATGCAAATAAGTTTTTCTAGATTTTAGTCTCAGTAATGGAACTGCCAGGTCTCAGGATATGACATATTCAACTGTAGTAGGTGATGCCACATGGTGTTCCAGGGAGAATGTGCCAGTTTGCAGTTCTACTAGCAATGTGCAAGGGTTGCCATTGTTCCTCAGTCTTACCAACTGCATATTCTGAGGTTTCTTAATATTTTCCAAACAGATGGATATAGAATGGTTTCTCACTGTGATTTTTATTAATGAGGCTGAGCAGATTTTCATATGTTTATTTGCCACTTGTGTTTTCTCTTCTGTTATATACTTATCCATTCTTTTTTTAAAATTTTGTTTTATTGCTTAAGGTATTACAAAGAGTATTACATATGTCTCCTTTTTGTTTTGCCCCTTTACCTTTCCCCGGCCTCCCCTAACCCCCAGTGTCTTGAGTCCATTGGTTATGCTTATATGCATGCATACAAGTCCTTCGGTTGATCTCTTAACCTCCCCCCCCAACCCTCCCCACTGTAGTTTGACAGTCTGTTCAATGCTCCTCTACCTTTGTATCCATTCTTTCTTTTTTCACAACAAACAACTTTATGCCTCAGTTGTACAATCTAAAAGTTAATGGTCACAGGAGTGCCATCCTGAACTTGGAATGTATAACCTTCAGAGGTAGTTTCTGGGCACAACATTTTGATCTTCCTCTTCCTCTACAGAAAAATATTTCTCAATCAAGTTTAGTGACGCTTTGTACACAGACTCATTTTCATGGTATTGTAGAGCTTCAATTTTGTCCAAACCTCCACATTCTTCAATCATTATACTTAGTTTCTCAGTTTCACCTAGTTTCTCAGCAGCCTGGAATATATTTGAAATGGCATCCAGAATAAACAGAATAATTTTGGCATCTTTTGCAGTTAAGAGGTTCATCAGTGGTTCTATTACGCCACAATGAACGAGGTATACAATTTGTTCAACTGTTCCACCACTTGTTTAGTTGCTCACAGCCCATACAGCCTCCTTTTGTGTCTGAAAGTCCGCCTTAGCAAGAACAACAATGAGGAATGGGACTAATCCATGATTCACAACTTGCTGTATCTGGTCCTGGCGGCCAGCTGTGATGTTTGACATTGTCCACGTAGCTTCCTTCTGAATATTAGTTTTGGAGTTCATTAGTAGGCTGGGAAAGATGGCAAGTGCTCCTGCATCTATTACAACTTGCGTCTGTTCGTCTGTCCCAGTGACAATATTTCCTATGGCTCTTAGGGCAGGAGTCACAATTGGCAATTCAGTAGCTCCTAGGAGCTTCACAAGTTGGGGCACAACTCCTGTTTTCACAACCATTTCAATCCGTTCATTTGGACCATCAGTAAGGTAGGAAATGGCCCAGCAGCTATCTGCTAATACTTCTGGATCATCATGATGCAGGAGACGAACTAAAGTAGGAAGAATCTGCTCAACAGCATCTAATGGGGGTACAGGATTCTTGTTGCGACAAAGGTTTGAAAGTGTCCAGGTCAGATTACGTAAGTAACCACACTGCAGGAAAAGAAAAATGCAATGAAAAGTCCTGTTTTCTGAGGTGGTGGGAAAAATAGAATCAACAAGTGAGTAACTTACTGCTAAAGATGACATATCAGGAACTGCTAGAAGAGCCAACAGTGGGTCAACTGCACCATACTTGATAACCAAGTCTCGGAAAGCTGAACCATCACCTGCAATATTTCCTAGAGCCCATACGGCTTGTTCACTGATGTGAGTTTCTATTTATGCCTTTGACAATGTCCTCAACAGACCAATTTACAGTGCCCTGGTTATTACAGTTTTCCTGCAGTGGAGACATAGCATCATCGGGAAAGGAACTCACATTTCTTCTTTTCAGCATCTGGTCATCCTTCTTAGCTTTCCTCAGCTCCACATTAACTTCTATTCGGCGCCGCCTCATTTCTGTACTGTCTTTCCCCTTGTTCTTGAATCTGCTAAGGTGGGCAGCTGGCGAATTAGCATTCTCATTGGTGGACATGGTTATGAGACAAAGGGAGAAGCTCCAAATAGGCGCTCAGGCTCTCACAGGAGACCCGTGAGCGGAGGACGGGCTGCGGTTCGGTTGCTCCAAGAACGTCTACAGCGGCTCAGCTCTCAAACGGTGTGTTGTGGTCCAACCCCAGCAGATCCAGGGGTTCCCGAAGGTGTGGATGGAGTCGGCGAAGAATGAAGGACACAGAGACAGTGTTCAGCTGATCAGCAGCCTAGCCAGGATCTCCAGCCAAGTTCTGTCCAGGATCTCCAGCCAGGTTCTGTGTTTTATTGTCTTGTTACATCTGTATTTATACCAGTTGATTTTAATCCTATCAATTTCTATTCCAAAGGTTAGGGCGTTTCTTATCTCCATTCCAGGGAGTAAAGATTATGTAGCTTAAGCGTGATTGTTCATAGTTAAAGTGATTAACTACCCGCCTGGCACTTAGTTAAAGGGTTTACTGATAAAAATCCTCACCTGGGGAAACAACCTTTCTCTGTGATTCTGATGTGCACTCAATGACAAAATCGCCTATGGATGCATTTCTCAGAACATATACCTGTTAGCTATAAACATAGTGGATGGAGTGCAGAAAGAGCCTTGTTCCTGTAGAAGGTTGCTGGCTTCTTCAGTCAAGGGATTTCAGCTGTCTTCAAGTCTGTGGTTTGGTTGTCCTTGTTGATCTGGCTAGCGGGCGGCATCATTGGCGATGGGCTTCCCGAAGCTTCAGCGAGTTGAAGGGCTGCATCAAAGGGTCCATCAGAGCCACTCTTGATGATGGTGTTAGTGTCCAGGGAGGAGTCAGCTGTGCCCTCTGGGTCGGCTGATATGGAGGATACCGGGGAAGAGGAGGAGGAGGCGGAGATCTCTGTATCCATTCTTTATTGGGTGATTAGTTTACTCTGATATAAAGAAGTTAGGAGCTCCTTATATCTTTTATAAATAGTAATTTTTTTATTGGTTATATGCCACTAATATTTATTCCAGCTTCTGGGTTTTCTTTTCATTTCTTTTGTTGCCTTTTAACAAACAGAAAAGACATTTTGTTCATTAAGGAACAAAAATTTTAACTTGGATATAGTTGAATTTATCATTCTTCTTTTATGACTGGAATGTATTACAGAAAATTTTTTTATAAACTGAAGTCATAAATATATTCTCTTATATGTTACACTAAAGTTTACATTTTGCCTTTCACCTTTGTGCCCTAATCCACTCAGAATGAGGATAACGTTGTCTCTGCACTATTTACTGACTAGCTGGTTCTTTCCCCACTGATTTGCAATGACCCCTATGTTATATGTAAGGAGAACCTACCCATACATGCAGGTCTGCTTCTGGGCTCTCTCCATTGAACTGTTTCTCTCCCTTAGCCAATATCACTCTGTTCAATTTTATTATCTTTATAATAACTCTTGATATATGTTAGGGCAATCCCTCCCTGTGCCATGTACTTCTTTTTTAAAGGACATTTGGGAATTTCTTGGCCCTTTGTTTTCAATTTAAATTTTACAATCATCTTGTGAAGGTCCATAAAAATCCTATTAGGGTTTTAATTAGAATTGCATTAAAGCTATAGATCCACTAAGGAGACTTGACATCTTTGGGATAGTAAGTCTTCCTTATCCATTTATTTAGGTGTTTTTTTAAATTAATCTTATCATTGTCTCCATAAAGTTTTCACATCATTTATTAGACTTATCTATGGATGCTTCATACTTTTGAAAATCTTATGAATAGCATTTTAAGTTATACATTTTTTTAAAAAGATATTTTATTGATTTTTTTTTACAGAGGGAAGGGAAAGGGGGAGGGATAGTGAGTTAGAAACATCGATTCAGCTGCCTCTTGCACGCCCCCTACTGGGGATGTGCCCACAACCCAGGTACATGCCCTTGACCGGAATCGAACCTGGAACCCTTGAGTCCGCAGGCTGACGCTCTATCCGCTGAGCCAAACCAGCTAGGGCCTAAGTTATACATTTTGATCTGTGTAGCTGGTATTTAAAATTCAATTTATTTTTTTTCAATTGATTTTTTACTAATTCAGAAAGCCTGATAAATTCTTTTTAATTATAATGTCTTTCCCTTGTTTCTCTTAGTTTTTTTAATGTAGCCAATCATATCATATATGAAAAATGCCAGTTAAGATAAGATTTATTGGAGCCTTGAGACAACAGACACTGCATGTGGCTTTGTAAAGTATAAACTTTTGATCTTGTCTCTTTTGTAAGTTACCTTATATAACTCTGACAGTTTTTACATTTACAGAACTCTTCAAAGTTTCCATCTATACTATGAATTTATTGCATATAGAATCTAGCTTAAGGAAAGGAAGTAAAGCTTTGCCTTTGGTACTCTTGGAAGGGCCCAAAGGGTGATCTCATCTCACTTCATCACTTCGTAGTTAAATACACTAACACTCAGAGACACTGAGTGACTTGTGAAAGTTATATTCCTAGCTAGGGGCTGAGCTTGGATGAGAACCATGTCTCTTGATTCTTGAGCAGGATTCTGCTACCCCAGATAGTTTTCATCTTTCTCCTCCACTTTTAGATCCTATTTGCCCAACAGGACCCTGGAATCCTCATCTTGTTCCATCGCAGGGCCCTACTGCCTCTGCCCTCCATTATCAACCCTTTCTAATTGAAGGGTCACACGTCACTTTCTCCATGTCCCAGCCATAAGAGTACTACCAGAGCTCAGTGTTGAATCTAAAGAGCCATTATTAATCTGAGTATCAATGACTGTTTATGGCTCAATGTGTTGCTCCTTGTCTAAAGTAGCTCGAATGCCTCACCTCGTGTGAACAACTAATCATGTTTCTAAGAGTTAAATTTATTGACATCTCACTATATGCCAGACAATGTGCTTAAGGATTTATATAAATTGTGTCATGGATATTGCGTGCATGATGTCATTATCTAATTGGAGCAATGAGTTGTAAGGGACAAGTCCAGTGAGTGATATATGTAGGGACAGGTGGGGTTATTCTGCCCCTTTTTAGTGATATCACTCAGGCCCTGATGCCTTGGGCATGGAGCCAACAGATGAGAGAATCCTGCCTCTCTTCCAGCTTCTTCAGCCCTCTGCCTGGTGAGTCCTCTGTGCATACTGCCGAATGCCCAAGCAGTGAAAATTGCTGCCTGGGTGGGATCACCAGAGCTGCTGTTCTAGACAAGATTCTCAGAGCCTGGATTGCCGACATGCCTGGGGTATTCCAGGGCTCTGAAACTCATTGTTTGCCAATGAAGTGGGGAGATATAGGACACCATATATGACTTACGTGAAGAAGAGCCCAGAGAAGAAGCTTTTGATGTAGAATTTATCATGATTTTACACCTATCAGGAAATTGCTTTAGTACCCATTTTACTGTTTGTCAGAGCAATAACAAAACAAAAGAAAACAACTATCAAATAAAAACTGTAAAAAAATAATCCAAATCTCACAAAATCTCTGTGGTGCCATTATTGTAGCTCTAGTTGAAATAATTATTTTAGGGCTTATTTATATCTATATCTATAGTAAAAGATCCAATATCTGCACAGCGCTTTGTGATTCAAAAAGCAGCACACTATAGCAACTTTGACTTGCAAAGCTGGATGTTTTTGAAGGCTCATTGCTCAGGTGCCAGTTTTAAAAGTTGGGGTGCCAGGTGTGGGGTTCAAACCCATTGTTTCTCAGGGAGAACCTTGGGTTAGTGAGTTCCCTCCTAATTGTGGGTCACCATACTGGGATGGATTCTTGGCAAGATTGTGTCTTAAGCTCTCTTATCTGCTTTGATGTGTGTGTGTCTGTGTGTGTGTGTGTGTGTGTGTGTGTGTGTGTTTCAGTCTCCCAATGTGCAAGAGTTGCTCAGCTAGTTTTTGGTGTATTTTTCCCCCAGAAGAAATTGTTCTGTATGTAGCGGTAGATGTGGGTGTCCATGGGACTAGATTAGTTCAGGATCCTCCTACATTGTCATCTTGAACTGGTCCCCTACAGCAACTTTGAGAAGATGGTTATGAGGAAACAGAGTCTAAACAATTAAGTAAATGACTGAAGGTTGATGTTTGGGTCTTATCCAAATACAGTGGTCTCTTCTTACCTACCTAATATTGCCATTACTTTGGGAAAATCAAGCCATGAATATATACATGTTCTTATGACCCACTAGGAGTGGGTGAATTTATATTGAAAGCAACTTATTTAGTGCCTTTTGAGAGTGTGTTCAAAATTCCCAGGATACCCTGCATTGTCTTGTTTGAAACAGTTATAAGACAGCCTCTTAGACAAACCCAGTCTCCTCCTAAATGTGTACTAATTTCTGCTGTACATATTTTTATTATCTGATTTATCTATCATTATGTTATAAAGTATAATATGTAGACTTGTGTGTAACCACTCCCTTTGTGTGTGTGTGTGTATGTGTGTGGTTCGGTGGAATGAGACTATAAAGAAGAATTCATTAATTAATGGTTTTCAACAGATAAACTGTATCTGATAATCTTCGCCAACAAAGCTTAAATCATCCACTGGGGCTCAAAGGTGTTAATCAGCATCTCAGTTTGTGTCAACAATGAGCAGAGCTCAACACTCAGACTAGAAAATAGAACTGGAGTGGGGGCGTCCAAGTGGGTAAGGAATGTTTTAATTGGGGTATTTAGGTTTTGGATGTTTTTACTAAGAGGACAAGATTTTAGCTAGATGAGCTCCCAGATGTGGGCTAGATGACACTGGAAGACATACAAGAAGTTAGAGACATTCTTAAGTCTCTATGACTCTGAAGTCATTATTCTCCAGGGAATCACTGCTAATTGATCAGAGCTGGCGACTAATATGAAATTTCTTTGCCATACATGATCTAGTTTAACCTCATGATTTTTCATGAAAGGTAAAAAGAGTCTAGGGCAGTGGTTCTCAACCTTCCGAATGCCGCAACCCTTCAATACAGTTCCTCATGTTGTGGTGACCCCCAACCATAAAATTATTTTCGTTGCTACTTCATAACTGTAATTTTGCTACTGTTATGAATCGTAATGTAAATATCTGATGTGCTATATGTGTTTTCCGATGGTTGTGACCTACAGGTTGAGAACCGCTGGCTCTAGAGAGTTTGAGTAATGTAGGCTTTGCAAATCTGTAAGGAATGCTAAAGATGTTCATTGTTTTTATCAAGGACAAAAGCCAAGTTAGTTTATAGCAATTCTCAAACTTTAGTGTGCATCAGAATCACCTGGAGGGTTTATCAACTCTGGACTCACCTCAGAGTTTCTGATTCGGTGGGTTTAAGGGCTGGCCCCCAAATGTGCATTTCTCACAAATTGTCACTTAATGTTGCTGCTGCTGGTCCAACAGACCACACATCTGAACTCAAATGTGACTACCATGAAAGTTCTCTTCTGCATTATTTCTAAGGCTCAAAAATATTTCATAAAATATGTACTTCTCTATTATTTTTAGCGAATAAACTTTAAGACAGGAGAAGAGAATATAACCAGTTTTTGTGATCTTTTTCTGCTGCTCTTAAGCCTCTGCTTTTGTGTATTCAATAAAACATTCATGTTGATTAATGTAAATGTGTAATCATTGGACAAGAGCCAGCATGGAGTTTAACACTAATTGGAAGAAAAACCAAATTGAGGTATATGAGAAAAGAATTAGTCAGAGGCCAAGGTAAGAATGGAGTAGGACATAGGAAACTAGAAAATAGGAACCATTTGAAAAATATATATTAGACAAAGCTTGGCATTTGGGAAGAAAGTGGAAAGATCTGGGCACCAAAAAATAAGATAATAACTCAAGTGTTATTAGATGACTTATCTTCAGTGGGTACATTCATTGCTCATAGCAAACAACTGAATGAATTACAGCTTGAATGTTTATATGGCCACCCCATGATATGGGGATGAGGCTTTTAAAAAAAATTTGTATTGATTTCAGAGAGGAAGGAGGGGGAGAGAGAGATAGAAACATCAATGATGAGAGAGAACCATGGATCGGCTGCCTCCTGCATGTCCCACACCAGGAACTGAGCCCACAACCTGGGCATGTGCCCTCACGGGGAATTGAACCATAACCTCCTGGTTCATAGGTTGACACTCAACCACTGAGCCAAACCAGCTAGGCTGGGATGAGACTTTTAAAGGAGGCTTCAGAGAGCAGAACCAGCACCAGTGGCCGAATTTCAGGAATGCAAATTCTGAAAGAGCTTTCTAACTACCATTGCATCTGAAAATGGGCTGGGCCACCTCCAGAGCAGAGACTTTCCGAAGGTTGATATTGTCTGAGCAGAGTTAGGTGATCCCTGGAGAAGGAATTTAAGCAACAAATGTGGAGGCTAGCCTTGGAGGATTGGAAATTATATTAGTCTGCATTTTCCTGGGACCAAGGGAACTCAAGAACACTCTAATTTAAAATAAGAATAAAAAGGAGGTGGCAGACAAAGTGAGAATGACTTCATTGAGGTCTGGAAGGAGGTTGGACGTGGGACTCCTACAAGACCCAGTTCAACTTGCAGTCCCTCTACCCTCTGAGACACAGTCTGTCATCTGTAGAGCAAGTGCAGAAACAGCTGCTTTGGAGTGTCCTAGTGAGCGTTAAATGGTGTGTCACGAGAAAATTGTCCCTGACACACAGGAGGAGTTTAATAAATATTCCGTACTCCCCTACTTCCCCTTTAGTAGGATAGAGATAACCAGACCCAGGGAAAAGCTGAATTTAGAAAATCCAAAGCTATGAGGTCCCTAAGATCTGTCTCTGAGATGTACTTTCCTAAAGCAATGATGTTGAACTTTGTATTTTCATCAATGCTTGTCTATATTTCCTTCCCTTGATCTGAGACCCTTGAGATCCCCCATTCACTTGAATAACAGTTTCCTGAAATATCTCAATGGCCTGAATTTACATTGGTGGGGATCACTGAATACTGACAGTCATACAGAAAAGCTGAGAAGATTCGAGGTTCAAGATTCTTTTTCCTAATGGATATCCCCTCCCCTAAGTCTCCAGCAGCAACAGTGAACATATATGGCAACACAGAATCTTTCAACGCTGGCCAAGGCAGACAGAAATCAAAGCAAAAGCTGAGACAAATAGTTAGGATATTCAGGTCCCAAGCTTATAGATCCAGGATGGAGCTGGTTTGAGAAGGATCCTAGACATAACTGAGCTTATCTTAGAAACTTTGTTAATGTAAGTACTCTCTGAAATTGTGCATGTAGATGGGTTATGATGGCCATCACATGCTATCAAAGTTAAGAAAGAAAGGGTTTATAAAGAATTTGTTTTCAAAGAGAACATTGGATCTGATAAGGTAGAGATTATTAATCTGGAGACACAGTGCCTGAAGTCACTGGCTACTTTTAGTCATGGTGGGGAGGAGGCACCTGATCAAACTGAAGAGAACGGCATCTGTTCCTTAATTGGGGAGACAATTTTTCATCACTGTCCTCAACATGTGGATTTGGCAGCCATCCCGTGACTATGAGGGGACATAGCTACACACACGGTGGGTTCCTGAGCTGGGAGGGTTCCTGAGCTGGTCCCCAATTCTGAGACACACATCTAGAGTCACCCTGTATATGGGCTTCAGTAGGTGAGATAATACATTTCTTCATTGTTTAAGCCAGTGTTCATTCAGTGATATGGGCTCTCATTATAGTATTTCCTAACCCATTTGATTTTTAAAAATTCCATGCACTTGTATTGTTTTGATTTTTTTAAATTAAATTTTAAGGGGTCCTCTTTTTTTATATGAATTGAGGATGACTGATAGAGATATTAAACTTTTCTAATGCTTTTTCAGAATTGAGAAGAGCTTGGATTCTTGAAATTTCAAAGGCTAAATCAACCAATTGATGTAATCTATTTAGTTAAAAATAACCCCACAATTAATTCCTTAAAAATTTAGACATGTTAAATCTTTTCACTGCCACATGGGTAAACAATAGTTCAAATGGCTTCATTATTTCACTTTCCTACTAGTTGAGTGTCATTATGCAGATAGGGCATTATAACATTAGAATTTAGTAACTGGTGATATTGTACTGAACTGTGATTAATACATTGTGCAGCCAGAATTCAATGAAGCAATTTTTAATGCTCTATAAATAGCAAGACTCTTTGCAAAAAAGAGGGTCATATTCCTGGCAAACATGTCACAGCTAATGTCCATCAACTGACTAATGTTCATTAGCATCCAACACATTAATAGATTGTCTTTATGTGGGCACTTCTGTTCTTAATTTATAGTTCTTTGTGGTGTAGTGGAAATACCATGTTTTTCTGAGGCCAAACTCAGGCTGAAATTCCAACTTGGAAACTTATTAACTTGGTCAAGTTACTTGATATTTGTAAGCTTCAATTTCTTCATCTATTAAGTAGGGATAGAACACTAAACTCTCATTAAGTTGCCGTATAGCTAGAATTATATGTAAAAGAAACAACCATGTTCCTTCACATATTACGTAATCAATACACGTTATTTTCCTTTCTTTTATTTCCTCTAATTTTCCTCATTAGAGGTTCTTAGAGCCTCAATGTTCAGAATAGAAGAGAGAACCTATGTGGGAGAATATCCAGAAAAGTCTGCGGCTGTCTGGGCAGCTGGTGAGCCCACCAGCCAGAGACCCATTTACATGACTGTGTGGAAGCTCCTGGGAGAGAAGGCAAGCTTTGTGCCGTTGGGATCAGCCACAACAAAGCATGTCTGGGGTACCTATGGGACTGGACAGCAGCAGTCAGGAACTGAGGCATTTCTGGGTGAAGGTATGGGGGCTAAGAGGCCCTCTAACCTCAGGCAGAGCTCATCATCAGAGGGGAAAGGTGATCACAGTTGTGTTCTATTTTCCCAGTGATTGTATGAATCCTAGAACAAGGAGCCTGTACAAAAGCATAAACAGGCCTGGCTGGTTTGGCTCAATAGATAGAGCATCAACCTATGGACTGAAGGGTCCCAGGTTTGATTCCAGTCAAAGGCACATGCCTGAGTTGCAGGCTCAATCCCCGGTGGCGGGGTGTACAGGAGGCTGCCGATCAATGATTCTCATCATTGATGTTTCTATCTCTCTCTCCCTCTCCCTTCCTCTCTGAAATCAATAAAAATATATTTTTTAAAAAGAGCAAAAGCAGTGTTTACTAAATTATATAACTCATTTGGAAATGGGCAGGCTGCAAGGGGTCACCTTAAACAAAATGCAGTGCAAGGAGGTTGAGGAATTCTCTGTCCATCAAGTTTCTCCTCCTACTGCCCCCACAGGAGACTTCTGGCTCTTTAACGGCACAGAGAGCTGGTAGCGGGGCCTGTGAGCTATGGGGCCCAACAGAAGGAGGACCAGCTGACCTGCTGTGGTGCTGCTAACCTGGCACAACAGCGGAAGTGGCCATAGTGCACAGAGTAGAGGGAGCAGCCACTTCAGGAGCAGGC
>NW_006293232.1:1493200-1513011 GCF_000327345.1 Myotis davidii | reverse complement strand
CCCCCCCAAACTAGAGCTGGGTGAGGCTTAACATTATTTATCACTTTTTTTTTTGGGGGGGGGGCATGATGATTTCCAGAAAACAATATTTATAAATCATTGCAACTCATAATTAAAAAGAATCACTTATGGGAACATACGTATTATAAATCAATAGAATATATCCCTGAAGCTCATTTGTTTTATGATTGCATGTACTTTTTACCATCTGGGAATTCTTAAACACAAAGTGTTGAAAATTCATATCCCCTAACTTAAGGAAAAAATGAACAACTGTTCGTTTGGAGCCGAGGTGTCAGCTTAGGTCGACAGTGTAGAGGAGAATCCGAGTCACATCTTGGCCAAATAACCATGCTTAGCCACAGGGTAATAATCAGAAGTCACTTACTGAGCCCTTCCTCAATGTCAAGCTCTGAGCTGGGTGCTTGGACTATAAAAAGTCATTCACACATTTCTGTGTACAGCAGCAGCCCTCTGGGTGGGTATGAACATCCCGGTGCCACAGACAAGGCTTCAAGTGTTTCAGTGCCTTCAATCACTTGGTTGTGGAGTAAATGAATTGAGACTTAACCCAGGTCTGCCCAGCTGTAAACTGTGCTCCCAACCACTATCTAGAATTTCGCATCTGTTTCATGATCAGGTTTGCTTTTAAACTGTTGGTAACTGGGTCTATGTCTAGGCCTTTAGACCCATTGCACCGGCACCACCTGGGAATTGTTGAAAATAAAACCCGCTGAGTCAGAATCTGCAGTTTAACAAGATTCCCAAGGGATTTGTATACATATTAAGGTCTGGGATGTACCACCCTGCACTATACTCACCTTCTCTGCCCAGGTACCTTTCAAATCTATCCATTTAATATCAAATCGATAGTGGTCCATTGTCTAAGATCATTACACATCTCTAAGGAAGGTCTAGCTAATGCAAAGTTTATCCATTTATCTTACTGGCTGGATTTATATGATTTCAAAAATAATTAGTTGAAAAGTGCAAAGTTCAGGCAGGCTGATTATCTGATACCATGGTTGCCCCAAACATACTTTTAAACATATTTTTATTGATTTTTTTTTAGAGAGAAAGGAAGGGAAAAGGAGAGATAGATAGAAATATCGATGAGGGAACATAGATTAGCTGCCTCCTGCACGCCCCTCACCAGGGATCAAGCCCACAACCCAGGCATGTGCCAGGAATCGAACCAGTGACCTCTCAGTGCATGGTTTGACCCTCAATCACCGAGCCACCCCGGCTAGGCCAAACATACTTTTAAGAAGTCTACATTTCAACAGGAACGACAGCAATCACAGTTGTTATGTGAATAGCTACAGCCAGCATCCATGTTTAAGACAAGCCAGAAGGACTACTCCATGCCTTTCTTGCCCTCTTCCACCATAAAATTAACCCAGTATGAAGTCAGGCTTGAATCAATGGGCTGCTGCTTATTTGTCTAAGGAAAGAATTGCAGGGCAAACCATATTCATTAGAGACTGCGTTTCCAAGGGCTCCAGAAGGTTAAGCTTTAATTACTTCTTTAAAAAGTCCGGAACAAAAAGCTGTCCATTACTGTGCATCCAAAGAGTCTGTGGTAATTGCGGAAGAAGTTTTTGTTTTGTTTTTTCATTGTTGTTCCTGGCACCTGGGACTCCTATTCACTAAGAACATTGGGAGGGAAAACTTGAGATCCTTTGCTCATAAGATGGCAACCCATGTGATAAATGGGGTATATGCTTTGCAAAGGGATTCAAAGGTTTGTCCTGGATGAGAGAGAAGGAAACCAATTACCAGAGGATGGTAGTGATAATTAAGACAATGTTATGATTCACTAAGAAAAGCCTGGGATATGAACAATGAACACTGTGGCATGAAAATTACCTGAGAGCAGAGTTTAATGATGTGTTCTTTCTTATTAATTGCTCATTTGGTGACACGGTCTGTAAAAGTTATTTTCTAAAAGAAACAAAAGAAGTCTCATCGTAGCCTTGGCAAATGTTACACATTGCTAAATTTTATGGCCTTGGAGTGTCTTTACCTAACCCAGCATGCATCAGCACGAACTATAATTTGGTTTTATATTTTTGTATGATAATCAGGAGATGTGATTCCATATGGAATTTCCATAACTCTAAACAGTCATCTATTCAATAGCATAAGTTGAACTTTATAATTTAGCACACTGATTATGTTCACTCATTCATGCAAAATGTTCCCATCTTTGATCGTATCTCTTCTAAATCAAACCCCAAATAACATTTATTTGGTCTGGATTAATACATTTTGGGCCGTGGACTGGGCGTACACGCAGCTGCTGAAGCAGACTGCCACGAGCGAGCTATCGCTTTGGCCATCTTCCCAAACAATCCCAATCATGGAGCCTAAATGCCAGATGGAATGATACCGCGGCCATGATGATGGGATCACGGCTCAATCAATCAGGGGGTGTAACTGACATCTCTCCAGCCTCACCAGCTGGTGGGTGAGAAAAAGTATTAACATTTGCAAATGACGTTTCCTAAATTTCAGCTCACAGAGGTAGTCCGGTTCTTCTGAGAGATGCGCATCCTTAAATATTTCTGGGTCTTTTTAAAGGGGGACTTACAAGTGTGGCCTGAAAGCTCCCTGGTCCCCATCAGTTTTCAGGTCTGGGAGAGTCCACTCTTTCTCCAAGAGACTTCTGGGGCAAGTTCAAGGCTTCTGTTCCATAGAGGAGTTAGGGGAGAAAAGTCTGAGTGTGGTGGCTGTGTGCTTTCATTGCAACCCCTCACAAGGGAGGTTTTCTCTAGTCTCTTGCCTGGACCCCATTCCTCATATGAACACTTAGTGAGGTCGAGGGGGAAAAAACTTCAGCTAGTAGGAGTTCTATAATCTAACGCTAGCTCTTACTTGGCCTATCACAGTTTGTTAAAAATAAAACTTATTGCATTTTCTTGCTAGTTTATATGGTATTCTGCATCGGGTTACATCCCATCTCTCCTTGGAGACAGTGTCTTTTCTTAGATTTCAGGGTAGTTGGGTGCCTTGGCACTTGGGCAGTTTGATGGGTTCGAGAGGAGTTATAGTTCTTAGGTTATCCAGTTTTTTCTTGGAAGTGCAGGAGTGACTCTCCAGTATTCTACATCCTAAATAAAAAGTTACATATTATCCCAAATGCAGTAGGAATACATATGAAGGGCTTAAGTGGAGAATCAGTTAAACTGGATTTATATTTTTAAAAAGATCACATGTTTAATATTTATTGGGCCCCAGCGATATGCCAAGAAAGGGAGTTTCCAAGATAAATTTAAAAATAGCAAGAACAGTGTCCTCAAATAGTTCATAATCAAGCAGACAAGTCTTACTGATTTTAACAAGTAGCTAACAAATTTTTCACTGCAAGTATTCTTAAGTGAATCTCCAAGCAGAAAGTTCGGGGAAAATTAAGAGAGGGGGATCTAATTTTGGCACATAGGGATAGTCATGGAGAAGATGACATTTAATTCATATCTTGAAATTTAAGTAGGAAATGGTTTCAGAGGAAACTTGAGTAAGATGAATGTGCAAGGTTTTCTTGTAACTTGCTTTCTAAATAACATAATTTGAAATTTCTCATAATTTATTTCTAGGCAAAAATGAGTTACCAAGAAAGGAAGGAAAACATTCAGCGTTACCAACCAACTATTGTCACCACCTCCACCACAAACTAACACCTTTCTTTCTATCAAAAAAGAGTTTCTAGTTCTTGCTATCTATATATGATAGCTTGTTTGCTGAGATAGAACAGTAGAAGTAATAACAAAACAACTTTGGAAGTTTGGATTGTGTGCTGCTATACTTCCTAAGCTGACTAACTAATCCCTTGAATGCTTTTACAAATGGAGATCTCTGCACTTAGTATCCAAGGGCTCAGATTCATGCTGTGGAGGTCAGGATTGTATACTTTGTAAAGCTCTTAAGATGAATCTTGAACCAATAAGCATATGAAAAGCAGGTTGTGTTCCATATTTGCAATTTTTAAAATCACAGTTTGGGTTCTTCCAAAAGCAGATTCTGAGACAAAGACTTGATTGCAGAGTGTTTATTTGAGAGGTCATCCAGGAGGCACAAGAGAGGAAGTGAGGAAAATAAAAGGAGAGGAAAGAAACCAGTAAAGCATGATTCAACGAGCTCCTTACCACTTTGGGCATGTGGGTCTCAATCCCACTGGGCACTTTCTGAAGAGCCTACACATAGTCCTCCTGAAAAAGCAGCCTTTGACCATGTAACTCAGTTTGCTTGCCTTATTTTCACCACTATATCTCTGTTTTCAGAAACAAGCACCTGACCAGAGGCCACCATCTATTGTCTTATGGTATAAAAGATAAGCCCAGCTGATCAAATTCTCTCACAATAACAAGGTGCTTGGTAGGGATGTTTGAAACTGCTGAGAAGCCATGAATTATAGATGATCTGCACATTGAAGCATGAGAGAATACAAATACCATTGGAGAGACATGAAACAAATAGTCTCTGAAGCTCTCCAGGGCAGTGATGTTTCTTGTTTCCACAATGCCCACGTGAGTAACTGTACCTATCTGTCTGGAGGTAAAGTTGTCACCAGTTCTTGGGGGCCCATGTAGATGTATCCTTATAAAAAAAAAACACCCTCCCATTACTTGTAATATCTTGAGTGGGTTGAAAAAGCCTTGATTTAATGAAAGGTAGCCGCAAGCCACAGATGGAAAAGAGGACACAAAACAATTTCATCAGCCACAGTTTTAAAAACCTGGGAGCAGATAATCAGCACTCGATTGTAGTATAATTATAATGATTAGTGCTAAGTAACAGCACTTTTTCTTTCATAGAACTGTCAACGCTCTGTTCAAAATAAACTGATTGTAAAGATTTTTACGCTCAAGTGCAGACTGGAGAGAGAGCACAGCTTATTTTTGTGGAATTCCTCTAATGTATTTCCAGAGAACTGAGCCAGTCATATGGATTGTGCTTTATGTACGTATATTTTCTGAATCTTCATATAACCAATTTAAGGGGGGAAATATTACATTCAGATGGTGTTCCTTTCAGGATATAAAGTGAGGAGTGCAGTACACTTATTGGACTGGGTCTGGGAGTCAGCTTCTCACAGCCAATTATTAACACCCAGGTAATCCTCTGATCTGATCACCACTGATCTTTGGAGCAGAGAACTTGTCCTCTGATAACTGTCCTGGAGAAAATTCTGTCTTTGGGTGAATTTGCTGCTCTTGCTGAAGCCAGTGGGAAAGGCACCCATCCATGCATTTGGAAAACTAGAGTTTCCAGACAATTACTATTATTATTACTAGAGGTTCAGTGCATGAAATTCATGCACTGGGGGGGGGGGGGGTTCCACAGCTCAGCCTGCACCCTCTCCCTCTCACAATCCCAGACTGCTGGTTCCCAGCCACTCACCTGCCTGCCTGATTGCCCCTAACCGCTTCTGCCTGCCAGCCTGATCACCCCCTAACCACTTCCCTGCCAGCCTGATTGACGCCTAACTGCTCCCCTACCAGCCCAGTCACGCCCAATGGCCCCCCCTGCAGTCCTGATTGCCCACAACTCCCCTGCAGGCCATCTTGTGGTGGCCATCTTGTGGCCACATGGGCAGCCATTTTGTGTGTTGAAGTAATGGCCAATTTGCATATGGATCACGACAAATTAGCATATCAGGTCTAATTAGCATACCCCTCTCTTATTATTGTGTTGAAGTGGTGGTCAATTTGCATACTGGTTGCCACTAATTAGCATATCTTGGCTAATTAGCATATCCCTCTCTTATTATATAGGATTATTAATTATTATTATTATTATTATTATTATTTTGCAAACAGTAGCTTTTTGCAAGAGGCAAGAGCTGTGCAAAGTGGGATTGACAGAAAGAAGGGGATTTTAAATTATTTGATAGTTTAGATTCTGATTATATTTATTTTAACAAATATCATTTTGTGTTTAGCACTGTGCTCAGCAGTTTTCAATGATAAAGGGAAATGGAATTTTCCTCAGAAAGTCTACCCTATATATGAATGATTAATTGTGAAATAAATTAAGTTTCTATAACATTGCATAATTTAGAAATTGCTTAGATATGTGTGTATTACATATGAATATATATTATAGATAATACACATATGTATCTACATATACACATATAGTTTTGTATGCATCTCTTATTTAATTCTCACAACAACCCTCTAGGGTAAATGGCATTATCATTATTCCATTTTACAGGCATAACAATGAGTTGAGCGAATTTGCTCCTAACCCCTTGTGTACTACTCCATCTCCACGCTTACCGCACTGTGTGATCAAATCTGCATATGTGTTCATCCCTTCCAGTGGGCCAGGAGCTGGGGAACCTGGACAGCGTCCTCTTTGCCTTCATGCCGCCAGCACCTAGCAGTTGTTGATAGTTATTGCATCTCAGCGCTGGTCTCCAGGTTACCCACGTTGTCACAGAATAAATGTTCTCCAGGCCTCCTGAGGCTGCTTGTCAGCTTCCCCTTGCATCAGTACCCCCACCTGTGCTTCAGTCTTCAGATCCCAGGTCAGCTTCCCCTGCCCAAGTCTCCTCACCAACCCCCACCATTGTTCCCTTCACCCCCTGCCTGCCTGCAAACTACCTGCCAGATGCATGCAGATGGGTCAGCTCTCTCAGAGGCTATGAGCAGGGAACACTGCACTAACTTGCAATCCTGGGATCCTTCTGTAGATCAGTTCCTATGTATACTCATTTCTTCATATACATTCTTTCATTTGCACATCACCGGAACCTACATATTATAACAGATGAGAAAATAGGTTGCAAAAAGTGGTAATTTGCCCAAGATCACACAGCCAGCGAGTGGCAGATTTAAAGCCACGCCTGTGTTCTTAACCATGGAGAATAAATATGGGGACTGCTTACCTTCCTGAATGCCCTTGTAAAAGCACTTGCCTTGCTTTGGAATGTTAAATACAATGTTTAGAGAATGTCAATAAATCTGTCCAAGAGCAAGGTAGTAGGAAGGCCTTTGCAATTATTCATTTCATTCCATGTTTCTTTTTCCCACACCCTCCTCCAGACCATGAGCTCCTTGAAGCTGGGCCTGGGCTTGCTGTGTCTGTGCCTAGGTCCAGCACATTGCCAGGAACAGAGCGGGTGCTCTAAAAATGCTTGATGAATGAAGACATGAATAAAGGAATTTCTTTCCCCTTGCCAGTGGTCGGCAAACTGCTGCTCGCGAGCCACCTGTGGATCTTTGGCCCCTTGAGTGTGGCTCTTCCACAAAATACCATGTGTGGGAGCGCATGTGCAGTGTGATTGAAACTTCGTGGCCATGTGCAGAAGTTGGTATTTTGTGGAAGAGCCACACTCAAGGGGCCAAAGAGCCGCATGTGGCTCGCGAGCCGCAGTTTGCCGACCACTGTCCTATGCAGTTTGATCTCAAGTTTATGGCCTTTAAGTGTTGATGCCCCATTCAACCTTGTATGAAATACATTAATTATCATGATACTGTCTCGTTTTCTCAGCCACTGGGTAGAGAGCTTTTCTCCAATGGGAAATCATTTCAAAAATAGCTATTGCACACCTGAGGATGATAAAGGAGGGAGCTACACTTTTAAAGGTAGCACATGGAATAATTTTGGTGACATTCATGTAGCCCCTACCACAGTGATGGCGAACCTATGACACACGTGTCAGAGGTGACACGCAAACTCATTTTTTTGGTTGATTTTTCTTCGTTAAATGGCATTTAAATATATAAAATAAATATCAAAAATATAAGTCTTTGTTTTACTATGGTGCAAATATCAAAAAATTTCTATATGTGGCACGGCACCAGAGTTAAGTTAGGGTTTTTCAAAATGCTGACACGCCGAGCTCAAAAGGTTTGCCATCACTGTCCTACCAGGACTATAACAAAATAGCGAAGGAGGAAAGGTTGATCTTTGGGCTCCTTCCATCTCTTTCAGGCCCCCTAGCCTATGTCCTGAGTCATCCTCTCCTTTCTCACCTAAGAAATTGATGCTTTTTATAGTAACTTTCCTTTCTAGTTGATCCATGTTCCAAACTTTCTCTCCGACTCCACTCCATCAACGTATCTATGTTCCCACTGGCTATATCTTCTAAGGATCAAATTATTTCATTGTGCATTTTATATTGATCTATGATTGACTGATAAATATTAATCCCTTGGCTTTCTTTCTAATTGAGAAAAAATATTTAATCAAAGTGAATTTTTGCTGGGGTCCAACCCCAGCAGGTCCAGGGGTCCCCAAAGGTGTGGACGGAGTCGGCGAAGAAGGAATGACATGGAGACAGCGTTCAGTTGATCAGCAGCCTTGCCAGGATCTCTAGTCACAATCTCCAGCCAAGTTCTGTGTCCATGTTCTCTTGCTAGGTTCTCCAGCCACGTTCTGTAGCCAGGCTGTTCTGTGTCTAGGTTCTGTGTGGGTTCTGTCTTTTAAGTTCGGTCTCTTGTTGTCTTGTTACATCTGTATTTATACCAGTTGATTCCAATCCTATCAATCTCTATTCCAAAGGTTAGGGCGTTTCTTATCTCCATTCCAGGGAGTAAAGATTATGTAGTTTAAGCATGATTGTTCATAGTTAAAGTGATTAATTACCCGCCTGGCACTTAGTTAAGGGGTTTTATTCCCTCCCTAACTTCAGGGGAAAATCCCTACCTGGGGAAACAACCTTTCTCAGAGAGGTGACCTTGGTTAAAACACATAGTGCCAAAAAAGAGAGCAAACATATTAAGAACAGTATGCCATATATGCCAGATCCCTTGAAACAGCAAGGATGGACCGGCTCCTGACAAATTTTAAATAGTAAAATAAGACATGGGGAGATAATGACTAGGGTTAGAGTGGATGAGGGTGGAAAGACTTTGATCTGAGGCAGATTTGGCCGATTATAGTGGAAAGACAAAATGGCTTAAAGAAAACAGGTGTATTTCTGATGTAAAGGAAATGCAAGGCAGCCGTCCAGGGAGAAATGGCAGCACCGTAGTAACCCAGGGCGGTGCATCTCCTGTCGTTCTGTCCCACCATCCTCAGTGTGCCTCTTCCCTTTTCAGTTCAACTCCTGTTCCAAGAGGCTATTGAAACTTAAGTCCAAAAGTAGAAGGGAGGGAGGTATAGCAAAGTTCAAGTTCCTGCCCACTGGCTGTTCTCTTTTTAAGATACTTTCCAGGAAATCCCACCCCAACATTTTCACTTCCATTGCATTGGCCACCTTTGGCTACAAGGAAGGGTAAACAGACTTTTGGTTGGGCATAGTTTTACCTGGAATAAAATCAGTGTTTTTTTGAAAAGAAAAAAAAAAAAGAATGGGTAGGCAGGTGAGACTCAGTGCCATCCCATCACCAAGCTCTTTGAGTCGGTAGCCAGGCTGCACGGGGCTTCAGAGCACATGTGAAATCAGGGAATATAGCACAGAGGAAAGTATCGTCTCCACTGTAGTTTCCAACTTCTGTTCCTTTTCTGGATCCCTGGATACAACTGTTCTAGAGAGTTAACTCACAAAGCATAATAAGAATCAGTGAGAACCTAAAAGTCAGCTCCACGAATTTCAGCAGAGGCCGTCCTGCCTACACACACAGAAAAGTTTTTTTAACTGAATGGGGAGAAAGTGAGATATCCCTCCCCCTCCACAAGTCAGAAGTATTTAACTCAACAACCCTTGGTTGAATGTCCTATTCCTGCTGTTTCCAATATCAATAGCAGTGCTCACCTCACCTCTCATTCCCTTCCCTGGGCAGCTAGTGGTCTCTATCAAAGAGGTCAGACGTGTGCAGGATGAACGCAGCAACAAATATGCAATCCCTGTTTCCCTTTAGGATGAGTCATGTTAAGAGCCCATTTTACAAAACTATTTGCATTGACCTACAGAGACACTCCATATTTGCTTAATCCAGCACCAAGTTATAGAAGGCATAGAAGAAAAACAAATCCCATATGTTTTTTTCTTTTAATCTCACTGGGAAGATAAAGCACATAAAATAGTTAATGCTTGAAATGGGTATTAAACAAATCAAATAGGTCAGTGATGGGGTATAGGTGACTACACGAACAGGGGAGGCCCAGAGGTAAAGAGGCTGGTGCACAATGGTGGGTAGTCCAGCATGCAAAGGGAGGGTAAGGAGACCCAACACCATGGGCAGCCTGACAGCGAAAGCAGGATCCATCATGAGGAATCAAGCCAAAGTGGGGAAGTAGGGAAGACTTGGGAATTGAAGCAGGTGACTGGAGTTGGTGCTTTGATATCCAGCCCAAGCAAGAGGGTATACATAGGAGTTTGGCTATTAAGTCAAATGTTGGGGTACAAAGCTCAAACCAGGCACGGACAGTGGTAGGAGAATATGGTACAGACTAAAATACTTGTTTTAGCACCAACAAGTCTGCTCAATAGGGACAGAGATAAGATTGATGGTCTCAGGGCAGGGACCATTACTCCCTCCATTCCGGTTCTCAGCCCCCTGCTTTGGAACACAGATTATGTTCTGGAAGTTAATTTGCAGCAGCAAGGGGAGCAAGTGTCTATGAGAGCTTGGGCTGTGATTGCAGCCCAGCAGGAGAACTTGTCAGATGCCTCATATCAGACTATGTAATGCCTGATACCAGGTTCATTGAATTTCCTCTACTGACAATGCCGGTATTTTTGGTTGACTTCAGCAGAAGTCGTAGCTTTGACATTACACCCAGAGAGTCTCTGATTTCAGAGGAGAATTTTCGTACGGTTGGAGGAAAGACCTTGTTGAAGGGCAAGACATCAAGCTCCTCACCTCCAGAGAGTAAGCTGTGTGAGCCAGAGAAACTCAAGCCCAGGGTATACCGTTAGGCAGCATACGCTCTCTGTGGTCTCCACAGACACCAACAATACATCTTATTTTCAGTGACCAGGTCAGAACTGTTTGGTGTGTGGAGAGACAGTGATAAATGTTACGACTTGAGTATCAAGGTGAGATGAATGGCCTTGCAAAAGATTGAAAGAATTCTTTACTTTTCAGCAACAGCAGGTATGTACAGAGTTTTAACATTTACAGTGTGCTTACTATGTGCCCTGAACAGTGTTAAGTGCTTCCAGCATAAGTTTCTATCATATTTTGAGCATTTCCTATGTGCCAAGCAGGTGCTAAGTGCTATAGGAAGAGTCCTCCTACCTATCTTCTCCTCAGGAGAGCGAGCTGGAGCCTGCACTTTCCATATCTCATCACAACCCTGCAGGCCACACGTGATTGTTTTATGTTTTGTACATAAAGAAACTAGGGTCCCGAGTGGTTCAATAATATGAAAATCAATGAAGGACAAAGTTAGAATTCCCTCCCTGGACAGGAAGCCTGTGATCATTCCATGATACCCACTATAACTTGATTCAGAGCAGAGGCCACAGCTTTTTTTCATCTTTACACACAAAGTATTAGAGCAATAGCGGCCTGTGCTTCTTCCATAATGAGGACGAGCTTGCTGAACTACTGGGTGAGGAGCTCTTTGCTGACAATGAGACTTTGCTGTCAAGATGGATCCTTCAGTTCCAGCCATCTTTTGATTGGTGCGTTGGATTTCCCGCCAGGTCCAGAGCTTATTGGTTCTATTTGCCTTGCTTCCTCTTGCAGTAGCCACCTTCCAGGAATATGATTGGAGTCACACTGAGCCTTTGACAGCTTGTGGTCTTGAGGTTTGAAATTCCCGGAGCAGCCAGTGTGGGGACAGTTCTTCAAGGTAATTAGTTAACCTCTCCCTTCTCTCAAAGTCTCAAGAGCTTGGCAGGAGAAGCTGTGGAAAGTGTGAGGCAAGGAATTGAACTCACCCTGTTCACAGTCATCAGTCAGCAGGCTGAAGTGCTTTCTGACACAGTGAGCTGGCTGCCCTCTGTGTACAGGACAGCACGATTGCCTAGGGTCATGTCAGGAAGCCCGGGGTGCTGTTCTAGCCATTACCTCATCGCCTCCCGTGAGACTCATGGGCCCTGGAAGGCGCACAGGAGCTGGTGGAAAGGCTTCAGCTCAGCCCCCCTGGCCCAAGGTCAAGGGGCCAGGAGACAATCTTGGGGGCCCTGACAGCAGAGTCACAAATCAGGAGACCTGGCTGCCTTGTGGGGAGACCGAAGCCCCAGCCTGGGGCCTGCGCAGCCACCTTTATGAGCTCACATGGTAGTCAGGCGCTGCTCCTGGGGGCAGTCACACATATTTATTGATGTGGAAGCACTGATCTCATTGGTTTTTAAATAACACAGTCTTGATAACTCATTAAATCCTAGTCATTTGCAGCTGGCTCCCAGAAATAGGAGAAGGAAGCTACCTTCTCCTTCAGGTCTCTAATAAGAACCTGACATTACAGAACACTTTCCTGAAAGAACCTCAGAGTTTTAATAGAATTCATCCTACCTGCCATTTACAGGTGGGAAAATGAAAGCATCAACTAAGCAACTTGAATGACACAGAGTAAATCTGGAGGAAAAAAGGTAGACCTTAGATAGAAGGTATATGGAAACTCTCTGCTGTGAACCTAAAACTTTCAAAAGATAAAAGTTATTATTTTTTATTTTTTAAATTTTCTTTATTGATTAAGTTATTACATATGTGTCCCTTTCCCTCTATTGTCCCCCACCCCACCCCCCAACTCATGCCCCCACCCCCCTGGTGTCTGTGTTCATTGGTTAGGCTTATATGCATGCATACAAGTCCTTTGGTTGATCTCTCCCCCTTACCCCACCCTCACCCTAGATCCTACCCCTGGCCACTCTGCATTCTCCCTAGGCAGACTCTTCCTTGTTTGAATTATAGAAGGTGCCACGTCCTAGAATATTCATAACTTGCCAGCAGTCTCTATTCCCCCAGCCCTGCTAACGAACCTAATTGATTTTCTTTTTTTAAAAAATTTATTTTATTGATTTTATACAGAGAGGAAGGGAGAGAGATAGATAGTTAGAAACATCGATGGGAGAGAAACATCGATCAGCCGCCTCCTGCACATCTCCTACTGGGGATGTGCCCGCAACCCAGGTACATGCCCTTAACCGGAATCGAACCTGGGACCTTCCAGTCCGCAGGCCGACGCTCTATCCACTGAGCCAAACCGGTTTCGGCAATTGATTTTCATTCATTTTCTAAAGTAATATACTTGCTTTCTTTTCAGCAACAACTAGAAAGACCCAAGGTAGTTTTCTATACAGACCACCTGTTACTGTGCTGGGTTGCGGGGGTGAGGTGTGGAGAATATATTTTAAAAGTACTTACATAATGTGCTAGGCCAATAGTTTATCCATTGCATCATATTGTTTTCCTCAAAAGTAAAGAATGATCTCCAATTTAGTTCCAATTTTTCAATCCAGATTGCTACATAATGTGCTGAATTAAAATGCAACATATGTACAAACTACATTTTCTTTTTTTCTCTCTATGTCACTGACTGTTCCTTCTCAGTCTCCTTGTCTAGATCCTTCTCATCTCCTGGTCCTAAGAGCATAGGACTGCCTGAGGGCTCAGTTCCTGCTCCTCTTTCGCTCTAACCAAACTCGCTACCTTGGTGATCCACCCAGTCTGGTGTCTTTAAGAGCCATTCCAAATGTATACTTTATTCCAGACCTCTCTCTTGAACCCAGACTTACCCAGTTGACATCTTCAACTCAGTATCTCAGAGACAGAACCACTGATCCTCTCCTGCTAACTCTTTCTACTTACAGCAATCCCATATCTTGATGGCAACTTTATCTTTTAGTGTTCATACCAAAGAACTTGGAGTTATTCCAGACTCCTGTCTTTCTCTCTCACTCCTCATCCTACCTGTCAGGACTCCTTTTGGCTTTAGAATCAAAGTATATCCACGATCCACCACTTCCTACCACCGCCATTGCTGCCACCGTCTGAGTCAGCATCCTCTCCAACCTGGATGTGGGCACTAGCATCCTGATCATCTCCCTTGAGTCTGTTCTCAACATGGCAGCCAGAGCAGTTATCTACCCACCTTCCTCAGAGTAAAAGCCAAAGTCTATACAATGGCCACAAGGCTCCACATCACACAACCCTCCTTATACCCCACTGTTCCCTTCCCTCTCTGAACTCACCTTCCATTATTTTCTCCCTTTCTGGCTCTGTTCCAGCCAAGATCCAGCCAGCTTGCATTTTTCCTGTTCTTGCCAAGCACACTTCTACCTCATGGCCTTTGCACCAATTGTTTCTTCTGTTTGGAATGTTCTTCCTTTAGAAATTTGCATAGTTATCCTCTTCATCCCCTTCCAGTTTCTCTCAATTCTCAAGATGGTAAACTCTCCTTCCTACATAAATTCATAGAAATTAGAGAAGAGATAGTTTTTAGATTAATAATAATAATAATAATAATAATATATATATATACACACATACATACATATATACATATATATATTATATATACTAGAGGTCCGGTGCACGAATTTGGGCATGGGTGGGGTCCCTCTGGGTGGTCTGCAGAGATCAGGCCAAAACCCTCAGTCCAATGCCACCTGCAGCTCCTACCTGCTGCTCCCGCTCATCCCAGCCCCACTGTGCCTGCACAGGCTCGCACCCAGTCAGTCCTGATTAGCAGAGGTTCGCACTGCCACAGCAGTGCCCTGCATCGGTGCCCTCCCAAGGGGAGTGGCCTGCATGATCGGGCTGAAACCAGCTCTCCAACATCCCCCAAGGGGTCCCGGGTTGCGTAAAGGTGCAGGCCAGGCTGAGGGACCCCACCAGTGCACAATCAGGCCGGGGAGGGACCGTGATCAGGCCAGGGAGGGACTGTAAGAAGGCTTCAGGACATGTTCGGCCCATCTTGCTCAGTCCCGATTGCCAGACCCCAGCAGTGAGCTAGCCTACCAGTTGGAGCATCTATCCCCTGGTGGTCAGTGCATGTCATAGCAAGCAGTTGAGCACCCTTAGCATATCATTAGCATATTACACTTTGATTGGTTATTTGGTTGTTCTGCCATTCTGTCTATTTGCATATTAACCTTTTATTATATAGGATATAGTTGTTCTCAGTAATAGGAGAATTCCAGCACAATAGAAAGAGAGCACTTCCTAAAAGATGGAAAGCAACGGGATTGGATTAGTGTAGGAACCTGTAGGTCGAGATGTGAGCAATAGCATTGCCATTGCCATAGAAGAAGGTGAGAAGGATAACCATGCAGAATCTAAATAAAAAGCATTCCAGACAGAAGAAACAACTGGTGACAAGGGCCGGAGGTGGGAGTGTGGTTGGTGGGAATAGGCAGGGCCTCTACATCCAGAGACAGTGGAAGCATGGACCAGAAGGATATCCCAAGACACTCAAACCATTACAACTCTGCCTTGGTTTTCCCATGCCCCAGAGAACACATGGGGCACATATTTCTGCGGCCCAGACTCCAACATAAAATACGTCAAAGAGAATAAGGAATGGGAAAAGGTAGGTCATAGCGTTTAGTAAGAAGGTCACTGGGAACCTTAAACAGAATGGTGTGGAAGCATGGTTAGAGCAAAAGTTAAATTTGAGGATTCACCAGAAGAAACTGGAAGGTCAGGGTCAGGGTCCGTGGGTTTAAAGTTGAGACTCTAAACTACTAGTGTAGGAGGTTTGGAGGTCTAGGAAAAGAGAGCTTGTATCCAGGGGAAATAACAATAGTACTCTACGTAAAGGCTAATGTAAGCTGCCTTCTGATCCATGTCTGTCTTGTTAATAAGAAAAATGTTTTCCAAGCAAGAACTATCTTCTTGGGGAGGAGGCATAGGGCGTGTACTTTAGAGAAGAGAGGCTCTGGAACTCTGGAGGGACATTAGGAAGTGGGGAGGTGAGAAGGGAGGAGAGCCCTACGGGGAGATCTCTTCAGAAATGCACTTCACCTGCCACAGTCCTGCTCCCTGGGGTTGGGTAAGGAGAGGCCTCTTTTGTGCACTCATTCCAGTTCTGCAATGCTGGCAAAGGAACCAGGATGGGAGAAGGAAATTTTTTTTAAAAAAATAAGTGAACTTGTTTACTTGTATTAGTCATATTTATTTCTATTAGAAAAAAAATGATGTTATTCAGTATTCTACATTAAAATCAGCCCATGAATTATCTGCCCCATCCTGTCTCATGTAATTATTGGGCAGCGAAGCCACTTCATAATATTTTCCATAAAGATGTCTTAGTTACTTACATTTTAATATAACGTCAATATTCCTGGAAAATATGTGACATGACATACTTAAATAATCAAGTAACACCATACTTTATAAACAGTTATACATCATAACTTATTACAGGAATTCTGAGACAGGGCAAAATTAGGTCTCATCAACATCAACTTCTATGCATACAATAGAGAAGTGAAGTGTTTATATAATACTGTGACTATAAAAAAATATCAGATATTGCCATGAAAGTAAAACATGCTTATATCACTGTTTCATAATACTTTCTCACCCCTATTTCTGTTAATCAAGCCTGGCTTCCTGCCCTCAGCTGAATGGTTTTCACAAACACCCTTTTGGGAAACATCATAAAAGACCTTCACTGGCCAAAAATTGTGTGGGACAGGATGGACAGAGATTCATGGGCAGGTTACAATGCACCTAATAACATCACCTCCTTCTCAGATCCTGACCTTATGGAATCATCTTCTTCTTTTTCTTTTTTAATATATTTGTATTGATTTCAGAGAGGAAGGGAGAGGGGGAGAGAGAGATAGAAACATCAATGATGAGAGAGAATCATTGATTAGCTGCCTCCTGCATGCCCCCTATTTGGGATCGAGCCTGAAACCCAGGCATGTTCCCTGACTGGGAATTGAACGAGACCTCTTGGTTCATAGGTCCATGCTCAACCTCTGAGCCACACCAGTCGGGCTCATCATCTTTTTCTTATTTTCAGCTTGAGCAGGTCAGGTTCTTGCTTTCTATTGGCCATTCATCCATTCTCTAATCCATAAGCCAGTTCTTAGTGCTGGACAATAAGACAGAATTTGAAGATAAAAGACAATACGTCTCTGCCAATACTTTCAAGAAGCCGGCTCTACAGTGCAGGAGACAGGCAGTTGAGACAATTCCTGGGCAAGGTGTTAAATGGCATGATTGGTGTGCTCATGGGGGCCTGGAGTAGACATGCTGATCACCCTGGAGTCAGTTCTGGCATGTCCACCTGTACATACCCCTCAACTAACCGAATTCCAATGGGGTACAAGAAGGGTATTTCAAGCAGAGAGAGAGAGAGAGAGAGAGTTGCACAAGGATTTGGAGGCCGAGACACTACAATCTAGGTGAAGAGTGTCTCTGAGTCTCCTGGGGACAGAGCTTTTCTGGATCTTCCTTGTAGAAGCAAGCAGAGGCCTTCCCTGGTGTGGAGACTTCACTTCGTCGTGGGAGTTCAGCAAGCCTGTGTTGGGTTCCATGTACTGGCTTCTCTCCCACTCCTACCATAGGAAAGCACATTTCTCTACAGCTCAGAAATATATGTAAGAAGGAAACTGTCTACTGAGAAAGCTCAGATGTGAGTAATATATTTGTGATGAGCAGACTAGCAATCCTTCCCCCTTACCGCATGGGGGAATGTCTGACACCTGCCTGGCAGTAGACAGATGCTGCTGTTATTGCTTCTGGAATAAACATAAGGGTCACATAGCAGAGCCCCCAGCCAACAAGAGGCCCAGTGGGAAGGAAGTGAGAGGCAACCTTCTGGAGGAGACAGGGAAGCTGTTTCCCACTGTCCCTTTAGGTTGTAGCTTGTGGGCTCCTGGAAGAGTTGCTTGGACAATACATCTGTTCATCTGTTTCTCAAGTTTCCCACTGGTTGGCATTTTGAAGATATCTGCTGAAAAGCACAAATGTTATCCAGTGAGATGTCTCATTAAGCTGATACCAGATGATTGCCCGTAGTCTGAATTCAATGATACCAAGCAAGGTCTGAGGACTAGGACAGAAGAAATAGACAAAATTTAATGGAAAGAAGAAAAATTTAAAAGGTATGGAGCATGGGGTAGGGTAGGCGAGGGGTAGTAACTAGAAGCTATTTGTGCCCTTTGGGGGAAGGGTTCTGCATGAGAGCAGGAGATGATCCAAAGAACAGGGCACCAAACCTCCCCCCTCACAACTTTGCATACGGCCAGACCTCCTGTATAAAAAACCTAGAAGCAAAACATTTTGTCATCCTTGGACGGAAAGTACAAGACACAGATGCTATCTCAAGGAAGGAGGGAACGACTCAGAGGTGATAAGAGTCTAGGTTTAGATGGATCATGGGGCAACAGACATCATGGAAGCTGAAATGTTATTAAATAGTGATTAAATAGAATACCGGCATCATGGCTGCTTTGCTACTTCCTGTTTAGAAGTTATCTGATGTTACTCTTTATTCCTTTTCACCTGTTTCTCCCCCACTGTACTTGTTTTCTATTGCTGTGTAACGGATTACCACAAATTCTGTGATTTACAACAACACACGTTTATTATCTCACAATTTCTGTGGGCCAGGAGTTTGAGCATGACTGAGCTGAGTCCTCTTCTCAGGTTCTCGTAATACTGAAGTCCAGGCATCAGCCAGGCTGCAAGCTTATCTGGTGTTCAACTGGGAAGAGTTCACTTCCAAGCCCATTCAGGTTGCTGTAGGCCAGAGGCTGACCCCAGGCCCTAGAGCTTCCCCACATCATCCCTTGCCATATGGACTTCAACATGGCTGCTTGTTTCAGCAAGGACAGGTTCCTGTCCAGTCTGCTAAAAGGGAATCTTATGTAACATAAAGTACCCCTGAGAGTGACATCCTATCACTTTTGCCATAATCTATTGCCTGGAATCAGGTCACAGGTGGGAGTGTGTCCCACCCACACTCAATAGGAGGGTATTATACTGGGAGTGGACACAAAGGGGTAGGAAATATGGGGGACACTCTAAAGTCTGCCCAGCATACCCACCCTCAGTCTTGTGCTAGGTGGCTGCCACTAACAAACTCTTCTAAATTAGATTCTTATCCTCCACTCCTAGGGAAAAGTCTTCCGCTCTAGAAGATGTTGGTATCATGTGTTTGATTCTGCCCTATACGTAAGCTTGAATTAATCATCTTAGACTATGAAGGCACTCCGTTCTCCTCAAGTGCCCATCTCCTCTGTGGCTTTTTCTCAGTACCTGGGAGTGATACTTGGAACTGTAATGTGCTTCTCATTATGAATCCAGGCTTGCTGTTATTCTTCCTGTTCCTTCTATCCCACGGCATCTATATTTATAGCAGCTCCTCTTTCAGGAAAACAATTTCACCGCAATTTTTGGCTTCTTGTTTTCCTTCCTTGACTGAGTACACGACGAACTGCTGCATCCCAGGGGGCTGTTTTTACCTGCAGTCTTTGAATTATTATACTACTGGCCAGCTTTGCCTACTGGGCCCCCTTTCGCTCTTCACTTCTCCACTAATGTGATTTTTCTTGTGAGTCCTTGGTTTTATCTTCCTGCATCTCACCTGCCTCTAGGGAAATTATCAGCTGTGAGTGAGATAGCACAGTCTGCACCTCACTCTGACTCGAGGAATGCTCCCTGCATAATCAATTGAAAAGGTACCAGGCTAAGAAAAACACCACCCCTGGCAAACAGCTGCTGGTGCAGCCTAATGAATACAGTGCTCACTGGGGTTGTGTAGAATTTCTGCATTTCTCACATTCTGAGCAGGAATCTAATCTTTCTTACTCCTGCTTTTCCCTCCTCTCTCATACATTTGCTTGAACTCTCTCTCCTTTCCACATTACCTCCAGACTTCCGTTTTTGCCAAATGTTTTAGGTCTCACAGACCTGACTTTTTCTAGTCTTTACCATGAAGTAAAGACTCTAATCCGTTACTTGGTGGCCATCTCCCTTGTAAGACCAATTCTTTATGCTGCAAAG
>NW_006293232.1:1474087-1493151 GCF_000327345.1 Myotis davidii | reverse complement strand
CTTTCCCTAAAGGAATTTCATCATGGCTCAAAATAATTCAGCCAACTTCCAGAAGTTTCTTTCTCCCAGCATGTTTAGCAGCAGGAAGAGTCAAATGTTCCTTAGTGCCTATGGCTCACTCCCCATATACACAAACAGGTTTGACGAAATTCAGTTTTTAAAAAAACATCCAGTTGAGATTAGAAAATCCCAAATGTTTTTCAGCTTGAAGTTTCCACTTCTCAACCAACTGTTTTTATATCCTGTTGGCTCAGCCTAAACCACTGACTATTTGGAAGTTGTGTTAGTAGGAGGCTTGTTTATTTTCCAGGCCACTAGGAGACCTGGTAGGATATGATTTTTATGGCTCTGTATCAAATGCACCAGTAATTATGTGTGCACTGCAATACATATAGGCAAGAATAAACCTTGTTAAGGTGTTATGATATAAGACATACTGCTTAATGAGTTTGTTCTCAATGGGTAATAAACAAAGGCCTGCAAATATTACTTCTATAACACACAGATAAGTTATATATTAACTACATACAGTATTTATATGGGTTATATTATATATTGACTAAAGTATATACTAAAGTATATACTTTATGTACTTTATAAAGTATATACTAAAGTATAAAATATATATATATATTTCAAATAATACTTGAATGCTGACAGTAAAAAAGCCACAATCTCTTCCATGGCTCCTGACTCACCTACACTAGTCCTGCTCCTCAGAGATAATCAGTTTTTAATGATTTCCGTTTGGGAGTTCTGTGGTAGTTATCCTAAATAATATGCGTTTATTGTTGTTTCTGGTTGTGTGGACTTTAGACATTTAGCTATTAGCTTCATACTATATGATCTATGAGGGTTTAGCTTCTGTTTTTCCCTGTCCTTCTCTCTGGAAAGTTTTAGCATATTCTCATAATCTTTGGTGTTCTAAAAATCTCAATATATTGTGTTGAGGGGTATCTATCTTCATTAATTATGCTGGGCATTGAGTAAGCTCTTTGTATTTAAAAATACTTTCCCCTCAACTCTGGGAAATGTTTGTTTTAGATTTGTTTTGAGCATTTTCTGTCCTCTCTTACCTCTATTCTCTCTAGAATTCCTGGAATGAAATGTCAGATCTCATTAGGACTGATCTTCAATGTCTCCTGATTTTTTGCTCATTGTTTCTTCCTAACTGCCTTTTGTGCTATTTTCTAGAAGCTTTCCTCAGCTTGGCCTTACGCTCCATCTACCAAATATTCCATTTTCACAATGTATTTTTAATATCCAAAAATTAATTTTGTTTTTTTTATTATGCCTTTTGAAAAATATACAACATTGTATTTTTTTTTGTTTTCTCCATGCGAAAAAATGTTAAGTACTTCTGAATATACGGAATTTGTTTTTATTTTTCTGTAAATTCTCTTCTACTCATTTAGGTCTCTCTTCCCTCTTGGGAACAGCTGATGTCTACTTATTTTGGTATTTCTCTTTCAAATGCTGGGAGATGTTTGGTGGTGCCTCTAGACAGCAGGATGAGCAATAAGCAGACTGCCCAGGAGCTCTGCTTGTGCTGCAGGAAGTGGCAGCTGGCGGGCTTTCTACACGCTGAATGCCTAGGGGGGTACAGTGATTGCTGGTGGAGAGCCCCAGGTAACAACTGAGAAGGGCCTTATGCTGAGTTACTAACACCCATACTGGCTATTCTAGTTCTTCCCCAAACAGTTCATTCTATTCTGTTAAAGACAAGCTTTTGGATTAATTTGCTTGTGGGCAAGGACCTAGATTTCTATTGCATGTGGAGGTGAGGGAAAGGTGCAGCGGAGGCCACCTGTTCTATATAAAGACCTTCTACTTACTTCAGTGCTCCTTTCTACTCCCACCTTTTAGAATCCAGAGCCACTTTGATTTCCCAAGGCAGGTCAGCTGCCTCCTGTGCTGCCAGATCCCGCTCACCTCCAAGGTTTCTTTTGTGTCTTCCTCCCTTGTACTTTGTTACCTGACACTCTCCTTCCACTTTCTGCATTCTACAAACTGCTTGAAAACTCTCATCCCCCTCCTCTTCATTTGGTTACTCTGACCATTTTTGTTTTTGTTTTGTTAAATTTTTTTTTTATTTTAAATATGGGGATGCGCCCGCAACCCAGGTACATGCCCTTGACCGGAATCGAACCTGGGACCTTTCAGTCCGCAGGCCAACGCTCTATCCACTGAGCCAAACCGGTTTCGGCATTGTTTTGTTAAATTTTATTTTATTTTTAATGTCCTCTCAATGGGGTCTCAGCAAAAAAAAAAAAAAAAAAAAAAGGTGATAAACACATAGGGTCATTCCATGATCCTGAACTGAAAATCAGAATGACAATCATGTCTCCAGTTGCCTCTTTCTGGAACTCAGGTATGTCAGTGCCTGCTGAGTTGTTTTTGTTTGTTTTTTATTGAACTGTAAGTATCAATGAAGCTTTCAATAATTGGACTCACACTGGAATAAGTTACTTAAAAGAATTATTGTAAACTTCCATGTCCTCTACTAGTATAAATGAGGATTATAGTACCTATCTAGTTGTTATGAGAATGTAAGGATTATATACCCAGCACACTGCCTAATACATAAAAGGGACTAAATTATCTTTACTAAATAGTTATCTTTTTCTCTCCCTCATCACCTGAAATAACTCTAATATTTTAAAAATTGAATTATTTGATGTCATCTCAACTCCACTCCAGCCCATGCACAATCAAAGAGTTCACATGCACTCGGTATAGATCCTTACAGGCATTCTGCTCATGATCTGAAGGTTGGAGTTGCTGATTCTTTTGTGACTGAGCACCTGGTAGGTTTGGTTATTATCATTGGCTTCTTATTATTTTCTTGCCTCTACTATTTGAACTCCAGTTAGGCAATGGAAGGAAACTCTCTCTCTCTAAATTTTGTTCAGCTCATGGATTTTGCAATCACTGGTTTTAGAAATTTCTTTTAATAGAGTTCAACTAATTGCTTCATTTGGAAGGAGTCAGCATCCAGTGAGCCCAAGTGTTGAAAGAAGGAGCAATGATGCTGTAGTGCCAGAGGTAACTCCAGCCTGGAGGACACAGCGCAGCGTCAGCTCATGAATCAAGAATGAACTCCATACTGTAAATAAGCCGAGAAACTTTACACCAAGCCAGGGTCGAGTTGACGAATGCCCTGGGCATTATTAACTAGTTAGGTCTTGCCGAAATGTGAGGATCATGGCCGGGAGGAGGCCTTTCTGATTCATTTATTCCTAAAGCTGTGTTTGGCTGAGGCACTGCAGCATGTGGAAGCATGTGTTGGGGTAGGATGAGAGACCTGTATTCAACCTTGACCTTACCTCAGCTTTTATTCCATTAGGCTAATTACATCACCCCTTTAAGCCTTAGTTTCCTCATCTGAAAAAGGGGGTTAATAATATTTACCACATGGGGTTGTGATAAGGATTACAGTTTAAGGTGCAAAGCAGTGGGCTTGGCACATGGTAGAGTTTGGGATGTTAGTTGCTGTCCTTCTGTCTGTACTCCTATCTTCATAGCTTTTCCTCTGAGGAAAACAAGACAGTGATTACAAGACAGGCCAGGACAGTCTGTGAAAACACTGAGGAGCCCAGGCATTGTTTGGCTGGATCCTGGCCTTTACGCACTTGCCCTCTGCATGACCGGGTGACTCATGACAATGATGGGTCTTGGAAGACAGGGAGCACAAATTTAGAACAACTGAAAGAATCAGCAAGTGGATCAAAGCTATTTACAAAACAGTGGCATTGTGCAATCAATGCTATTCCTAAGTATTGACTTCAGAGTGATATATTGGACCTAAGGTTTTTTTTTTAGGGAGTTAGTAATTTACAATCACCTTTTAAAAAAAATAATCACCTTATCTTGACTCCACAGGTATAGTAGGTCTTTTTGTTTTGTTGTTGCTATTGTTAAAGATTTTTCTTGAGGTTGAGGAAATGAGGAGCAAAAGCAGGAATTTTCTGTATATTAAATCCATGGGGCATTTACCCCTTCTCTGGCTAATGATCTAAAATCAAACAAATCATAAATAGCAGGGGGGAAAAATCTTTGACAATTGTTTTTTTAAGTTTGACAATTTTATGAGCAAGGGTCTTTAAGCCTAGTTAGTGAGGGCATCTAGAGTAGGCTGGAAATGGTATTTCAAAACTGTCCCTTTCATTTGGTTTCTGAGCTTGAAAGGAATCCAAACAAATATCCATAAAATTCTTAAACATCCCCCCAAATACTAGAATTCTCAGGACACAAGAACTGTAAATGACTGAGGCCATGTCCCCACTCACTGCAGGACGTCTACAGATGAAGTCTTCAGGGTAAGAACCCAGATACTCAACAGAGCATTTTCTTTTCATGCTTTCTAATTGCTTTAGAAAGGTTGTAGGGCAGGACACTACCCAAGTATATCTGAAACACTTTTTGGCTAAGAAATTAGGCAATTTCTAAAGTAGGCCCATTGGAAGCTCAGAATGAGTTTACCAGTATTTTTTTAGAGATTTCCAATTCACAATGGGCATAAAGAACTCACCAATTAAGGTGACTTGATAGAGAAAAAACCCCTGCTGCTCCCCATACTCCATGTTAAAAAAACCCACTTCAATTCTACTTAAGTCTGAAAACCTGTTGTTATAAGTTAATTTGTTGGGCTCAAGATTTTGGTCCCTAAGGAGATTTCAAATCTCATCATGAGGTACTTAACCATTTTTATTGTGGCTTGTGTAGTTTGAATGAGTAAACTAGATTCTCACATGACAGCTAGTTTTGATGGGAAGCATAGATGGAGATAACAGGAGAATCCTGAGTCCTCTATGGGGAGGGATCTTTATGAGTTGGAGAAAGGCTATTTCCTTCCATTCTACGTGCTTTTGTTGGGAGCCACATGCAATTTTATTCCCAGCCTTACTTCCCCTCCTACTAGAAGAACAATTTGGTTTACTAATAGATAGGCAGTATAGCACAATGGTCAAGTAAGACTCTACTGAACTCAAATTCCAAGCTCATTGCTAGTTTGGACAAGTTATTTAAACTTGTTGAGCCTTAATTTATTCATCTTTATGATTTAAATAATAACAGCTACCTCATAGGATTATTATGATAATTTAATGAAACAATGCACGTCAAGTCTTTTGGGTAGTGCCTGGTATGTAGTAAATACTCAAAAACTGTTGACATCATTATCATTATCATCACCATCATCATCTGGTCCTAATAGGTATGGTCTCTGAACAGAAATCATTTGTTACTGGTTAAGTGCTGCCCAGCGAGACTTAGTTCTATTTTATCCTGACTTTTTATTTGTCCTTCGTTGGAAAATGAGGTGTACAAAGCATACCGCCTGATTTGACCTTGGGGATAGGATCAGACTAATAGGGACACACATGCCCATTTCTCAAATTTCTACTGATCTTAAATACCTCTCTGAAATTATATCTGTGTCTTATTTAAGATCCCAAAGTCCTGAATAAGAAGATATAAATAACCACAGGGAATTGTAGATGAATTTGGATGGACCTAGACATGGGGCGGCTCTTCAAGAGGTACAGACTCTTTTCTCGTCTGTTTAAAACGTGTGGATGTACAAGTTTGAGGGAGGAGAAAAGAATAACTAACAACGTTTTTGGTCTGCTTTCCTATCCTATGGAATCTCTAGGGATTATTTCTTCAAAGTTCCCCCAGCGTGTGTCTCTGACCCCATGATATAGCATTTGTGAACAGCTCTGTGCAAACATATGATCTTGTTTCCTCCCCCTCTTCCCAGTTCCCTGTGGGATTTTCCAGGATGAGCAGAGCCTTTTTATCCCAATAGCAAGCAGGACCAAGTATCTTCTCTTGTCACTAGCTGTCCTCCCCACCCTTTGCAAAACCTTCATTTAAGGATTTATGAAATGAGCAAGACAGGTCCTGATTTGTTTGTTGTGTGCAGAAGCTGAAAGGAGCCAGAAAGAAAGAGCACCATTCCCAAACCTCAGGAGTTTCAGAAAGTATATTTTAATCAGAGAAATTTATTCAAAGGCACATCTTCCCAGTATATGTAAAATGAACTATTTTTATGAATAAAAAATGAAACCAGAATGCAATAGTGCAGTGAAGGTCTGGGGAGGGGGCTAGTGGGGTGGTGGTCGGGGGGACATCTGCAATTCTTTCAACAATAAAGATACATTAAAAAAAATTTTAAAAATCTAATTGCCCTTTCAATAGCCTTCTTGAGACTTATTTGTAGTAAGACCAATGACAGTCAATCTGAAAATGCCTTTGTCATTCGGATGATAGCTTAAGCTATGACTTAGGTAACTGAGATGTGACTGACCTGATTTCCCCATTTCTGTTCTGTGGAAAGTCCAATGCCTTCCTCTGCTTTCTGCCGATCCCCAGGGGACTTACGTGCTCACGATCACCTCTGAGTTACACAATTTACAGTTCTCTCCATGAAGCTTAAGCCGACTCTATTTTGAAACAGTTACCGAACAGCTTCCTTTCCTGATTTTTACAAAAATCTATCGCATGAGCCATTTCTGAATGTTGGTGAAAGCAGGGAAGCAATTATAAAGGAACATAAAAACTGAAATTTGCTCATTAGCCATATCTGTCTTTAAAGATATCCTTCAGATACCCTCCAACTTGGGCACCAGTCTCCCCCTGCTGCTGGGCTCTTCCCTGTCTCCTCCCTCATCTTATCATTCCTAGTGGACAATTTCTCTCTCCCTTCCTTCCTTCCTTCCTTCCTTCCTTCCTTCCTTCCTTCCTTCCTTCCTTCCTTCCTTCTTCCCTTTCTTCCTTCCTTCATTCATTTTTTGTCTTCTCCTTTAGATTGTCTCCCGCTTATCTATGCCCACACTTTCAATCTCTCAACCCCAGTGACTAAACTAAGGTATTTTTCTGTATAAAAGCATTTCCTTCCCAAAAAATTTTGGAGCGAGTTGCTAAGATAATAATGGGTTCTGAAACCTTTACCTATTTGTTCTGGAGGTGTATGAAAGTTCACTGAAAAGTGACACCACTCTGAAATTAATTTGAGGAAAGTTCACTAGAGGCCTGATACATTGAATTCACTGGCAATGTGAAAAGTTCCTCTTTGGCCTTTCTAGACCATTTTAATAAGAGAATATTGAGTTGCCATTCTTTCTACCTGGCAAAAGAATGGGTGGAAAGAGCTCTGTGATATTTCTTTTCATAATGAGAAGGGTTATGGCCAAGTTATTTATTAGTTTCTAAAGGAAGGTATGTACCACATGCTTCCTAGCTGTATTCTGTTTCCAGCTGGTGGTGTCTGGGCCTTGTTCCCACATGGAATGCACACATAAACACCTGCCCCCATTACCATCGGGAAGTATCCCTTTCTTATACATCAAGGAAGAGGCAGACGCTTATATTGTCATAATTTAGGAACATGGATGAAGAGCCCCTTTCTTCCCAAAATAACTCCTCCAATTTTATTCTGACTCCTGAAATGCTTTTAACAGAAGATTAAAGTCCTCCATTGATATAGGGCTTACAATGCAGTCCAAGAGAGGAATATGGGTAGTATATATTTATACCAAGATGTAAATTAATATCAGATCTTTTTTTCCTGAGAGTTTTTTTGTTTGTTGTTTTTAACAGGGAAAAGAAACCCAAGGGCCTTGAAGTAAGGGAAGTTGAAAAAGTGAACAAAATGGAAATGCTGTGATATGAAGTTTATTTAGAGAAAGGAGAAGATTGGAAGGGAAAGGAGACTAATGTTTACTGAGCACCTGCCTATGCCAGGCAATGTTCTGGGATGTTACCAAGTAATATATCTTATATAATTCCAAAACACTCTGAAGGATAAGAAAGATTGCCTTTTGTACCGAGCCACATCTGCTAACTCTCAGTCATGCGAACCCACTCCCTAACTGCAATGCATAATTCAACAAACATCTATGGACCTTCTCTCCTTCCTCCCCCACCCGCCCCAAGCACAGAACGAGGCAGGGAAAAGTCTGGGGACCAAACACAGAAGATTGTAATATTACAGTAAGGGGTTTAAAGTTTACTCTGTAGGCCAAGATCAGTCATTAACAGTCTCGAGCTGAAAAAAAACGTGCATGATTAATTTTAGCTGAAAGCATTCCAATGGCTTCCTGTTGCCTAAAACACTTCCAGGGCTCCTCATTACTCATGAGATAAAGACCAAAGTTCTTAGTATGGACTCCAAGGCTTTGCAATGTCTGGCTCCTACCTATCTCTTCAGGCTTGTCTTTAACTCTCCCCCTGCTTGCTGCAAGTGGGCCTCACATGTCCTCCGTTTTCACACTGTGCTACCCCTCCTCCCACAGGGTCTTTGTACACGTTGTTTCTTCTTCCAGGAAACCCTTTCTCCTTGGTTTGATTAGCTTCTCCTCCTTTAGATCCCAGCCTGTCATTACTTCTTTGAGAAAGCTTTTTCCAACCCCCACGCCCCCAGACCCTACTAGGTCTAAGCCCCTAGCATAGGAACCTATATATTTGTGACTCCTTGATTACAGTAGTGCCCCCCACCCCACCCCACTTATCCTCGATTTTACTTTCTGCAGTTTTAGTTGCCTGTGGTCAATTGCAGTCAAAAATAGTAAATGGAAAACTACAGAAATAAACAATTCGTAGATTTTAAATTGCATGCTGTTCTGAGCAGTGTGATGAAATTTTACACTGTCCCACTCCATCCCACCCGGGACATCTTCCCCCTTGTCTGTGCTATATCTGGCAATTTGGATATGTCAAAGAGAAGCCATACAATGAAAAGATGAGTATGTACAGGAAAAAAACATAGTGTCTATATAGGTTCAGGCATCCAGTGAGGGTCTTGGAACGTATTCCCCACAGATAAGGGAGGACTACTGTACGACCTCTCTTCTTCACTAGGCTATAATCAAGGACAAGGACTCTGTTTTGTTTATTATTTTCTCTCCAGTTCTAGTATAGTACCTGGCACATTGTAGACATGCAGTAAACATTTATTAAAAGCAGAAAACAATAGAAAATAAAGTTCTCTATAACAATGTAGAGGTTGGTTTGGGGTGAGGGTTGGGTCGTAGACAGGAGTATCATGGAAAAAGCTTGCACCCAGTATACCTTCACACACTATAGTTCCGTGTGTAGTTGTAAATGAATAACCTCTCTTTGTGGCAGCCATGGGCTCAGCGAAGTGATGACTTCACTAGCAGCTTATTAGGCAGCATCCAAGGGCTGATGAATCCCACTCTCCAGGAATCATCCCAGTTCATCTCTTGGGTATAAAACATCCCTGTCATTTTTCATTGGTTAATTAAGTGCAGTAACTGACTGGTCACAGATCAGAAAGGTGAAAGTATCATGTTGAATAAGAATGTGCAGAGAGTGGAAATATAGGGAGTTTTAGCTGTGTGTGAATAAAGGGGTTAACATTCAAATTACAGAAAGGAGACAGCGCAGGAAAATTGCTTTATTACAACTGTCTCTGAAATTGTGAAGGGTTAGAATAAGTGGGCTGATGAATCGGTGCTTTTTCCCTTCATGCTGATGACTGCATGAGAATAAGTAGGCTCAATCCATAGGGAGAGAAATTTGAGCAAATTATTTCTCAACAAATTTCCAGAGGGATCTTACAAGGTCTTTGTCTCTGGAGAAAGGATAAGGTGAAATCAATAACTTTCACTGCTTTGATGATGAGCATTGTGTTGCTTTTAGATGATGTGAGTGGTGGTGATGGAGGGGAGACGGGGGCAGGGGGCGGGGACGGCGGGGTGCAGGCGCGCACGCAAGCAGTTCCCCTAACCAAGGATTGCATTGCCACACAGGGTTCTGAAGCTTTGGAATGACCGCTCTGTGTGACATTTCTTGTTTTAATCTGATAATGCTTTGCAAACCCCATGAATCATCAAATATCCCATGCTTGAATGATTTTGACAAGTTTTATGAGTCCACCTAGTGCTATTTATTTTTGTTCTCCCTCATTCTTTCTCTACAGGGAGGAGCACTTTCAAGGGCATCCTTCACAGAATTGGCCAGGAGCCACAGTGGCAAATTTAACTCCATCATCCTGGGGCAAGGAGTAGCATGTTTCCCTCTTGCCAACTCCCCGGGATGGTATTAACATGACTGATGGAGTCAGCTATTTGCACAACCAGTAACCAGAGCAGATTCCAGGAATTCGGCTTGAGCAAGTGAGATGCCATTTTTAATGTAAATAAGCCATGCTGGGATGTCCAGATCCATATGTTTGTTGCCGACCTCACTGATAGAACTTAATATTCACTCATGGGCTCTGTCCCAACTATTTCCAACATGGCATAGTGCCTGAAACATCATCTACAATAATTCCTCCTTAAGGACATGGCATTGAAAAAACTATAAATAAGCATAATTTCTATATGGAAATATTAGCAAAAGGGTGCTTTTTTTTGTCATCTAACTAATTAGTCTAGTTGGCTTAATTATCTAAATTTGTCCTTCCTTCCTTCTTGACCACTAGTCACATGTGACCACTAGTCACATGTTGCCATTAAGCCCTTGAAATGTGACTAATGACTAAATCATTAAAGTCACTTATTTATTTATTATTATTATTTTTCTATAATTTTGCACTGAAGTTGCTAGAGTATATATATATATATCTTGAGTGGCCAGACCACCATGACCATCCCATGAGTATAAAGTCACTTAATTTAAAATTCATGAGTTTTGATTATTGTTAAACTCCAAAACAAAATAGGGATCCATGTTCAGTGAGTTTGAGAAATCTGACTTAAACAAATTAAAATTGTTTTCTACTGCACAATTTCTAAGAGCCTTCAAGATACCAATGTTCATTACGTCTTCCTCAGACTGGGAGCTGTAGGCCAATTTAACAATGAGATGTAACCATGGGAGACATTTTACTTGTTTCCACAGTGGATCTCGAGGAACACCATTTGGGAAATGACTCTTTACGTGAAGAGTCCCCAGAAGAATATGCCAGGCAGAGATCTATGCCTTTAATAAGAGAAGATCTGTCCCTGGATTACAAGCTTCAGGGAGGTAAGACTTAGCTCCCTGGCTCTGTATTTATTTATACGTTTGTTGTTGTTGTTGTTGTTGTTGTTTGTGTGTTTAACTTGGACATCCTATGGACTTTGCCTATTACCTCATACTATTTTGACCTTAGCAACACTGCTTCTCCTTTGAAAAATGAGTGGATTTGACACTATGAGCTATGTAAACTTTTCAAAGTTTAAAACTCTGTGGCCCATTCCTCCTGGCTCTAATACTTAAAATTCCCACTCTTTTGTTTTTAAACCTAGCGGGATAGTATCTATGTCAGAGAATAAGCTAAGGCCGTCTTCAGTGGATTGTTGCATTTCTGATTCCCTGAGTGTCTCCTAATTACAAGGGGTTGGGGGAGAGGTAGACCATGAAGAGAAGTACACAGTCCTGAGAGAGGTACATGGTACCAAAACAAGAAAGTGGTTACAGAATCCTGAAGAAAAGGTAAAGCCATTTCTTTTAAGTAAGTAAAGTGGTCTACAAGGGCTTTAGATGGTAAGCATTTATCTTGATAATAATTGTGAGCCTCTGAAGACTGAAAAGGGACTTAGTTACTGATAGACCAGGAGTCAAGAGTGTCTGGTGAGGTATCTGTGTGTACTTGAAAGTGACACAGCTAGAATCAGGAATACCAATTGGAAATCATAGATATTATCCCAGTGAGAGGTGTTGGCCAAGGATCGTGCCCAGGTTCTTAGCTTAGAGAACCAGGTAGATGGAGATATTTCTTCTAGGAAATAGGAAGTATTGAATGATTGGCAGGTTAGGGGACAAGAAAATGATGGCTTCAAGTGGGGACATGTGGACTTTGAGATGTCTGTGACATTTGCCAAATGGTTATATATATAGGAAATTAGGAATATAGATCTGTATTTTAACAGAGAGGACTTGACTGGAGATAGTCAATAGTATAGGGGAAAGGGCTAGCTATAGTCATACAGAGTAATGGTTAAGAGAGGGAGCTCTGGAGCTCCAACACTTTCCTGCTGTGTAACCTTGGGCAAGTTACTTACCTCCCTACACCTTAGCAGCATCATCTGCAAAATGGGGATAACTGTGGTTTCTACCTATTAGAGTTGTGGTGAGGATGAAATGAGGTAGTACATGTAAAATACCTAAAAGAGATGCATGACATACTTAATAAATATTATTGTTACTATTTTTTTCCTTTTCAAAAACAAGGAAACTGAAGCTAAGAGTGGATACATAACAGGCTGAATAGGACACAGCTAAAATTGCAGTGTCAAGATTCAAACCCAGTTCTTCCTGAGACACATCCAATGTTCTTTCATCAGGTCACTGTGGCCGAAAACCTTTTTTTTAAAATATATATTTTATTGATTTTGTACAGAGAGGAAGGGAGAAGGATAGAGAGTTAGAAACATCAATGAGAGAGAAACATCTATCAGCTGCCTCCTGCACACTCCCCACTGGGGATGTGCCCGCAACCAAGGTACATGCCCTTGACCAGAATCGAACCCGGGACCCTTGAATCCAAAGGCCGATGCTCTATCCACTGAGCCAAACCGGTTAGGGCTGTGGCCAAAAACTTTAAGTATTCAGTGCATTAGCTCTTCATGTATGAAGTGGGAATAATAATACATACATACTTTATAGGATTGTTATAATACTTGTAAGGCATTTATAATAGTGCCGGGGATAATGTGCTACAAAATATTTGTTAATAATAATAATAAAAATTTGCCCATACCCTGCTGTCAGGGAAAAATAAAGTGCCTCCTTTTAGAACTAACTCGGGCAAGATTTATTGAGGCTGGAATGGGGCAGGTGCAGGGAGCCAGTAGGGGTGTGTCAGATGCTCCCTTTGCATAAGAAGAGCAGAGTCCTAGGACCTTTGTGGACAAATTGAATGGAGCTGGCAAGGCCACATGGCTGTTATTCTCTGGACTGGACAAATGGGCTTGGGAGGGGTTGGGTAGAACAGAAAAATTTCAAGTCTTTCAAATCTGCAGATCTTCAGTGACAGTGGCCATATCTGGGGTCAACCAAAACATATGCTCAAAAGAAATAATTACCTCCATAAAACGAAGCTTGGAGGATAGGTACAGGGGGGAAATATGAGGCCAGGGGTAGAAGTAAGTCTGACGCCTGGTTTTCCGCTCTCTGATCCGTTCAGGTGGCCCCAGGATTTGTTTATGATTGTTTGTGCAGTTGAGAATCTCTAGGGCTTCATGGTTGTCCTTTACTTCAAAATTCAACACAGCAGGATACAACTTTTATGCTGCGACTCTTGTTTTATCAGGAAAGAACAGAGTGAAAACTTTTTAATCTGCCCCCTACCCCTACTCCCAACATTGCTGAAATGATTTAATGCTTCATAACAGAAGTAATTTTGTGATAATGACACAAAGGCAGCAATTAAAAAAATATTGCTTGTTTCAGGGCCTATAAATTGGCTGTTGGTAATTGACAACAGAATGTGTTTTCTAATCCACTGAAATGATATCTTATTGCAAGCTGGCATGGTAATTACTGTATTTGTACAGTACCAGAGGAGTTCCAGCCCGAGTTTGACAGGGAGTTGATTAAATCACCCAGGTGTAATTGAAGGTTTGATTGCATTGCCTCTGAGCTGATCAGCATTAGTAATAGCCCAGCTTTCTGCTGTCATGTGTTTTTAGAGCTGGTGGTATATCAGCCCTTTCAATCTCCCTCCCAGCCCTCAGCCTCTATTGTGCTGGTGTCAAGCGGAGCCTAGAGAGCTCCTCAGAGCAGAAAAAATGAGAACAGACAGCAGGTCCCTCGCACTGGACCTGGATGACATCATTTGAAACAAAAAGCAACCTGTTTCTAACTGCCTGCCCTGTTTCTTTGGGTGGACAGGGTAGCACCATGGCCCTCGAAGACGTGGCTTGCACGTGGTCTGTCACTGCAGCATGGACGCGTGTCCACGCTGCTCATTATTTGCTCATTTGGTGATTTAAAATATTTGAAAAGCATCGCTTTTCAAAAGTGGGAATTTAACCTGTGGATCCTATATGCACATTTCAGTGAGTTATAAAGAAAGCTTTTGTGATGATGTACTGTGCCGAACCTGTGGATGTGGGGGGATTGTTTCATTTATATGGTATTTTCTGAATGACTGTTTTGCATAAAGCACATTGCAAAAGAGAAGGGAAGATAAGCTATATAAATATATTACAACACAAAGCTGAAAATGAGAAAGGCCTTACAAATAATAATACAGGTTTCCCTGCTATTCGAAAGTAGGGTGTTCCTATAATTTTCCTAAGCTAAAATGATGTGAAGGGAAGAAGCAGTTACCGTTAATGTATGTGGAAATTTTTTTGAGCATTCCCAGATCCCCAAAATCATACCAAATAACACATAAGACCTAAAACAACACTGACATATAATAAAAGTAGTATCACTCTCAGTGCTTGGGGTGCATTGAGCCTTTGAAATAACTTGCTGCAAAACAAATACTATTTTTGCTTTTAACCTTTTTTAATAAAAGGGAAAATATGCTTTGGATTTCTTTCAGTTATCGAAAAACAGATACTAACGTAGGTCTTTCATAAAACCGAAGAGGCATGGTGCAAACTTTCGAGAAACGGGGGATACCTGTGCACTGTTTAACAACAGTGATATGTTCCAAGGAATGTGTTGCTAGGCGATTTTGTCTGTACAAACATCATAGAGTGTACTTATGTCTGCCTAGTTGGTACAGCCTACTACACACCTAGGCCATGTGGTATAACATTGTCAGGTGGTCCATCATTATAGAGTGCATAACTGTAACCTAATTGAGGTAGAAAATATTCAGCATCCCACAAACACTTATTGAGCACCAGCTAAGATTATCTGGGAGTGATAGGAAGATGAACCAGACTTCTCCCCTCTAGGAATTTACAGTCTAATCAAGAAAACAATAATGACAACCATACAGTTATAACAGCTAATATTTTTTCCTTTAATGCACACCCTCTGAATTTTCATAGGCACCTCTGTTAGGGATGCAATCTTTAATTCCCATTTCGCAGACAAATAAAATGGGTGGAGAGAAGTTAAGTAACATCTTCAAGAGAGATTTAGAAAGCGATGGATCCATAAAGTGACTCCAGGCCTTTCACAGTAACTTGGCAACGTTATAGTTATCCCCATTTACAAATAAGAAAGCACCCAATTCAGATTAGGGATGGTCAAGGAATTCTTCATAAAGGATTCAGCTTTTGAGTTGAGACCTGAGAATAAAAAACTAAAAGGAGGAAATGTTGAGAGGGCTTCTTACATTAGGGAGATCAAGCCCAAATCAACTAGGTTTTTTGTGTGTTTTTTTTGGTGGTTTTTTTTTGCTACCTATCAGATCCAACAAAGATATGGACACTAAAAAAGAGAAAATTTGTACAAAAGCAAATTTGCTAGCAAGAGAATCATGAGATTCTCTTACCCGCTGCTCTCCCCATTTGTGTGACAACTGATCACTGGGATCCGGTCTGACTTTCTAGAGACCCGATGGACTAAGATTTGATTAGTTACAAGGACCTTGTTCTAGTACCCAAGTCATTCGAAGGATTCCTACAACCCTCTGCCACCCCATCTCTGTTAGGTGCTCCTACTGTTGTTTTGAGTAATGTGTTGGCAGCCAGGGGTCAGAGCCTTGCAAGTATGGTCGGAATGTACACCTGTAGTCATAGTGCACGTGGACTGACAGATGTATGAATTAACATAGTGACTAGTTCATTCTCATTGGTGAGTAGATACATGGATGAAAAGGTGAATAAATGGAGGAACAAGGACAAAGATGTAGGACATTCCAGTAAATTCTTATGGCATGGCTATTGCGTTTATGCTTGTTGGTATGCCTGTAGTGAGAGCATACTGAGTTCCCTTACTAATCTTAAGACATTATTATAGGATAGCATTAATCACAGATTTATTCAGCAGCTCTGTAATGGACATTTAAATATATTTTTCCATTTTTAAAAGATAGATTTCTCATCTATTAAAATAGGTGTAATTAAATTACTCCAAGATTGTGGTGAGGGTTAGAAATAAATCGTGGCAAATTTTATGATTATTGAGTTGAAATTGAAATAAGGATATAGAAAGAATATGAACTATAGTTTATATATAGTATTAATGGGAGCAGAAATTAAATGGGAGCAGATCCTATGTTTCTTCACAAAATAAAATTGAAGTAAATAATTTTATAATAAAGGGACAGACCCAAAGACTGAGAGACAGCGATCAGGCTATCAATCCCCAGACTTTGTAATACCTTAACTAATAATAAATAAAAATAAAAATAAAAATAAGAATTTTTTATAATATCTACAGGGTTTTATACATTGTTAGTACTCAATAATGTTTAATATGTTAAAAAATGCAAGATAAAAGACATTAATCTTTTGAAGGAATCACAGTCCTTTATTTTTTAAGAGGTGCCAAAGTAGAAAATGCATTGCATCTACTAATTATGTACATTAACTTATCAAGTGAGAAGATTTAACTGTCAATCAAAGGGCCAATTAGATATAAGTTTCCATTTATGTTCAGCCTCTCCATGTACAACTATAATAGAATTATAGAAAATGCTACATGCTCTCACAAATTTAACCAGGATTTGATTAAATGTCAAATCAGTTCCAATTGAACTGTACTGGAAAGTGCCATTGTTGGATAGGGATTCATTGAAAAGGGGCTAAAAAAAAAAGAAAGAAAGAAAGAAAGAAAGAAAGAAAGAAAGAAAAAGTCTCTATTTCATGGCATGGCTTGTCCTATGATACACAATGAGGAAATAGGTCATAGGAAAATGAACAGAGTAAATTGTTGCTCATCTTCTAGGCTCAGATGCGCAAAATGACTTGCCCAAGGCTACATAGCAAGTAAGGAGGACTGGGTTCTGAAATTGGATCTTCAAATTTCAAAGCCCACATGCACGCCCCTGTGTCACTGCTTAAATAGTCTCTCCTCGCTTCCAAATAATTTCTCACCTTGCCCATCTCATCCCATTATTCTGCCTGCATCTATCTCCACCTTTGGCAGTATTTTTCTAAAGTCATTAATTACTACTAATTTTCAAATCTAATTATTTTGATACAATCTTTATTTTTCCTTGTCCTCTCTTTAGCATTCTACCACGCACTACTCCATCCCCCTTGAAACTGTTTTTCCTTGACCTCAATTATGAACAAATGACCCATCCAGTTTTTCAAATCAGAAACCTAGGCAGCATCACTGTCATTAATGCCCCCTCTAACTGTCTTTCTCTCTCAAATACATGCGCACACACAGAATTTTTTTGATCACAAATCCAACCTCTAAATATACTTTAATCCCATTATTTTCTTTTCTTTCTTTCTTTTTTATTTGAGAGAAAGAGGAAGAAAGAGAGAGGGAAACATCAATGTAAGAGAGAAACATTAACCAGCTGCCTCCCACATGCACCCCGACCAGGGATGGATCCAAAACCTGGGTATGTGCCCTGACCAGGAATGGAATTGAACCTGTGACCTTTTGGTGTATGGGACGATGCTCCAACCAACTGAGCCATACCAGCGAGGGCTAATCCTCTGTTCCTGATCTTAACTATCTCTGCCTTTATTTTCCTCCATTGACTAGACTCTTTGGTAGTAATCCTTTTCATGGTTAGTTTCTAAGCCATCTATCTTTCCTCCATGTACCCAACCCTTCCATTCTTCACTAGATCTCAAAATATGACGCCAGGGGCTACAGAAGCAGCATGAGAAAGATGAGTTATATGGCAGGATTTCCAACAGATCTTCAATAGATCAACCCTTAGAGGAGATCTAGAAGTACAAAGGCAGCTCTTTATTTGTTGGGCTCTTTTCCTTTCTCTCCCCTCCCCCAAAGCCTTTACATTCTGCCCGGAGGTCCAAAGGGAGGGAAGCTATGAGCCGGTAGAACCACACGGAGGATGTGAAAGTGAGCTGTGGGCTACAGATGCAGCACAGAGTGGTGGAAATAGCACTGAGCTTGAGTTTTATCTCAACCACTTCCTAACCATGTGACCTTGAGCCAGTCCCTGAACTTCTTTGAACTTCATTTTAAGTAGATTGACAATAATACCTGCCTGCCTGTGAGTCTGTTATGTAGTTTCAAATAAATATTAAGTGTGATAAATATAAAATGACTTTGTCAGCCATATACATTATATATATATATATATAATTCTATTATTAAGGGAGATATTTGAGAACTATAGCTCTAGAGAAAGTGAAGGTAAGAAAATAGTGACAATGAAACAGGGAGATGGATAAAAATAGAGATTAGGATGCAGCAGCAATTGCTTAATGCAGATGTTTGCACTCAATTTGAGAGAAATTATAGCTTAAGTTTATGACTAAGCTTAGACTGTCCTCAGTTGTTCTAACTCTCCACTTATAAGTTTGGTCCAAAACATGTTAACAACTCTAAAGTAATTAGTAATAATAATATCCCCTAACCTTTATTGGTATGTGTACTAGGGACTGTTCTAAATGTTTACATGATTATTTCTGAGTTTCCCTTTCTTTGTGTATCTTTCTTCATGTATAAAAGGGCAATAGAATTACACTTTCCTCACAGGATTACTGAGAATTAAATGAATCAACATGGTACTGGCCAAGTAGCTACAGCTCAAAACACAGCAGCCATTATTGTTATTATTAGCTATGGAAACATTAAGGGCAAAAACAAGTAAGTGGGTAGATGTACTCCTCTCCATTCCTCCTGCTAAGTGTAGTTACAAACCCTGGAAATTATATATAAAACAAACACAAGAAGACTCAAAGTTGAATCAAGAAGGCAGACTGGCTTGGATCGAAAGTATAACATGGCTATGAGTTTTTGTGTGTATTCTTTTTTGCCTCATATATCCCAGACATGAACTTGAAAAAGCCAGCAACCTAGAAATGCTGGTAGGAAAAGACAACAAAAGTCCCAAGAAAAGCCCTCTGACTCTAGCCAGCGGACCAGGAATGGGCCACCTTTGTAAGACAAAACTTTTAGACAAAAATAATCCCCCCGAAGCCAAACACCATGGAAAACACTTGCACTCCCCACCTGCCCCTGGCTCCCCCACACGCACACCCCCGGCC
>NW_006293232.1:1458200-1473898 GCF_000327345.1 Myotis davidii | reverse complement strand
ACTTCCACCACTTCTTGGTTATAACAAGGCGCTCCTACCCCACCTCCCAACCTGTGGTGTCAGAGAGGACAGAGTGGGGAGCCAGGACTTTCATGTCCTTCCAGTGATAGTGTTCCCCCATCCGTGGTGTCAGTGGACCCCACCAATGGGTACAAGCCACTCCTACCTCTCTCTAGAGGTCAAGCGGTGAACGTGGACTTTCATTTCCAGGGCAGCAGTAATGCAGCACCCCTACTACCTCCTGCCAGAGCAGTGTCAGAGGAGGCTGCTAAAGCAAGACTTAAATAAGATACAGAATTTGATGACAAAACACTCAAAATGTCCCTCATCATACCAAAACCCAGGAAAATCCCAGCCTGAATGAGAAAAAGCAATCAACATATACCAATACCAAGGTGACACATTCACTGGAATTATATGAACAGAGTTTTAAAGGAGACATCATAACAATATTTTAGTGAGCAATTATGAACATGGTGGAAACAAATGAAGAAACAGAGTTTCAGCAAAGGAACAGAAGGTTTATAGAAGAGCCAAATGAAAATTTTATAATGGTAAAATAAACACAATATCCAAAATAAAAACTCAATGGATGGGCTCAACAGCAGAATGAAGAGGACAAAGAAAAGAACCAAATTAAAGACAAAACAGAAATTACCCAATCTCAACAATAGAAATAAAATAAACCAAGGAAAAATGAACAAAACCTTAGGTACCTGAGGGACTATAACAAAAGTTCTAACTTTTGTGTCATTAGACACAAGGAGGGCAGGAGTAGGTAGGAATAAAAAAGTATTCAAAGAAATCATGGCTGCACTACAGTGGTAATCAAATTGCAATAGATAAGCACATCAAATCAAGGTGTCATACACCTTAAAATTACACAAAGTTATATGTCTATTATATCCCAGTAAAGTTGGAAAAATCAAAAATGCCAAACTCATGTAAAAAAAAAGCAACCTAAAAAATTGACACAGCAAAATTAGGATGTTAAAAAAAGAATGGCTGAAAATTTCTCAAATTTGGAAAAAGACAAACTTAAAGGTTCAAGAAGCTGAGCAAACTCCAAGCATGATTAATTAAAAGAAATCCACATGAAGACACATCCTACTCAACTTCCAAAGGCTAAATCAAAGAAAGCACATTAAAAGCATCCCAAGAGCAATGACTATCGGGGAAAAACAATTCCAATGACAACAGATTTCTCACCAGAAACCATTGTGACAGAAGGAAGTGGCACAACATTTTTAAAGTTCTGAAATAGAAGATGTCAACCCAGAATTTTATATTTACTGAAAATATACTTCAGGAATGAAGGGGGAAATCAAGACTTTCTAAGATAAAGAAAATCTAAAAAAATTTTCAACACAGATCCATCCTAAAAGACTTGCTGAAGGAAGTTATTGAACCAGATAAAGATTTTTTAAAAAGAATTTTCAAACATCTGGAAGGAAAAAGAACAGAAACATTTAAAATATGAATAATTCAATAGACTCTCTTGAAAAGGTTTTCTAAATTGTGTTTGATTATTGAAGCAAAAATTGTAACATTGTTTAATGTGGTTTTCACAATATGAAAAAAAAATATTTAGAACAATTACACTGTAAATGGGAGAAGGTAAGGAAATTTAAAGGGAGGTCATCTCTCCACACTTTATTCATGTTGGTAAAATACCTACATCAATAGGCTGTGACTAGTTATATAATAAAATGCTTAAAGTCACCACTAAAAAAACTGTACAAAGATATATATCAAAAGACACATCAGATAAAGCAAAATGAAATTCTAAAATCTGTTCAAGTAACTCATAGGAAGTCAGGAGAAAGAAAACAGAGAAAGATGAAAAAAACAAACCACACACCATAAAAATCAGAAAACAAAAAGTAAAATAGCAGACTTAAGCCCTAACATACCAACAATTACATTAAATGTAAATGATCTATGATTCCATTTATATAACATTCTTGAAACGGCAAAATTAAAGAGATGGGGAATAGATCAGTGGCTGTTTGGGTTTCATGAAAGTGGAGGAGATGAGTGGATGTGACTTTAAAGGGATAGGTCCAAAGAGGCTTTTGTAGTGATGGAATAGTTATGCATCTTAATCACAGTGGTGGTCACATGAATATACACATGTGATAAAATAACAGAGACCAACTCACACACACACATTGTACCAATGTCAATTTCCTGGTTTTGATACCGTAAAATAGTTATGTAAGGTGTAACCAGTAGAGGTGGTGATGGGGGGGGGGGGTAAAGAGTACTATCCTTGCAACTATAAAACTATAATTATTTCAAAATGAAAAGTTTGCTAATTATTTTGTTTTAAGTAAGTACAGAAAACAGCAAGGGAGGGAGCTTGTTTTAGTACCCCGGGTCAAAATTCAGAGACCAGCAGGGATTGGGAGTGAAATTTTGAACACTTGTTATTACCTCTACGTTTCCTTTCAGACTGCTACACTTTTGAAGTTACTTGCAGTAAAAAAAAACACAAAAATTTGTCAGAGGCCAACAGGCTGCCTCCAAACTCAGCTGGTTTAAGCCTCCAAGCACCATCATAAATGAAGCTATAACATCGGCCAAATGTGTCATCACACTATTCAGTGCTGGGGTGGGAGAGGGTGAAAAGGGGAGATTACGAGTGTGACACATTTTCACGAAAGAAATGCTCCATTTTCTCGAGACTGAGCACGTTCTCATGCTCTGCCAACAACAATATTCAGTTTTGAGATCCAGCTTTGCATGGTAAAACCTTCAGCACTTTACAAAGCGGTTTCTTCTCTTCACAAGAACATGGAAATTCGATTACCTTCTGAAAGTGGAACAAAATTGCACTCAACTCTGTGGCTAAAATTGTTTGAGAACATCCGTGTGTAATCATATAATCTTGTGTGGTAATGGGGCATGCCTAGATTGCAATCATAACGAATTAATTATACTGTCTTGTGCCTGAAGAAAGGGTGCTGATGAAATAGAAAGAAATAAAAGGGGAAAAAAGGAACCCCAAGCGGCATGAATCTGTCGGTGTTTGCCCAGAGCTGTGCGGGAGGTTAGAGACACGGGGTCTCGCTCCACCCAGCCCCACCCCGGCTCTGTGCCCTCTGGGTCTGAACCACATTATCTGGCTCCTCACTTTCCAGCTGTGAGAAATGACTCTTGTTCCCCTGTGTCTTTTCCTCTGATAAACTCTCAGTGCCTCTAGGAGAGACCTCAAGCTGGTTCCACTCATTCCTACCCAGTAGAGTTGAAGTGGGCTCTTCTTTCTATTTTAGGGTAGCAGTTAGGTTTCTCATGTAAAAAAAAATAGGTCAAAAAACCCCACAGTGGCTTAAATAAATGAGAAGGCAGCAGTCTAGCAGTGAGTGGTGTGGGTGGAGGAGTATGCTTTGCGCCATGCTGTCTTCGAGGACCCAGATTTCTTCCTTCTTGCTGCTCTGCCAGCCTCGGATGCTGTTCTGGTCACAGGCCTGGATCTGGATCTTGCTAAGTTTAGTGGCACAGCCCGTGGAAAGGGAAAGGTGGATGGAAGAGTATGTGCGCAGTGTTCCAAGTCCACATTAAAAGTCATACCAAGCCATGTGGTATGACTTCTCTTTACATTCTAGACACATGGATTTATCTGGCTATAGAGGAATCTATAAAATGCTGTCTATGGTCCTCTAGTTGGGCAACCATGTGTGCAGCTTAAACTGAAGGTGTGTGTGGGGGGGGGCGGGGGGGAGGTCTATCCCTTAAGTACTGGGGAAACAGCAGCCTCACCACATTTTCTACATCATCACCATTCCCCTAGATGTCAAGAGTCCCAGCCCCCAACTCAGCAGTTTGTTGTGTCCTGGGATGTTGATAAAAGTGGGCTCCATTTGAGTAAGTCTGAGCAGAACAGAGTCTTAGGACACAGGTGGTATCAACTAGCAGTGCCCCCGATGTTATTGAGGCCTTTGCAAAATATTAGCAGGCAGAGCGACCAATAAGACAGGTGAGGGGTGGATGGCGTTCCCTCTAGCGTATGCTGTTCGATTGTTTATTCCAAGACCTTCCATTCCTCTGAGGTCTCATTTTCTAAAATTCAAAGACCAACATCTTCCCATCTCTGTTTCGGCTCTGGCCTTCTGTCCATGAAGTAAGAAAGGGAGGCTGCAAAACTGACTAACAGAAGGGAGGGCCCGAGGGGTGAAAAAAATGGCAAGAACAAAATTAACAAAACCAGGAGCATATTCTTGATTTATGCTTACAGTCTCAGAACCTAGAACAGTGCCTGACATATAGCAAGACTTAATAAATGTTTCTTGAACTGATTCTATTTCTTGACAGCAGAGGTGATTCTGGGTTAATCTTCTGAAATACCAAACTGGAGATCTACGCCATCTTTTGATCACTAACCCTGACAGTGGGATTCTGCCAGGTATTTAGTAACGAAGTTTTCTCCGGAAACCTCAAGAACAAATCAACTAGACACTGAAATAACACAGATCAGGATTCAGCTTGCTTCTATGTTCCAAACAAAAGATAAGCTGTTCCTTTTCAGACAAATAAACCACATTAAATTTACCATGTTATTGTATCAACAACAAATACCATGTGGATGGCCAACAAGAAACATGTAACTTTTGTTTATTTAATCTATCCACTTTGCACAGATTTCTGATAAAATTAAATAGATTTCTACCCCCCCGCCCCCCGCAGTTTTTTCTTCTTACAGACTTCTTTTAAAAATGTACGCCTCTTTGCACTTTAATAGCATCTGGTGAGTTGTTCATATTGACAGTCATTTTCATCATTCAGAGGCCTTCTTATTAAGTAATTGGAGACACTTTCTCTGAGTACACTTGGCCTCAATCAATTCAGGACTCATCTGACTTCCCCCTTTCATCTCATGAAATGGTATACAGCAAAGAAAGGTTTCCAATATACCTTCGCATAGCTTTTTGGCATGTAATATATAGCACAAAATATTACATCATGAATCAGAGCTTGCTTCTTTTTTTGCACGTTAGATTTTTACAAATCACCTTTGACCTTCATTACCTGACCATTTTTTACAACCTCATGAGGAAGTTATTTTTATTTTCCAAATTTTATAGATGAGGAAATTCGGGCTTGGGAACTTGCCTAGGGTAACACAATCAAGATCCACATTCAGATTCTCTGACTCCAAATAGTTTCACCCCAAAATGTCCCACTTTTGTCCTTTGTTTAATAAACCCTCAATCTTTGTCTTTAAAAGTTAAGGTTGGTCATGGACATCATCCCATAAGCTATTGTTAACCACGGAAATATATCAAGAATAAAAGACTGTTTCAAAGCCAGTCCAGAGACATTTATGAATGTAGATCTACGGACCGTCAGCATGAAAGAAAGGAAGCTTTGCACGGAATGACGGGTAGTGGGAAGAATCATTAGTGAGAAGAGCTGAGTCTGGGCTCCTACTCCAGCGTCTCAGCCCCGGCTGCCAGATCATAAACAACGAAGCCATGTTTGTTTCTTCATCCAAATCTCTGATTCCAGAGATACACACCTTTACTATGCTGCCCTATCTCCCTAATTACACTTCGGCTTCAAAAACCTGCTAACATGATGGCAGGTGGAGGTGATCTCCCAAGAATTAAAAAGGAAACGGTGATGGTAACAGGCTATCATGGAGATTATGTCAGGATAGACTCCAAGTCTTTCATCCCCCACCCTACAGCTTATTTCCTCCCATAATTCTTAGTGTTGGACAGGAAAGGCTTACACGGTTAAAAGTTTTAAATATTTAAAAGGTTCTCCTTTTAGGATAGTCATGAGTTTTATATGCTGGCAGCTTGAGAGGAATACTTTGATCTCTGTCTGACACAGTGCAGTAGGAGGTCTGGAAAGGGGAAATGAGGAGCCATCGCGGAGAAGGGCTTTTTGTGTTACGAGAAGGACACTTACCTTCTGGGTGGTCTCTGTCAAGGGGTGAGTTCTTCCTTAGGAATCACTGAAGGGGATGCCTTGTCCCTCCTGTCATCGCTCCATTTGTTGATCAAGCCATCAGAGATTTTTGAGCATCTCTTGTGTACCAGTGCTACATGATGGGGATCCATGGATGAATATAACATGTGTCCTGCCCTCAAAGATTTTTAGTCCCTGGGCAGATGGGGAGGGAGTGAAGTTTAGGTGTGAACATGGTTCCTGAGAGAGTGAGAGATGCAGATGGAAACAACATCAAACAGGCGACTTCAGTCGATTGTGATAATGGGAGAATATTGCTCAAAGCCCCTTGGGGGATGGGGGACCTACCCAGCCTTTGAGGACCAGGAAAGACTGACTTACACTCAGAGTGGGTCCTGAATTAGAAATGAGGAAACTGAACAGATTGGACATATCAAATATACAGGTTTCCCCTGCTAACTGAAAATAGAGCATTCCCATGAAAACTTTGGTAAGCTGAAATGGTATACAGCAAAGAAGCAATTACCATTAATTTACATGGAAAAAAAGTTGAGTTTTTGCGGACCTCCCCAAATAACCTACCAAATACACCTAATCACGCCCAGTTTTGCTCTAAGTATAACACCCTTAGGAGCTCTCTTAGACTTTTCCTGATACCTTAGGACACGTCTTGCTAACAGATACGCAGAATAAACCATGATATAGCACAGGTGCTCTCAGACCCAGTTCAAAGCGGTGGCAGCTTGGTGCTGAGACGCTGAGTGTGCGTCTAGGGAAGGAGCGTGGCGGTGGCACTCTTGCTGCTCAGGCTGTGCTCTGGCTGCACAGTAAATGCTGAACACTACTTTTGTTTCGCACCTTTTTCATACAATAAAAATCCTCTTTGGGTTTCTTTCAGTTCGTGAAAGCAGGTACTAATGTAGGTCTCCCGTAAAAGCGAAGTGCACCTCCTTTGCGATGACAGAGGCCTCTGGATCGATGTTCCGCTGTGTGGGTGTCCACGCCTTGGCCCAGGCCTTCCATAAGTCCCGGTTAGTGGTGCTGGCGGAGACTCTGTGGGCCAAAAAGGCAAATCCTCACCCGGGAAATGTCCCTATCCCTGTGAGGAAGAACCACTGTAGTCATCCTGACCCTGAGGTGGTCTCCTCGCTGCTCACTGTTGCTGGCAGATTGCAGATCCCAAGGCAGCAGGAGCTAGCAGTAGTGGTGAGTGGATATCCATGTAATTGGGCCCATCTGTTCATGTGTGCAAAGTGCCAAGCTGGAGTTACTGATAACAAAGGCTGGCTCATGTCAACCAAATCTATTTGTGTTTTTCTACCTGGTTGTTCATTTTGCCTACTCAGATGTTCACTATGTCTTTCATGGTAGATGCTTTCTGGCAGATGTTAATATGTGAAAAAAAAATGTCCATGCCCCATCCCACTGCATCTATCCAGATCTCCCTGTCTCCACTCTTCCAGTCCTTTTCATTCCAGGCCCCGGACCAAATGGCAAGGTCATTGACCACTGCCTAAAAATCCGTACACGTTCTCACCTTGGGTACTTCTCCCTGCAATCAACGTGGAAAACCAGACGCACTGCTCACAGGTCCATGCATTGAGAAGATTATCCTCTCTTCACTATCTTCCAAGTGGAGCTGCCATCCACTTTTGGCTTGCACCCATGTACCAAGCTGACCATTCCATAAACTAAGCTTGTGATTTTTTTTCACCTCCATCATCTGACTATATGCGCCATGGGTGTAAGCTAGTGCGATTGAGGTGGGTGACATGGGAATCTGAGCTACCCACTAATGCAGCTACTCATGTCCACTGATCTTGCTCAGATTCAATCCTGAATGTACCACTTCCATCTTTCAATGGACTACTGCTAAGCCTGTCTTACTTCATGATTTGGTAGGTCCAGCAGGACTCAACTCATAGTGAACAGTTCCAGTGGCACGGTTACTTGGTGCTTCATAGTGAAGGATTCTGTCTTTACCAGGGTGATATTCCAGATGCCGCTTCTCAAAAGGCATGTAATTTTCTGCTGCAGATGTCATGGCCTTGCTCCAGAACCCCAGGGGCCTGCTGTGTGATTCTTGCCCTTAGGCTGACATGAGCTCCATTCTAGGTCTTTTCCCATCACAGACAACTCCAACACCATAGCATCTGCTTGACCATGTGGCTGAAGGGGCTGCTTGCTCGCAGTTAGGGCCCACTGCAGAGCCCCTTCCTGCTCCGGCCTCCACTCAAAGCTGGCACTACGCTCAGTACGTGGGCTGGAGCTGCATCCCAGGCTGAAACGTGATGCCTCCAGATCCCAAAGAGATCTAATAGCTTCTATGCTGCCTTCTTTGTGGCCCAGGGCAGAAGATGCACTGATTTCCCTTTTATTTAGTGGTTATTCTCCTAACCCTTGGACCCCTAAAAACCTCACTGAAGAACAGTGTTCCAGAATCTTCATAAGATTTAGCTCCCAGCCTCTGCAGCCTATATGTCTTACAAACAAATTAGTCACCTTTTGCTTGTTCTCTCTGAACAGCATGAGGTCATCAATATATTACATCAGTGATAATCTATGGGATGGATGTGCATGTCATACAGATCTCTTATGAACATATCATTACAGAGGATGGAAGAATTAACATAGCCCTAAGGCAAAATCCTGCCACTTCAGCCAGATGATCCAACAGACCTTATGAATATTGTTGTCTGTGCTACGTGAGTGCAAAGTCTTTCTAATCCTCTTTTCTAATTGGAATGGAAAATAATACATCTGTCACATCTTTCTTACATACTATGGGTATGAAGGCTTATTAATCTGCTCTAATTGCAATACATATCTGGCAGAGCAGTTGCAGTTGGGACAACTACTTGGTTATGCCTTCAGTGAATTGATTATGCCAGTGAAGTCATTCATTCTCAAACCCATCTGGTTTCTGCAGGAGCTAGACTTGTGTATGAGACTTAGATATGATAACCACCACCCCTACATCCTGCAGGTCTTTAATGATGGCACTAACCTCTACCATGTTTTCAGGGATGTGTTATTGCTTTTGGTTTACTATGTTGACTGGGGTTAGGGGCAATTTCAGATGTATCCACTGTAGTAGCTCTTACCCTATCACACAAAGACCCAATAGAGGTTATTCCAACTGCCAAATATATCCATTTCAATTATACACTCCAGGACTGGGGAAATGACCACCCAGTAGGTCTCTGAACCCATTGAATCCACCAAGAGCCATATTTTAGCCAGAACTCAATATTACCTGGCTCCCATAAGCCCCCTCTCTAACAGAGGGGCCATCTTGTACTTTGGGTCTTAAGCTACTGATGCTAATGCAGACATTATGCCCAATAGTCCTCAAAATGTCTGGATATTCCCACTTACCCAGTGGACAGTCACTTGAATAAACAGCCATAATTTCCTTTGGGGGAAGACTCAGGGAATCATAATCATGTATATTTGTCTTGTTACCATAGGGTACTGCCTCCTGGGGACCTGGCCTCCTCTTCAGTCAATGAGCTTCTGATCTGACTATAGGTTCAGCTTTAGGATCATGGTGTTCTATTATGGTGAACACCCTCAGTCAGCTTCCTGCTCATTCTTTCTTTCCTTCCTTCTTTCCTTTATTTTTTTATTTTTTCTTTTCTCTTCTTTCCTTCCCTCCCTTCCTTCCTTCATTCCTTCCTTCCATCCTTCCTTCCTTCCTTCCTTCCTTCCTTCCTTCCTTCCTTCCTTCTTTCCTCCCTCCCTCCCTTCTTCTTTTCTTCCTTCCTGCTTTTCTGGTTGTAGATGTTTAGAAACACCTCTGTTGGCTGCTCATCTGTTTTTCCCCTAGGGATGCCAAGCTCTTTTAACCAGCTCCAAAACTCCTGTGTCTCAGACACCCTTGCTTATCATTATGGTTATTGTGGCCTCCTGCAACCTGGGAGTTATGTGCTGCCACCTGACCCTTATTATTCTGGGACCACATCATTCCCACGGTCATGAAAGCTCTGTGATGTGCACCTCCTGTCATCAGCCCGGGTCTGCAGAGAACAGCCACCACTGAACTTCTCAGTGGTGCTGTGCCCCTCTTACCTGTGCATTCCGAATGACCTTGATGCAAGTGGTGGCCGCTGGGGCCACCTGTGAAGTATAATTATCTGGTGGGTTTTCTAGCCTCTTATAATATATCCAGGCCAACATTCTCACTTCTTTCAGCCTCTTTATTCCTTCTTCTATTCTGTACCATGATAAATCAGGCACCTCGGCTTCATTCAGCTTTGATCATCACTTTTTCTAAGCTTCTAGGAGCCACCCTAGCAGCAAGTTTGTCCCATTCTCTGTGGTTCTTGACAGGTGTTAAATGTCGTGCCCCAAGAAAGTACACCCAGATCGATAATTATCATTTTTCCAGCCTTACATTCTAGCCCTTTTGGTCAAATACTCTCAAAATTCTAGCCTAGTGGTAATGCATTTGCTCCTGCTGGTACATGTGAGCTAATTCATGAAACTTCTTGAGTATAGAATTTCTGTCCATACTTATGAAGCTCAGCATGTTCCCAATAGAGTTATGCTGGGATTTAACCCTAGTTACCAGTATGACAGCCAGGATAGGAGACAGGGGCAGTTCCTGAAGGGGAACACTTGTTGCCTTGCAGGCAAAAGGTCTCTGCAGCATCTTCTAGAAATCTGGCTGTTGCTAGGGAAAAATGAGCCACCTCTGCAAGTTCTGAGAGTTTACAGGTCTGCGGAACCAATCTCCGCAGGAGCATCTATCCAGATGTTCCAGGTTTCAGGTTCCCTCGTTCTTCCAATGAGGGTCCTAACCTTAAAATTAGCAGAGCTGCCTTGACTGAGCATACAGATGTGTTTTGAGCTCTGTGACTATATTAGCTAGTCAGTCTGCTCCGAAGCTCTGTCTACTTTTCCATGGGAGGAGTGCTTCTTTGTAAGCTACCAAAGAGGCCCTCTGGCTCTCACATTTAGCCTTTAACTACTTGTTAATGACCTTCAGTTTTTCATTATCCCTCTGCAGGGTATCATTATAATTTAGTAGTAACCAGTCAACCCTGCTGTTTTTGCAAAAATTTTCCTCCAGATACTGGAATCATGGCAACTACAATGGTAATCTCTTCAGCCAAGACATTTTCCCATGTCACCATTGATATCTACAGTTAAGGCAGAAAATTCCATATGATAAAATGCTTTAATGTTAAATAAATATTGGGGACTCTGAAAGGCCCTACTAGTCAATCAATCGAATGAAATCTCAACTAAAATACTTTCCACTACTGTCCTTAGAACAAACATTTGAATCTGATTGAACCAATTAATCAGTTGTTCCTTTATTGGGCCTGATAAAAGATGGGCCCATGACTGAAATAAGTATTACCAAGTTTGGGATCTTAAAACTATCTACCTGGTTGGCCTACCTGTCCCTCTACCTGTCAGGAAGAGGGGTGGGAGGTTGAACAGCAACGCCAATGTTACAAAGAACTGGCACCTGTACAGGGATGTTGAGCTCATAGTGGTGCCAACTTTGCATGCCCCACTACCCTTGTCCCTAATTACACTTTGCCTTTAGCTACTCATTTATAATAACGTGTCCTGGAACACTGAAGCATAACAAATTTCGAGAGGGATTCTGGCAAGAGTGCAGATTGGCTCTCCGTGGTATATACAACACTGAGGGGTAGCAGGTGAGGCTGTTAGAAGGATGAAAAATCCAGCAGTGTCTCTGTCAGTCCTTCTGTCAGGAAAAGACAGTGGCTGCTCAAGGCGAAACACATTAATCATTTGTAAGAGTACTCAAATGCAGTCTTCCCACCTCAGGAGATGGTTCTCAAACCCATCCATTTGCCCAAGCCGAACACGCCTCGGAGTCATGATACTTTTATAATTTTTCTCCCTCATACAACATGTTCAAACCACTGGCAGCTTCTGTCCTCTGTATCTCTGAAATCATCCTGAACCCACCCACTCATCTTTATCTCTGCAGAAATCGCCATTGTCCAAGCATCATCATTTCACACCAGGCACCTGGAACTTCCTCCTCCTTGCTTTCTCTGATTCTTTGTTGCTCCCTTATGGTATGTCTTCCTTATCTTTTTGAAATGTAAATCAGCTCAAGTCACTCCTCTGCTTAAGACCCTCTAGCAGTCTGCTTAAGGCCCTTCAAGTCAAATCCAGAATTCTTCCCATGACTTACAGTGCCCTAGATAATCTCACTTTGCCCTCTTCATTGATGTCGCCTGATTCTTCATTCTTGACATATTCTAGGCACATAGGTCTTTTTTAAACATACATTTTTATTGATTTCAGAAAGGAAGGGAGAGGGTGAGAAAGATAGAAACATCAATGATGACAGAGAATCATTGATCTGCTGCCTCCTGCACACCCCCTATTGGGAATCAAGCCTGCAACTTGGGCATGTGCCCTTGACTGGAATCAAACTCCGGACCCTTCAGTCTTCAGGCTAATGCTCTATCCACTGAACAAACCGGCTAAGGATAAGATAGGCACATCGGTCTTTTTCTTTTAACTTTAAGTTTGGTCCCACCTCAGGGCATTTGCACTTCCTATGGCTTCTACCCAGATCTTCCCACTTAGGACTTCACTAAAGTGTTGCTGTTTACTTAAATACTGCTTCCTCATCTTAGGCTTTATGATGAATGTATCTAAAGCACTGCTCTCTACAGCATACCTTTTCTCAAAGTAATTTCCTGTCATATTATCCCCCTTTATATCTTCATAGCATTTATCAGTAATGCAAATCATCTTATTTATTTGTATGTATTTCTTTTTTATCTTCTCCCACATAGAAAGTAGACTTCCAGAGACCAAAGCATATCAATGCTTGTCACACAGTAGGCATCCAAAATACATGTGTTGAATGAATAAATAATCATGAATCAATCAATTGATTAATCAATGGGAACTAGGTTTTTTATTCTGATAAAAAAAAAACCCTTAATTAAGTAGGTCTAACCAGTACCTCTGATTGTTTTTGTGGGAAATATGCATGATGATTGGAATGATAGGGTGATATTTCTGAGACAAGTTTTTTAAGATAGATTTTCAGGTATCATTCAGATAATTAGATAATAAGAATACATTTCAGTTGAACTTTCCTAACATTAGAACTTTCATGGACCAATAAGAACATGCTTATGCACTTCCAGGATCAGGATCTGCTATATATATTCTTGATTTAATTTTTCTAGACTGCACAGAAGAGGAGCCATTTGTTTCTTGGTGTATTTTGGAAGAAAGAAATTTGAGCTGAGCCTGCAGGAAGTTTACTAGGGAGTACTACACCTGTGGAAGGGAAGAGAAGGGATAATTAAAAGAGGGAGCAGTTGACCTGTGATTTAGTTTCATCAGAGGCCTTAGCCAACCCTACGGGAAGTTCTGAAAGTGGAATGACCCTTCAGATTTGTCCCAAGTTGGATTAGAGAGGATGAGCTTTTATATTCTGACCTGGATCAGGTCATTGGATGTGAGCTGGTCTGGAAGGGGCATAGCTTTTAGCCAGGTAGTTCTCCTGAGCAGAGATGATCCCCAGAAGGGATGCTGGGGCTCTTAGCCAGCCACACTCCCAGCAGCTGGGAGAGGAAGTCGGTCATTAATGAAGGGAAATCTGGGTGAGGACCATAGACCCAAAGCCCAGGAAGGACTGAAGTTTATCTTCCTTCACTAGGAGGGAACGGAGAACTTGCGCTCCCTGCTTTGAATCAGCGTCACAGAGACTCAGGGTGTCAAGAAGGCCTTGAGCACACATTCAGCAGCTGCCCATGGGGCACATGCAGGAGGCAGACAATCAATGATTATCATCCTTGATGTTTCTGTTTCTCTCTCCCTCTCCCTTCCTCTCTGAAATAATAAATATATTTTTAAAAAGCAGCTGCTTTTAAAAGAGGCTTTGTTCTTGTTCTTCTGTTTTTGTTTTTCTTTGTTTTTGTTTGTTTATTTCCCACTTAAGAAATGGAAAGTCTCTTCTCTTTGCTCTGTGTCAGAGTGAGGCTAAGCTACTTCCAATCTAAACTCTTGCCTTTACGATGGAGCCTCCTCATTTAAGTGACTCTCTTCAATCCATGCTAGGATAGGTTAGTCCAGGTTCTAGGACACAGGAGGGGCATCTAAAAATACTTCAAATCCAGTGACGACCAAAAAGTAGTTGTAGAATTGACTTGAGAAAAATCTATAATGAGTATACTTCTAAAGTTCAGAAGCAAGAGAGTAATTATGCCAAATTCTCTTAGTCATGTTTTTTGTTTTGTTTTGAACTCACTCTAACATCCCTGATGTTAACAATTTCTATTCTTTGGCCATCAAACTCTAATGTGTCTTATAATAAGCTGGTGTGCTCATGAAAAACAGGCTGTTGGACTCCATCCCCACAGTTGAAAGATCCAAGTGGAACCCAGGAATCTGTATTAAAAAAACACACCTCATTCCTGATGATTTCTGAGGCAGGTGGCCCAGAGATCATACTTTGAGAATTACTCATTTCATGGGCTAGAAAACAGCATTTAACTAATAAAACAATACTCCCAGAAACTGATTCTTAGGAACACTACAAATAAAAATAATTTGAGCAAGAACTTAAAGACAAGGCTGCTGCCTTGCACAACGTTAGTAACTCCATTCACCCAGAACACAATAGAATTGTGCTCCAAGGGTTCCATTCACCCCTCTGTGAATGGTGCTCCGGGACTGGTATGAGAGGTGGCCCCATTAAAGGAAATACAACCTTCTCAGTATAAGTGAAATACACAGGTCCTCACTCAACCACTGCGAACTCTGCTCTCCCTCTATGTAGAGAATGGCAGTGATGGTTCTCACTCATCAGTAACGTTCTGAGCCTCTTTCAGTTCCAATTCTATGTGCTTTAGTCCATTCCCATATACCCTTCAGAGAAAGAACGTTTCCTGCTTCGCGCTATGCACTCCGTGTTACCCAAAACACAAACTTTTTAAAATGTTTTTCCAAAGCCACCTTGAACTCCTGCTTCCACCTCTTGTGTGGCGCTGGACCCCTCCTTTAGGGGAGGCCAGGGACATTCCGTAGTCTCGTTTTTCTCCTAAGCCACTTACTCAAATTTTCTCCGTTAGGGAATGTGTCCTCTGACTGGTAACCTAGCTCCTTTGATGGGTCCGACTCTTTTCTTTTGAATATTTTAAAATCACCAAACAAAACACATGTTATGAATAAGCTCATACAAATTTACAATTTTACAATTACAATGTGCTCATCCTAAAGAAGCCTTTTCCTGCCAAGGTTGGGTGAGGATAGGAATCATATCCTTCACATTTGCCATCAAAACCTCCATTCAAAAGAGCAGCGGTGTAAATTAATCCCTCTTTAGGTCAAACAAAGAGACTTTGTATAAGCAGATTTTTGGAAGAGATGATTGTACAATTGAAATACATCAAATACAGTACCAAATATGCTACTTGTATTAACTAATTTAATCCTTATATAAAACCCAAGATGGGAAATAGTATTAATCTCCCCATTTCACTAATGAGGAGGCTGAGAGACAGTGAGTTTCTGAAAATTGCACATTAAGAATTGTCAGGCCAAGGCTCACACCCACATTTATGCGATTCTAGAATCACAACCACAAAAATACACTTCCTAGAACAAGGCTGCAGCCTACATTGTGAGATTTTGCAGGTATCACAAGGTCTTACCTGCACCTAGGTTGTCTTTCTCTGGTCTTGTTACCATAAAATTCCTATTAGACAAAACGCATGACATGGGACAATATTTTCAGAAAACCATCTTTAAAACAGAAATATAAC
>NW_006293232.1:1433389-1458185 GCF_000327345.1 Myotis davidii | reverse complement strand
CCCCCCCACCTGCCTTCACACACAAGCACTACTAGAACACATTACTGGGAGACTTTAGGAGGTCAATCTCCTTGGACTAACTGTAACAGAGAACCAGAAGCCTCTGGGAAGACTTTGAACTGGTCAATTTTGATGTGAAGGAATGAAAGGAAAATTCTAAAGATGAAATCACTGATTATATTTCATTTCGTATTTCTGGGCACCTATGATTACCAAACATGCTTTAAGAAGTAAAATTCAAGAGAAAGGGTAGGTAAAATCTAGACAGGAGATGTGCTGCCCAAGAAATCTGGGCAGATGTAGCCAACTTTACCATTTTGCTTCATTCTTCTCAGCCTGCTTTCTAATTTTATATGGAGAAATGGGCTTGCTATGCACAGCTCTGAGCTTTCCAATGGATGGTCAGTAAACCTCTTTCTCTAGATCTGTAGCTAAGTACTGTGATCATTTACCCATAATACTTCTCCATTACACTGTATCTCCATCCAACTTATTCTTCTTTAAAACCCACCTCATTAGTTGAAGTCATATCCTATTATGCTATATTTTGCTATGTTTTATTATATTATTTGCTTGTTTGTCATCTGTTTCTTTCTCTAGATAGTAAATTCCTTAAAGATTAACTTTGTCATTCTTATTCACCGCCCTACGTTACTAGCGCCTAAAATAGTTCCTGTAATATAGTAGGTACACAATAGTTATTTGCTAGATGAACAAGTTGATCATAGTATAGTCTGCTATGAGAGGTACTGGGGGGAGGGGTTAATATATAACATTATTTAGTATTTACTATTTCCCAGGCTTGTTTCAAGCATTTCACATCCATTTACTCCTATAATACTCATGATATTTCTGTGAAATAGAAACTATTATTATTCTCATTTTATAGATAAGGAAAGTGCGGCACAGAAGGTGATATGACTTGCTCAATGCCATACCCAGGAAGTGGCAGATGAGTTCCCTTAAACCTCACACTAAAATAAGACAATTGACTACCAGTTTGTTTGGGAAAAGTCCTGCCCACATGAAAAGTAAAGAAGTTTATAGTGAATAATAAATGGACAGTCAATAAGTTTTCTAAGGGCTGAGAAGAGAGAGGACTCTCAGAGGACTGAGATCGTCAAGGAAGGTCTCACAAGAATCTGACATTTGGACCAGTTCTTTTTTAAAAATATTTTTTTATTGACTTCATAGAGGAAGGGAGAAGGAGAGAGAGAGAATCATTGATTGGCTGCCTCTGTACTTCTAGTCCCCTACTGGGGATCAAGTCAGCAACCCAGGCATGTGCCCTGACTGTGAATCAAGCCCTGCCTGGGAATCAAGCCCTGACCTCCTGGTTCATAGGTCAACACTCAACCACTGAGCCATGCTGGCTGGGCTGCACCAGTTCTTGAATCATGGTTTGGCTACTGATGGTCTCTTATCACTGAAATCTCAGTGATTGTAGTAAAAAAAACAAAGCTTTTTCCAGTAAAGAACCAATGATCACAAAACACAGACATCTTTTTGAAGATTCAGTTTGCCTTGGCTTCAAAACATTTACTGATGCTTTTAAGGAGGCAGAGAAGAGAGAGGGAAAAAGCTAAGAGATAGAAGATGTCAGCCTGCTGAGATGGGAGGCTCTGGAGATGTTAATAGCCCAGGAGTCAGGAATTCCCCCTGGAGAAAGCAAGAGGGTAGTTCTGTAAGTTCAGAAACACTCATTCTCCCCTCCCCACTCTGCCTTCTACCGCTGCTGGGAGAACTGAACTATTATTACCAAAGTGTTTAGAAAGTCAGAGCTTTGGTAAAAAGGATTCATTTGTACTAGTTGGTGATTTCCCAAGAGAAGTCAGAACTTCAATACATGATTCACTACTGATTGCTGTGATGATTACTGGAACGTCAAAAGGTTGGCATTGCTGTAGATGAGAAATGTGGGTCCTCATTCTCTTCTGGGTTACAATCTGAGAAGTTTTAAGCACTGCAGGGTTTCGATAAGGTGGGAAATATGTCAGAAAACAACATGCAAGACATAGCTCCCATTTTATACTTCACCATTCAAGACTAGACCTCAAGATTTCATTGGTGGGGCTTTCAATTCATTCTATTCATTGGGGCAGCAGGATTCATGATTCAATGAGCTAAGAATTAGAATCCTTTCTCTTGAAAATTGGTTTTTTAAAGTGCCTGGTGGGTATGACTAAGAGGTTTTAGGCACTGGGGTTTTAGTTGATGTTTGTATTTTTTCTTATTATGACATAAAGGAAAAAAAAAGTCTAAAATTAGCACTTGTTTTTTTCAACTTGGAACTTTGTGTGTCAGCAATGTTGTGTGTGTGTGTGTGTGTGTGTGTGTGTGTGTGTGTGTGTGTTGCAATAAGGAATATTACAATTTCTTGACATTTTCATTGCTGTTTCTTGACATATTTAGTGAGGTTTTAAAGGTTTCCTTAGAAAGAGAGAGGGGGGGAAATGAAGAAAAAAAAATGGCTGGCTTCCAAATCACCATATGTTTCCAATTTTGAATTCAAAAGCAGAGTGTGGGCTTTAACTTAAGCTGCACAGACCTTTGTGGGAGTTATAGAGCTGGGGATGTAGGTCCTCGTTTAAAATTTACTTATTAGAATTTCAGTGTTATCTAATAACAGATGACTGGGAGGAAGATAAAGCATTAGCAAATATTCGCTGAGTACCACGTATGTGTAAGACACTAGGTGGGGTGGGGTACAAAGAGGTTTAGATAGAATATAGTTGGGGGTACATGATATGAGAGAAAGCAAAAAGTCTGATACAATATGGTAAATGTATTCCACCAGAAATTCTCCAGGAGATCAAAAAAGAAACTGACCTGGTAAAAGAAGAATTCATAGAAGAGGTAAAATTTAAGTTGGATCTTGAAGATGGGCAGTGGGACATTCCAGGTGCAAGGAACTACAAAACTACTATAATGGGAGCTATGCAAAGTACATTTAGGTGTAGTGACTGAGTCTGTGTGGCCAGAACTGAGTTTATATGGGGATGGGGAGGGGATAAGGGAGAAAAGATTAGAAAAGTCCGTGGAAGTCAGATTATGGTGAACTTAAATGACAGGCTTGATATATTGTTGTTATCATTGTCATTTAAATTTTATTTAATTCCAACAATTTCATGAGCTGGGCATTATTAGCCCCATTTTATAGAGGAGGAAACAGAAGTTCATAGAGGCTAAGTAATTATCCATAATCAAATAGCAAATATTTGGTATAGTTGGACTTGAACTGAGGTCTGTTTGATTGCAAATCCTCTTAACCTCTTTAGATCCAGTGGTTGAGCAGACTTTCGTGGTAACTGCTGTGAGCCAGTGGGTGAGGTATTCCAGCAGGAACAGTGATGTTTTATGGCAGGGCAAGGAAATTAAAATGTGTAAATTAAACAGCAACTGCCTAGACCAGTGATGGCGAACCTTTTGAGCTTGGCATGTCAGCATTTTGAAAAACCCTAACTTAACTATGGTGCCGTGTCACATATAGAATTTTTTTGATATTTGCAACCATAGTAAAACAAAGATTTATATTTTTGATATTTATTTTATATATTTAAATGCCATTTAACAAAGAAAAATCAACCAAAAAAAATGAGTTCACGTGTCACCTCTGACATGCATGTCATAGGTTTGCCATAACTGGCATAGACCTAAGGCGACCACAGGGCATGGTAGAAGTAGCAAGCCCCCTAGATCTGCAGAGCTCTAGAATGAATCCTCAAGAGGGAACTCGTCATTTAAGGTTGGAGTTTCTAGTCTCAGAGTTGGACAATTCTCCTTCCATATCATTGTCCCTGGAAAACAGTTACTAAAAAGCACATAAGTAGGGTGGGAAGTTAAAGTAGTGAAGGGTATTTAGAGTATCTGCAATCCAACATTTCTCGTGTGAATAACTGTCCTCTTGGAGAACTTAAGGATTTCTAAGACAGAGATTTTTTTGTAATATATATATATATTTTTATTTCAGAGAGGAAGGGAGGAGAGAAAAGAAACATCAATGATGAGAATCATTGATTGGCTGCCTCCTGCACACCCTCTACTGGGGATTGAGCCTGCAACCCAGGCATGTGCCTGACCGGGAATCGAACCTTGACCTTCTGGTTCATAGGTCATGCTCAACCACTGAGCCACGCTGGCTGGACTAAGACAGATATTCTTGAGTCAAATCCAGTTTATGAATTCCCCAAGGCACTGTGAGTCACTGAAGTGACATGGCTACGGCTTCAGAAGCCACTTTGCAAATAACTTGCATCTAATTATTGAAAGGGCTTATTGTTTCATGTTACTGAAAAAAAAAAGGGACTGAGGTGACTTCAAGCATATATTCAGGTGCTCAAAAATATAGTAATTTGTCTTTCTCCATTTCTCAGATCTCTTATCCTCAATTGATTTGATTCTCAGATTAGTTCTTAAAGTAGTGGTGACCATGACTAACGACAGCTCCAGACTTCCACCTTTGGGTCACACACACCAATGGAACGAGGATAGTGTGATTTATGGAGGGCTCCTTTCTTCAGAAATGCAGCAAAATTCCCAGCACTAGGTCCTAATGAACCCAGCTTGAATCACATGCTCGTTCCTAAAGCAATTACAATGGCGTAAAATTATCAAGCTCTTATTGCCTAGTTCTGGGTCACAAACCTGCTCCCACGGTTAGGAGACAGGCCCAGAGCACCCAAACCATGTGATATGAGAGTGGGAAATGAGTGGTTCTCTGGGGAAAATTGGGTTGCTGTTACTAAAAGAAAGAACAATGGTTGCTGGGCAGCTGTCAGAATAATGTTAAAGGCACTACTCATATGAGGGCTAGAGACTGGGCAAAGGGAATCAGAGAAAAGGGGCTATCTACCACTTCAAAGTGGAATGACTTCTAGGTTTCCCATTTTCTACTGGAGGCCTGTGCCTGCATCTCCAATATCTTCATTACTACACCCTTTGCCTTAGACTTGCCAAACAAGCTGGGCTCTGGCATGAATCCAGGCCTTTGCACGGCTGCTCCTCTGTGTGAAATGTAGGCCCATCCCACCTCAGTATCCACCTGGTAAATGTGTGCTGTGACATCCTTGCACGCAGGACATCAGACATTCTTTTAGGTGTATTCCCATAACAATTTAGCTTTTTCTTTCTTTCTTTCTTTCTTTCTTTCTCTCTCTCTCTCTCTCTCTCTCTCTCTCTCTCGCTCTCTCTCTCTCTCTCTCTCTCTCTCTCGCTCTCTCTCTCTCTCTCTCTCTCTCTCTCGCTCTCTCTCTCTCTCTCTCTCTCTCTCTCGCTCTCTCTCTCTCTCTCTCTCTCTCTCTCGCCTCTCTCTTTCTTTCTTTCTTTCTTTCTTTTTTGTGACCAGTACTTTTTATGGATTTACCTTGGGAACAGTGACATGTAGTAGGCCAACTTGATACTTGATGAGCTGAAATAGTATGATGAATAAATTGTTTCCTGATTGACACCTGTGGGGGTAAGGGAACTTGGTCCTTTTCTTGCAGCTGCTGTGTTATAGACCTTATGTATAGGTGTGCATACCTGTGCAAATTAACATCAGCTCTTAGTAAAATCATGCAACAGGTCTGTTACCTCATTTTCTGCTGAGTTTTCTGAGAGAGCCAACTCTGTTTTCTTCATAGAACGTAGTGTATTTTAAGGAGACATCAAAATAGAAACTCTTCCAGAACTTTTTAAAAAAGATTAATTTAGATCTTTCCCTTACCACTATGGCTCTGTGCTAAATAAGCCTTTGAGGTGCTTTCCAGCTGTGTGTGAGGTGGCCTAATCATTCTCACAAAGGCTTCTTAATCAATATCATGATTTGGGAGACTGTTAGGACAGGATATTTCAGGTTCCACACCTGTCACCGCCCACATTTAGGTAACCCAGTTTATTCAACATGAGGAGTCCCAGGGAAGGCTTCTGGGGATTAATATTCTTGCCATCATTTTTCACAAGGTGGCATATTTAGGACAAGAATAGTCAGACTCTTCATAATTGTGCTTCCCATGAGGCCACTGACAAACTCAAAAGCTCTAGCTCTCCACCAGGCTGACCTCTCACCTTCAGTAAGTTGCAAGAACTGTGAGATTTCTAAGCTTCCAGAATGCAGCAGGCCTGCCCAGCCAGCCTGTGAGGTTATTAATAAGCCAGAGTCTGAGGAAACCACAGTGGAAAAGGAAGGAAAGCCTCAGTGGAGTACAGCTGAGAACACAAGTTGGGACCAAAGTAGGTTTACAACTGTGGGTACTTGAAACACAGTTTATTCTTGTATTATTATTTATCAATTATTGTATTCTTTTCTATATGAACAACTATAGTTTTCTTTCTTCATTTTTCCATGATATCTGGGCTGGCGTGGCAATAGGCTGCTGCCTCAGTTTTGAGGAAGCTCAAGGGAAGGGCAGATCTTAATGATCAATCAGGGCATTATTTCTCTCAGGACTTGAGCTGGGTCTCATCATCTTTCTCAGGAGAGCCAAATACACATGCTCCTTGACTTACACTGAGGTTATTCAGAATACGTCCATCATGAGTTGAAGATACCGTAAGTCAAAATGCACTTAATACACCTAACCTACCAAACATCATCGCTTAGTCTCGCCTACCTTCAACTGCTCAGAACACTTACATTAGCTTACAGCTGCAAAATCACCTAACACAATGAATACACTGTTGAGTATCAGTTGCTGACCCTCTTAGTCGTGTGCCTGACTGGGAGCTGCAGCTCACTGCTGCTCCCAGCATCGCGAGAGAGTATTGTACTGCATATCGCTAGCCCAGGAAAAGATCAAAACCCCAAATTCCAAGTAGGGTTTCTACTGAACGTGTCTTGCTTTTACACAATCATGAGTCAAGGACCATCAGTACTACTTAGAGGGGGCATGGGAAATTAAACCCATTCTTCTCTTTAAAATACTTTTCTATGGCTTCCCACTCAGTTCTAGTACCATCTTTTCCTACTCTAGCAAAATCTCAGAGTTTTCAGACTCAGATAGCATAAGATCTGAGGAACCAAAACATAAACAGATGATTATCCTATATAATAAAGAGCTAATATGCAAATGGTCATCATGCCCTCATGCTGTCACGCCTTAACAGCTCAGACACTCAACACTGGGGAGAGAGGAATGGGAATCAGCCAGGCACAAATGAGCTTGCAAGAGAGGAATGGGGACCAGTCAGGCTGTGGCCTGGGAAAGGGAGAAGCTGCCTGCCTCACGGTCCTGGGTGCCAGCGGCTGCGCCTGAGCCTGTGGCCTGGGAGAATGACAAGCCATCTGCCCCGCAGTCCTGGGTACCTGCAGCTGTGGCCCGGGCGAAGCTGGCCCGGGTCCCTAGGTCCCCGCAGCCGGCCTGAGGGAGGGAAGCCCGGGTCCCAGGTGTCTCCGACTGGCCAAATTTCGTGCACTGGGCCTCTGGTATTATATAAAAGAGATAAAGGATAAATGAAAACAAAGGATATTAAGGGAACTCAGAGAAAAATCTAGTGGAGTCTGGAAGTGTGGAAGTTTTCTTAAAGAAATTAAAACTGTTTGTTTTGCTACTATGGTTTCACCAATACCTAGCATAATGCCTGATGCCTAATGTGAGCTTGGCAAGCATCTATGGGATAAATGAGTGAATGGGTGAATGATTGAGCCTTTAGCATTAAACTTAGTGAGGTATTAGGCAGACAAAGAGGAAAAGTTTAGATAGGTGAACTCAGAGAGTAGAACACTGGGTATATCATTGCAAGTAGAGCACGCTGCACAAGTAAAGGCACATAGGAAAGAAACCCGGTACCTTGGATGGAAAATATAATTACCTACCATTGCTGGAACATAAAACACGCAGATGAGAATGAGTCAAGATAGAGCTAGAGAAATATACCTGTGCCATATTCAGAGGTAATATTGGAAATAGTGACAACTGGCACAATATAGGCACCAGGCTTTGAGAGTAGATGCTGGCCCAGGAGGCACCCTAAGCTGACAGGTGTTACCCCGTTAGATGCTTGATTGTGGAAGAAAGTCTGGGAAGATTGAAGGTGGAGCTGAGGTGGATGGAAGGGGATCTTGAGCTCAAGAGGGAAGTAGGACAGGAACCTAGATAGTTCATCAAGAGCAGGGATCCTCAAACTTTTTAAACAGGGGGCCAGTTCCCTGTCCCTCAGACCGTTGGAGGGCTGGACTATAGTTTTAAAAAATACTATGAACAAATTCCTATGCACACTGCACATATCTTATTTTGAAGTAAAAAAACAAAACGGGAACAAATACAATATTTGTATTTGCATGTGGCCCGCGGGCCGTAGTTTGAGGATCCCTGATAGAGTAACCAGAGAGAAGGCAGGGTGTACACACCAATAGGGAGATGTAGGCTGGGGCTTGTGGAAATTCTTTTCTAATTGCTTCTCTTTCCTGAGTGAAACATGAAGCCAGATCACCAGTGAGGACAGAGGCAGAAGGGCTGGAGGTGTGTTGAGGAATGAGAAGGTATGGGATAGTCATGTGAGAGAAAAGGAAGAGAGAATAAGGTAGGGCATGTAGGGTTGCTGGGCAGCACATTGAAGTTAACATTCATGAGACTAAAGTTCCTGGCAACGAGCAGGTAATCAGAAAAATATCTTAATTAAAATAAACATGTTTTTGAAATGTCAATTCGGGTCTGGTGCTCAGATCACCTCCACATTCTTGGGAAATTTACTGTGGACATTTGGCAAAATTGCTTTTTGTCTCTGTGAACAGCCTGACAGCTCTTGGCTTCTGCAAAAGCAGACTGAAGGCAGAGCTAGGAATATTTAATCTGTTTCTCATTGAATTAGCCAAAAAAGAAGGAATGGAAACCCCACCCACTGACCAGTGCTAGTTGGGTAACTCAACTTTCGTACATTTTATGGTTGGAGTCGCAGGGGAAAATTCAAAGCAAAACTATGGGCCCTTTATCTTGCTGTGTCAGAGTTTTCCATGACTCCTGAGGGTAGGGTGTACCTTTCCATTCAGAGCTGTTGTGCTTCATGACTTTTAGGAGCAATGCAAGCTGAGCTGAGTTCTTGGGAAATTCCGGGTAGCTGGGACATATCAATGGGGACTTGGAATGCTTTATGTGGTTTGAACATTCTTGGGGCAAAACTGCCTTCCTGTTGCTTTTGGAAACTACAGTCCAGAATGGGTAAGGAGGTAAACTGCAGGAACTCCCTCACCACTTGGTTTGCTTTCCATTTGTACTTCGCTAACTAATTATTTTATGCTAACAAGAGAGCATGTTTCTCTACAGCTTTTGTATGTTGTTTGTTTGGTTTTTTTTGGTTGTTGTTGTTTTTTAGGCTTGCTGCAACCATCGGACACTTGGAAGATGAAAACCAAATCAGTTCCCTTTTAGTTTAGACACAAATGGAGCCAGGTGCATTCTGTCATGGAAAGCAATAAATGAATTTTCTCATCTGTTTCCCCACCCTCTCTGCCTAGAACAGGTGGAATTCATTTGATATGGGATCAGCCACTATCCAAGACTAACAGTTCTGAAAATGTCAAAATAGTAGTTGGTGGTCATGAATTTAAAGTAGGGTTAGTAGTCACGTCCAGTGTTCTCACCTCACCACTCATAATGTGTATTAATAAAACCTGTGAGCAAATCTCTCCCTTTTGGTAACCCTTCACCTGGCTCCTGGTTGTAACTTCTTCCATTCCTCTAAACCTGCAACTTCTATCTGCTTTTTTTATTCCAGCAATTTGCTCAGTTGCCACTATCTCATATATATTAATTCCTGTGAATTAATTCATCTTTCTATTTCTTTGCTATCATTTTAGCAGGATTTAAGGAAGGAGAATAGATAAACTGATAGCATCAGTCACTAATTTTCAATGAGAATCCTTAATTATTTTTGTGTTTATGTTTTGCCACTAAATTTAATCCCTTCAGGGAGAACTGGGCCGATTAATTTTACACAATGTCTGAAATTTTCAGTAATTCTTACTGGAGGGAAAAAAAAGATGAAATACATTCTCCTGAGTCCTTTCGTTAACGCCTAGAACAGGATAAAAGCTGTATATAAAAGACAGATAATGATTATAGAGCAGATAATGATGTTAGGAATTGGGTCAAATATGCTTTTAAGTCTGCCGAAAAAACAAAATTGATTTTTCTAAATTGTGTTTTCAGAGATTTGATGCTCGTCTTTAAATCATCTGTATTCATGTCTTGAAGAAAAGATTTCCCATTGCCCAAGTGGGAAGGCATTCACAGGCAACAAGCCTTGGCCTGCTCCCTGCCCTTCCACCACCAGCAACAGCCCGTCCCAGAGCTGCATCTTCTCTGAGCTGCTCTCTGAGGGCGGAGGGTGCTGCCAGCTTGAACTCCTGGCTCAGGCAGTGGAGTAGGAGGAGAGGTGGGTGGCTCAGTCATTTATTTTTGCATGCCTGATTTAAACCAGCCCCTTCTCACCAAATGGGAGCTTTCAGCTATTAGAGAAGACACGCAGCCCCTTTGCCTCTCTGCCTTTAAAACTGCAAAGATGCCTTTCACCAGATCAAACGATTAAGGCTCCTTCCAGAATTCCCAACCAGCTGGTTCTGAGAATTTTAAACGTGCCTGGAAAAAGCATCTGTTCTTTCCATGTTGCTTCTATCTTCCCTTTATACCAAGCACCTCTTCATGTAGGTCTGTTAAGGCTGATAGGTGGAGCATCTACCATCTGTAAGTCTAAAAGATGAGCCCTCCACCTTGCATTTATTATTTCCTAATTTTTCTGGTTCCAGAAAGACTCTCAGATAAATCTTTCAAGTCCTGTGTTTTGCGGGCTGCCAGCCCGGCATACTCAATGCTGACTGCAGCTCGCTCTCAGGGTAGAACATGGCATTCTCACAAGAACTTGGCTTTCATATTTGGAGAAACTTAAAGCCTTGAGAGGCCTTCTTGAGCTGGTGTTTTGAAACTTCCTAATGCCCCAATGACAGACGTGCCGTTCTCTCTGGGTTTCACAGCTCAGCTTGGTATAATCTGGACTGGGACGGCTCCAGGAGAAGAGGTCAAAAAAAGTGCACGTTCATACATAATGGATGCGGCCTTTTAATAAGCATCGTTTCATACTACAGCTTCTCTTCGTGGCTTCTCATAAAACCCCACAAGCCACAGGCACTGTGACTTTTTTTTTTTTTTTTAAAGAGTAACAGAAGGACATGTTCAACCTCTTGTAATCTAAATTGCTCCAGGAATTAAAATGTCTTTATACAGTTGCCTCACAACAAAAATCTGTACTGTAAGGCAGTATTCCTCACCAAAATTAGATAAACTCAAGCTGTATCAATTTATACCAGGCTTGAGACATTTCAACACTCATTTACCATATGTAAAGTGAAGCTAGATTAATGTTCCATGGAAAAGAGGGTATGAGCAACTACCTACTAACCCTAGAGATGGAATAGGCAAGAAAATATGTCAACAAAATAGACCAAGGAAAGCATCTTTTAAAAGTTCATTTTGTTTTATTTTTACTTATAGGGTAAGGGTATATCTTGTTTGAATGAGACTTTAAAGAATATTAAGATACTCTCTGCAAAAAATCTCTGCTGAGAGGCATGGCACACGTTATTGATTGTTTACCCAAGAACCATTCTCATTCATTCTTTCTCATTTAGGAACCCATGGGAGTTCCTCTCTGAGAACCAAGGGGAGTCATGTTGGGCCTTGATAGAAAGACTGACACACTGCCTAGACGCAGTGGTTCTCAACCTTCTGGCCCTTTAAATACAGTTCCTCATGTTGTGACCCAACCATAAAATCATTTTCGTTGCTACTTCATAACTGTAATGTTGCTACTGTTATGAATCGTAATGTAAATATATGATATGCAGGATGGTCTTAGGCGACCCCTGTGAAAGGGTCGTTCGACCGCCAAAGGGGTCGCGACCCACAGGTTGAGAACCGCTGGCCTAGAGCTTATGAGTGTGGCGTTAGATACAGCACTGGGTGAGATTTTGAGTTGTCTCCCTTTGGGTAGAGAGTTAATGCATTTCATATAGATGTGGTCGTCTAGTTATTGAATAACCTCTAGGAAAAGGAAACTCAAATAGTTCATTCCATTCTCAGCCAGCTCTGAACATTAGTAAATATTTCCTATATCAGAAGGTATTAGTCATAAATCTTTCAGTAGCCAGTCACAGCTCCCTACCTCAAATTATCTTGATTTCTTTAATTGATTGATTAAAAAGCCCTGCAGAGTTCTTTAGGCATAAATGGATCCTGTGGTTCCAAGGCCCTGGGAAGACTGATTGAGCGACTATGTCTCTTACAGACACCTGTGTACCAATCACTGCAGCTGTGAACATGGAGGATTCTGGTCCATCAGTTCTAAGTCAAACATACATCCCTAGAGACTGAGAGGCTGGGGAAGAGAAATCAGCCCAACTTGAACCACATGGGATAAACAGAATTACTATGCAGTGAGGGAAGGATAAGTACCCAAAGGAAGGAATGAAAAATGATACAGGATAGGCAAAAATGTTTTACTCACCTCATTTGTTGTGCAGACACGTTAGGATATGCTCCCTTCCCCCTTCCTGTCAGTTACTCCATATACCACAGGAGAGGAAGGACATACTTCCTCTGCCAAGGGAGACACTCAATTACTGCTACCTCCTGCATCTAGCTCAGTGATGGCGAACCTTTTGAGTTCGGCGTGTCAGCATTTTGAAAAACCCTAACTTAACTCTGGTGCCGTGTCACATATAGAAATTTTTTTGATATTTGCAACCATAGTAAAACAAAGACTTATATTTTTGATATTTATTTTATATATTTAAATGCCATTTAACAAAGAAAAATCAACCAAAAAAATGAGTTCATGTGTCACCTCTGATACGCGTGTCATAGGTTTGCCATCACTGATCTAGCTGTAAATTGAGGTTCTCTAACTGACATGCAATCATTTAGGTCAGGACCAAATGTGGCTCCTCAGGGACCTATAACCTATTACCAGATATTTATTGAGAAGGTACTATGTGCTGAGGAATATGACGGGTACCAGGGACACAGTGATGAAGAAAACACACCCTTTGGTCTCAAGATGCTTACAGAGCATCCAGGGCAAGGACAGGTGAGAACCATTAAGGTAAGGGTCTGTACAGGTGTGATGGAAACATCAGAGATGCAATTATCACATAGTGGAGGTAACAATGTGACTGGGCCTGGGTGCTGGGAGTGAATGCAAAGGAAGGTCAAGAGTGTGTGTCAGTAGCCTCTGATACCGGTTTGGCTCAGTGGATAGAGCGTCGGCCTGCGGACTGAAAGATCCCAGGTTCGATTCTGGTCAAGGGCATGTACCTTGGTTGTGGGCACATCCCCAGTAGGAGGTGTGCAGGAGGCAGCTGATCGATGTTTCTCTCTCATCCATGTTTCTAACTCTCTACCCCTCTCCCTTCCTCTCTGTAAAAAATCAATAAAAAAATATTTTTTAAAAAAGAGTGTCATTGGTTTATGCCACGGACACCTGGGTGCTGGTGGTGCCATCTCTGAGAGAGAGAGAACACTGTAGAAGGAGGACTGGGGAGAAAGCAAGTTTGGTTTTGAAATAAAAGAAAACTGCTTTGGGATATGATAAATTCTCTTCATCCTGTGAGTGAATTTGTTTTTACTGTGCAGACTTTTGGGGACTGCAAGTATAGGACCATAATTTTTATTTATGTCATAATAAATGTAAACTATAATTCCAGTCAGTGGCGATTCTAATTCTATTAGCTAACACATGTACTCCTCTACTGAGCTCCATGTTTTTCAAAATGTCAGCTCCCCCCTTCCTTTTCCTGAATGTTGGACTACTCCTTAAGTTGTCGTTTTGGTTTTGGTTTGATTTTGTTTGATTCTGTTTGTCAGCTACATCACACTCTGACTCCTACTGAAGCTGGCAGTCAATCAAAATCTTTGATCTCTTTTCATAATTCTTTCTTTTTGCTTAGACATAGAAATTTATATTTTCTAAAATGTATTTTATCAAACTGAGTTTATTGTTTTAACTTGTTAAAAGGGTTTGGATACTATTCCTAAGCATTTTAGCTTTCTGTTCAGTTTTGTGCCACTGATGCAAAGCTGTGGTTTTGATAATTAAGAAAAAACCATGTTTCAAAATTTACAGGTACATGCTGTCCTAACTTTAAAAAGGAGAAGGAAAGATCTCAGAAAAGATAGGTCATTGAGATTGCCACTAATTCCTGGCAAAATTCTAAAATAAATTATTAAATAAATGTTTTAATGACACTAAATAAAGAAAACTCTGGTTACTTGAACATGGCAAAAGTCTTCTAAGGAAAAAATACACCAAACTCATTTAATTTCTTCCCTTCATGGTACCACAAGACCAAGAGAGGAGAGGATTTGCTGTAGACGTATGTTATGTGGGTTTCAGCAGGGAATTCAACAAATACAGTTCTCAGAGATGCCATGGATTGAATTATAACAGAATAAAGCATCCCAACCAAGGGTATAGTATAGTTCAGTGGTTCTCAACCTTGTCTGCACATTAGAATCACCTGGGAAACTTTTTAAAATCCTGATTTCTGGGCCTCATCCTTTCTTTGTTACTAATGTTGTGGTCTCACCCCATAACAAAGAAACAGAATTTCCAGAGGATGAGGCCCAGAAATCAGGATTTTAAAAAGATTCCCAGGTGATTCTAATGTGCAGCCAAGGTTGAGAACCACTGGTATAGCTGAAAGCATAAACTGGGCTTCATGTCAAATTGGTCTTGTGAGTTCTCTTCTCTGCTTAAACACAGGAAAGAAAGATGAAATATGGAGTGAAAAGATGTAGCACTTCTCAACGGTGCTCTGTCCACCAAGAAAAGAACAGAAACACGCAATGCCAAGTGGCATCCAAAGGCCAGAACTCTAAAAATAGGCAGAGATAACTGAAAGTTTGAGTCCTACAGGGTGAAAGGGCTCCCAGATAGTCTAGGCACACACATCTGGGCATGCCATATTCAACCACTGTTTGGAAGGGCTGGATTTACAGGTTCTGCTAAGGGAGAGGGAGAAGCTTAGACAATAACAAGTCCATATAATCGCCTGCTGTAAGTAAGTGAAGCACTCTGTTTTGCATTGGGTTTTAATCATCTGTCTACAACATTTTTATGTCACGTTCCTGGCATCTATAGCCTTTTGAGCTTGATATTTCCACTAAGGATAAAACTATAAACAAATGGCCTACCTGTGTTGCTCAGTGGTTGAGCATCAACCCATGAAGCAGGAGGTCATGATTTGATTCCTGGTCAGGGCACAGGCCTGGCTTATGGGCTTGATCCTTGATAAGGGGCATGCAGGAGGCAGCCGATAGAGGATTCTCTCTCATTATTGATGTTTCTCTCCTCTCTCTCCCTCTCCCTAACTCTCTGTAATCAATAAAAAAAAATATTTTAGAATAAAGTAAAAGCAAATGAATTACATTAGTCTAGAATTCAAAGCTGCTCAGGGCCCTGAACCTGTATCACACCCACTCTCCTTGACATGGACTTAGGCAAGGTGCCCTTTTAGGAAAGACTGTGAATGTCAACCACGACTTCTTATGTTAAAACCTCAGGTATCAATGGTGGTGCAGACCAGTAGAGACCTGTCTCATATTTACCTGTTCCAATGCCTATTACTTTTTACGTTTTGGTTGTTCTGAGAAACTCCTGACCATTGGAGCATACATTGCTTTCCAACCTGATTGTTTTCTATTTATTAAAGCGCTACCTAAATCTCACTGTGTATGAGGAAAAAAATAAATTTGTATTAGCATATTCGTTCTTCTTTCACAACCATGTACCCTGATTGGCTGACACTGAAGGGCTGAGTATCCTGTCTACCCTCCACAGTTCAGTGAAAATCTGGATTGTGTGGTAAACAGAATTGTGTGGCAAGCTGGGAATTCTGTCAGAACGTGACATGCCTTGAAAACCCTCAACCCACATACATCCTCCATAGACAAACCCAGGAAAGTATTCAAATGAATACCAACCAGTGCTGTGATCACTTCATAAAAAACTTGGTTGGAACATATATGTTTTGCATTAGCGAGCAATTTTCCATTTGCTGCAGTAGAAGGTAGTCGTCTGCTGAAAGCCAGGGTGTGGGAAAGAACACGCAGTTCTGCTGTTTTGCAGCAGGAAGTCTCTAGGGAAAACTGACACCATGCAAAACACCTAGCTCCTACTTCCTTCCCTACGCAGCAGCAGACCTCTGGCCTCTCTCTGGGAACCTTAGTGCCAGAGAATTAGAGGGAGAGAGATTCGTGACCACCATGAAAAATAGGCGACTCGCCTGTGTATCATATAATTCTCTCTTTCCTCCAATTTCCACTCCCTTTTCTCTCCCTTCTTCAGCAAATCATCTGAAATATAGGCTTCTGTGCAGCATGATGGAGTAAACACTTCCTTAGGAAACCTTCCTTCTTGATTTTCCAACATTTCTCTTGTGGAATCTCCTTTGCTCACTATTTATTGGTCCTTCTGTGAACACCTGACCCAGATTAGCCCATGAGTCCTTTTCCTGTAGTTTTGGCCCTGAGATGGTAGAACCTCTGTCAATTCTCCCCAAAGATAGAAACGGTGAGATATAATAAAATTTGGAATTATCACCCTCACACCACCCCATGATTTTTAGGAGTGTGAACAGAACTAATTTGCAGTGACACAGAATGAAGTCCCCGTGAGGAAAGAAGCCTATAAATGCTTCAAGAAGAACACCTTCCCTTGGAGATGATAATATTGCCCACGTACTTCAAATCATCTACCTTTCTGCTCTCTGAAATGGTCACAGATCTCCCAACCTAAGAAAAAAATATCAATCTGAATCAGTAGGCAGAATTATCTAGAATTTCAGACCTCAGATGTTGGTCTGAGAGGGAAAATAAGGCTCAGTTATGCCTCTAAAGCAGTGATTCTGAGTCAAGTAGCTTGAAAATGAAACACCTCCAGTACAATGCATCAGAATCACTGGACAGATTGGGGCGGGATGGATAAGAAGTATTTATTTATGCTTATTCAGCTCTTCCCAAAGCTTAAGCTACGTCTTTCTCAAAATGAAGACCTTATTGTGTCTATAGCTTATAATTTACTACTATGAGCTCACTTATTCCTAAAGACAGAAATCATGGCTACATATGATCTTTAATGAGAAAATGCATGCTCAAGCTACACAGAGTACAAGGTGCTTACTGTGTTCAGCTAAACAGTGCTTCTACAATTAGATGGCACAATCAATTAATAAGATACACCTCAAATAAATTATTATTACCAACAAAGTACTGAACTTTAAACAGTGTTTATCTTATACAAGACTAGAGGCCGGTGCATGACCTTCGTGCACTGAGGGGGGAGAAGGGGGTCCCTCAGCCAGGCCTGTGCCATTTAGCAGTCCAGGAGCCCTTGGGGAATGTCCAACTTAGGTCCACAGGGAGCGGGCCTAAGCCATCAGTTGGACATCCTTAGCGCTGCCGCAGAGGCAGGAGAGGCTCCCACCACCACCGCTGTGTTGGCCAGCGGCACTCTCCCTGTGGGAGAACACTGACCACCGGGGGCAGCTCCTGTGTTGAGAGTCTGCCCCCTGGTGGTCAGTGCGCATCATAGCGACCAGTCATTCTGCCATTCGGTCAATTTGCATATTACCCTTTTTTATATAGGATAGTGGACTCATGGAAATCTCCTTATACCACTTGAACTCATGTTCACTCTTCCATGTGGTCTTGAGGGGAAGAAAAAGTAAATGTATTACATTTAATTAAAACACAAGAAATTAGATATAACCTTAAGTCTAAGACATAACCTTAAAAAAGTCTCATATTGAATGTCATTGATCATGTTGGTGAGGGAAAACAATACTAAGAAACATTGAGCAAAGGGTTCTAAAAGACCATGGACCATGGAAGGATTATGTACAGAAATGAACACCACATTTATAATGGTGAAAATTTGAAGTCAATCTAAATATCTAACAACAGGGGATTGCTACTGCATTATGTAGATACACATTTGTTAAAATCCATGTCCTCAAACACTAATGACATGGGGAAATGCTTATGATACACTTTCAGCAAAAAAGGGAATAGGTTTTAGAAACTCCATTTTGGAATAAAGAGTAGAGAAACAATTTTAAAATATGTCAAGATCTTAAAAATGTCAAGATAGTGGGACTATTGGAGATTTTATTTTGATCTCCTGGCTTTTCTATATCCTCCAAATTTTCTCTGATAAGAATGCAATTTTCTCTTTAACAGGGAGTGGTGGGAATTTGTTCAGAAGTTAAGAATGAAGAGAACCCTGAGGTCAAAATGAATAAGGAGAATGTTACTGTTTCCTCCACACCAAATCAAATGTATTTGAATAGCTAAAATGTTGAAGGAGGTAAATTGTAAGGGTAGAATAATTCCATAATCTCAACTGAAAATTATTTACAATTTTAACTTTTAATGTTTGTTCTTTTTTCTCAATTACAACAGAATCATTTAAAAAGAGGTATTGACTCTGCCTCACAGACCAAAATGAAAATTATTTTATCTTGTTTGACATTTAACCTTTTGATACCAACTTTTTTCCTACTTCTTGGCTCTACGCTGTGTTTCTACTTTCTTCAAAAATTGGAATTGTTGCCCTAACTGGTTTGCTCAGTGGATAGAGCATCGGCCTGCAGACTGAAAGGTCCCATGTTTGATTCCTATCAAGGGCATGTACCTTGGTTGTGGGCACATCTCCAGTGGGACATGTGCAGGAGGCAGCTGGTCGATGTTTCTCTCTCATCGATGTTTCTAGCTCTCTATCCCTCTCCTTTCCTCTCTGTAAAAAAAAAAAAAATCAATATAATATATATTTTAAAAAAATTGGAATTGTCTCTGCATCTGTTTTGTTCCTCAGATAAGACTGACGAATCTCACAGGGAAGCCGCCCCCACAAGAGACTAACCAAAGAACTTATATGAATATACAATGCATTACCCATGGACACAGACAAAAATGAGGTGAAAGCCCTGGGCAGAGTGGGGGTGGGGGCATGGAAGGGGTCAATGGGGGGGAAAAGGGGGAACATCAATAATACTTTCAACAATAAAGATAAATTTTTAAAAAATGGAATAGTCATTTGAAGTCTTTTCTTATAACTGTTCTTAGATAAAATAAAGATCAATTAAAATGACAAAGTCTGGCCCTATCAGTGCTGAGGCTTAAGTGATACTGAGCGGCTATCCAGTGTTCCTTTCTTCAAGGAACGCCCCTTTGTTCTTTCCCCTGTACTCCGAGCTCTGTTTCCACTGCTTACCAATGATAAACTCATCCACACAAAGGGGTGGGTCTCTATGAAGGTGTTAGAACCCATCTTCAATGCCTGCTTTCTTCATTCAATATCCTCCCAGTACTCAAGTTTCTAACATACCCTATTTTCTACTTCTGCTACCAGCTGCCTCACAGGAGTTCAGAGTTTTGAACCTGAAATAAAATGTCTTTTCTTAAGTAGATTTGATTCCTAAATACAAATTAGATAACCCTGGGAAATTTTCATAATCTCTTGGTATTACTTTTCACTTTCAAAAATGGTTATAGAATTATTTACCTCATGGGGTTGCTGTGAGGACTGGATGAAAATAATTTATTAAATATTTTAGCACAGCATGTGGTAGATGCTCAGCATATGGTAATTGAATCTAAATCTGATTTCTGAAAGGCAACACACAGACTGGAGAAAGTTTGCCAATCAGCTATTTCTAGGTTCAAATTTCTATTCTAAGTTAACTCTGTGAACTTAGATAAGTTCTTACGTTCTCTAATCATTGGGGACAATGATATCTACCACACAAGTCCATTGTGTGTGTTAAGTATATTTAGAAACAAATGCATGATAAATGTCTGCTACATAGAATGTTTAATAATAACTTGTATTATTAATATTAGTTATTGAGAGGGCATGGCTGGAAGGAAGTTATAGTAGAAGACTCCAGATAGAAAAAAAAAAGAAAAAGGAAAAAGAAACCACAAAATAAAAAAAAGATTTTCCAATTTCCTTTGCTCCTAAAATCTACCCTAAAAAGAATTCCTTGCTAACACGAGTGAACATGAAGGTGTTTTCTTTCCCTCATCCCAGGAGATGGTAGCAGAAATGGAACTAGTGAGCAGGCCCAATTCAAACAAAGTTATCTACAGAAATAACATTGGGAGAGACACAAGATTTGTTTTGGCAAATAGAAAAGATTTCTGATTGTTTTGGTTTTCTTTTGTTGGAGCCAGGCAGCATCTGGCTTTGAGAACTATGGGCATGGTCACCATATGTCCTACATTTTTTTCTAGAGAAGTCCCAATTTAAGGTATTGAGTCATGTTGCCCCCTAAGAGCATTTGTATTTGTGAAGCCATGGATCCTTATTTGTAGTTTAACAAATATGGTAATGTAACTACAGGAGTCTGTATTTGACAGGGTAAAAGTAGAAATTATAGGAAAATGGGGCAGGTCATAAACTAAAGAAAAACAAACTGATATATATATATCTGTGATACTGATTCTCTCACACGTTCACCCAGTTGCTGGTTTGACACTTTTTCCTAAAGAAAAGCAGCAATATAATAGGTTTTCAAGGTGATTATGAACAAATCAATGTCTTTAGAAAAGAGTCAGGTAATCTTGAGGATTATCCAGTCTGATAATTTTTAACTGAGAGAGCGGTGGAGGAGGATGCAATAATAATAGTAACAACTGGCATTCATTAATTCACTGAGAGCTCATATGTGTCAACATTAGGCTAAGTATTTACATGCATTAGACCATCGAACGCTTACAACGACCCTATAAGCAGACACTAGTATTTCCTCCTTTTACTTCTATGGAAATAGACTCAGAGAGATTAAATAACTTGCTGACAGTCATATGGCTGGGGAGTGACAGAGCTGGGATTCAAGCCTGGTTGATCTCAGGCTTTCTCAGTAGGCAGACTCATCATACATTTAAATAAAGTGAACATTTTTTAAATAGGGTCAGGTCTGAACTTTCTGGGGAGACCATGCAGCTGTGGGAGTATCAGGCAGGCTCCTGCTCACAAAAGAGCAATTCTCTCTAGGAGTTGTTTTTCATACTGGAATAACCTTGGAACCAGGAATCCATTCTGTCAAAGTAAATGTATCTGGATGGGATTATTAGAGATGTGCAAACCCAGGGGTGTTTGAGGTTTGGCTACACATTATGTTCTATTTTTCAAAGATTCTGGGAGAGGCAAAACTCAAAACATGTTTCTGCAGAGTAATTACCCACTTTGGTTCCAAATCCATGTGTATTTCTAGAGGAACTAACTACCCTGGACCTGTTTCTTGTTTTAGTAGGTGTCCCTTATATGAATAGCTACGTACAGATCAGGCCTGCAGAAGTCAGAAGACCCAAATTCAGCCTAATGAGACCAGAACAACAACAAAACACAGAAACATGTTTAAGAATTTCTATCTACTCTAAAATTTTTAGGAAATTGTGTAGGAAAAGTAAACAAACAAACAAACATTATATTGGGTGCCTACTGTGCAAGCCATTGAGTTTGATGTTCAGGGAACTTTCACCAGGAAGGTAATAAAGGAAGGTGAACAGATAATTATTCTACAGTGTAATAAAAAGACAGGTTTCAGAGAAACATAGAGATGGGGTATTTAAAGCCAGTTTTGAGTGATGTCCCAGTTACGTATTATTGTGTTAACTATCCCAAAACATGGTCACTTAAAACAACCACCATTTATTTATATTTCATTAGTTTGTGGGTCAGGAATTTAGGCAGGTGTCAGCTAGGAGATTATTTTCTTTCAGATAGTGTTGAGAAAAGTTATTTGGTAATGTTCAGCTGGGAGACTGGATAGTCTATAAGATCCAAGATGGTTTTACTAACTTGCTGGTTCCCTTGCTGGGGACAACTGGACTCTATTGGTCAAAGCAGTCACAAGTTTTCCCAGGTTCAAGGGGAGAGAAGTTAGACCACCTTCTCTTAATAGAGGGAGTGTTAAAGAATTTATAATTATACTAGAGGCCCTGTGCACGAATTCGTGCATCAGTGGGGTCCCTCTACCTGGCCGGATGGAACAGGCAAAAACCAGCTCTCTGACATCCCCCGAGGGGTCCTGGATTGCTAGAGGGCGAAGGCCAGGCCAAGGGACCTCCCCAGGGCACAATTGGCCAGCCAGAGGAGGACCATAGGAGGACTCCAGGGCGTGTCTGGCCCATCTCGCTCAGCTAGGGGGCAAGCTAACCTACCGGTCAGAGCATCTGACCCCTGCTGGTCAGTGCACATTATAGCGAGCAGTTGAGCGGCCTTAGCATGTCATTAGCATATTACACTTTGATTGGTTGAACAACTGACCAGCTGACCAGACACTCAGCATATTCGGCTTTTGTTATATAGGATTTTAAAACTGCCACAGTCATCTCTATTGCCATAAATTATTTAAATTTAGCATATATGCAAAATACATTCATTTCCTCCTCTTTTAAGTTTTATTCTACTGTGGCATTGGGTTCAAGCCTGAGGTCCAGTACCTCATTGTCCAATTTAGATACAGACAAGTCTCCTCAGGTCCAGTCCCCTGCGTATAGTTCCTCTCAATCTGAAGACCTATGAACTTAAAGGGAAATTTTATATCCTTACCCCCACAGTGAGGGGAAAGAATAGGAAAACTGTAATTTGCAGTCCTGTCCAAAAGATGTGCAATAGAAGACATAAAGCAGCCCAGTCAGGTTGAGTGTTGACCCAGGAACCAAGAGGTCACCAGTTCAATTCCCTGTCTGGGCATATGCCCAGGTTGTGGGCTCAATCCCCAGTAGGGGGCATGCAGGAGACAGCCAAACAATGATTCTCTCATCATGGTTTCTATCTCTCTCTCCCTCTCCCTTCCTCTCTGAAATCAATAAAAATATATATTTTAAAAGAAGATACATAGCAGTCACTGGTTCATAGCAACTCTGAAATTCAATTGGGAACTTGTTATCTATGTTTTGCTTAGGAATTTTCCATAACTCTGAGGTCCGTTCTCTGTTCTCTTGGCTCTGCCCTCTGAGTCATTCTTGCCTATGTATGCAGCTGAATAATTTTCTCAGTGTAGTTCTTGCTTATGGAAATTCAGGGATACATATCTTCCTTTCCTTTTTGTACTATGTTTGTCTCTTTCAGTTTATACTAATATAATTCCTTTTAAAACTTTGTGGGTTTATTATGTACAAATTTATAAAATTCACTTGATTAAACAAAAGCCACAGTCACAAACCTTTTAAAGATTAGCTTTTCTCAACTTTGAATCACCTGTGGGACTAATGTGGGAAATGCTCTTCAGAGTCTTAGGAGCACAACAGTTTAACAAAGATGACCTAAGAGACACATTCTTAAAATTCTTAGAGACCTTTAAATTAAACTAAGAGGATATGTGAAGCCTGCGACAAGGTCATGTACTGGTATTCATCTGGGGGATGAGCTAGAATGTAGGATCCCATTCTACAGATGTGGTTTTATTCACTTGTTTTTGCCTTGGTGAAGATGGCTGGAAGGTTAGGCTTAGCTGCAACTACTGTCCCAAGTACCTCTTCATCATGGAGTCTTCAGAGTAGGCAGATTTCTTAAATAAAATATCAGGGTTTCAAGAGCAAGTATTCCAGTAAACAAGGTAGAAGATACATGGACTTTTATGACCTAAACTCACAAGTCACATAGTGTCACTTCCACTGTTTTCTATTGGTCAAAACGATCACAAAACACTCAGATTTAAAGGGAGGGGAATTAAACACCACCTTTCAATGCGGGGAGGGCCAAAGCATTTGCAGGCATGTTTAAAACCACCACAGGGAAGGACTTCCACAGAAAGGGATATTTAACCTGAAATGTAAAAAGAATACTGTGGTACTGGGAGACCTGAAATTGAGAGCAGCGTGGAATAAAGGAATTTAGTCACACAAGCAATATTTGTTTATGAATACTTCACAAGTGCCTAATAAGGAACCTGACACATTGTGAACACATAGTAAATAGCTTTGAATGAATGAATTAACATGTGAATTTTAGGGCACTCGCTCTGGTGCAGTATGGGGAATGTTTTTGGAGAAGAGCAGGACTGCAAGTAGGGAGAACACTTAGAGCAGCGGTTCTCAACCTGTGGGTCACGACCCTTTCTGGGGTCAAACGACCCTTTCACAGGGGTCGTCTAAGACCATCGGAAAACACATCTATAATTACATATTGTTTTTGTGATTAATCACTGTGATTTAATTATGTTCAATTTGTAACAATGAGATTGGGGGTCACCACAACATGAGGAACTGTGTTAAAAGGTCACGGCATAAGGAAGGTTGAGAACCACTGACTTAGAGGCTCTAGAAGTAATTCAGGTAAGAGGTGCTGGTGGCCAACTCAGTTGTGGATCTTGGGATGAAGAGGATAGGAAAGGAAAGAAGCACCCACATCGACTGTTGTATCTGTCATACTGTAGTCCATGTTTGTCTTATGGGTCTATCTTCCATACCAACTACAATGTCCTTGAGAACAGTTCATGCCTTGCTTAGCTCTCTATTCTCCTTGTGTAGCCTAGGTGGGTGGCAGCCACATAGATAAAGGTTTATTGGATTGATTAATGCAAGAAAGGATTATAACTTGTAAACTTCTTGCAACTTTATTAGAAGTCTTTATGTAGCTGAGGAAACTAAGTCTCACAGAGATTAAATAATTCATAATAAAGCCTGAGTTCTTTACATGGCCCACAAAGCCCCCACATCATCTGCCCCTTTATCTGCCCTCCAACATCACCTCTGCAAGCTCACCCTCCTTCATCTACTCCAGCCACACTGGCTTTCTTTCTCTTTATTCTGGCCATGAG
>NW_006293232.1:1431036-1433374 GCF_000327345.1 Myotis davidii | reverse complement strand
CCTGCCTTACTTTTTTATTTTTTCCACGTGTAGTTTTCTCTTTCTCCCAGTTCTCTGCTTTCACTTGGCAACTTTTATATCTCAGCTCAAATGTCATCTTCCAGAGAGGTCTCCCCTGACCACTCCAACTAAAGTATTTCCCTCTAAATAAGAATCAGATTGCACTTAATCATATCACCTTATTTTACTTTCTTCATAGCTATTACATTATCTGAAATTATCTTGTTTATGATATATGCATATGTGTATCGTTAACCTTAATTCTTCCCCATAGGAACATAAGCTCCTGGAGGGCAGGGCTTTGTCTGTATCCGCAGCAATTGAAACACCATCCGACAAATTGTTGACATTCAGTAAGTAAATATTAAATGGATAGATGAATGAATGAATTCAGCAAACTCATCAGGTGTGGAGCTGATTTGAACACAGCAGCTCCTGACCACAGAGTCCATGATTCTGCCCATGCCTCTCAGTGCAACCTTGTGAAATTCCATAATTGTAGGACTGTCTGTGTCTTGCTCACCACTACATCCCCAGCACTAAATCAGTGCCTGGTATGTAATAGGTGATTAATAAATATTTGTTGGATGAATTAAATTTGAACTAACATGACTATCTTAAAGAACTTGCTGTATTACTTTATAACTACAGGGTAAAAAGGACTGCTATCACGTAGGCCTGGACACAAGGAGTATAATAGAATTATACATAAGACCATAACAATTGTAACCATCCTAAGACCACCAAGCTACATCATAGGGACGATGTACTGGAAAATGTTACCATTGTCTTGGCAAAGAGATGGTGAGATCTGAACTAAGATAATAGCAGAGGGGGTGGGAAGAAGGAGCTGAAGTTTCAAGAAAGCATTAACAGTAAAATGGCCTGGCTGGGGTACCACTGAGTGTGGTAAATGAGGAAACGAAGTAGTCATCAAGTTTCATATTGGGTGTGCAAGCTGGATTGCAGTGCGATGAGAAGCGGCCACATTCTGGAAGTTTGGATAAGAAGGGTAGAGTAGAGATGAGAAAGCAGAAGATTCAAAGGAACATTGACTTAGGATGGGTGATGCTGGAGTGTATTTGTAAGTTTCATAGAAAGAGTCAGATGCCAATGATAGAAGGAAAATGTGGGAAACAAGGGTGGAGCCAAGTGCACAAATGCTTTGAGGCTGTTTAAGTCTTGGGGGGGAGGGGGGGGTTAGCTCTATCCAAGAGAAATGGTTTTAAAATAAAGTTGTCATTTCTTGCCCTTCCTAGGCTGCAAAGAATACACAAACTGATAGGTGACATAGAACCTGAAGCTTAGAGATCAAGTCTATGCTAGCAGTTATTGTTTCCAAATGCTTTCCTCAAGGAGAGAAATTAATTAGGAAGAATATAATGTTTAAAAGAAAGGACAGTGTGGTTCTTTGAGTTTCCTCTATAATTTTAGAGAGCTCTTGGCAATATTAAAATTTCTGATCCTACTTAAACTAAAAGCATTAATCATCACAAACCTTCTTCTACCCCAGGCCCTCTCCTTGCCTTTGTCCAGGCTTACTCAAAAGCGTATGTCTTGGTTATGAGCCTGACTAGCTCAAATACATCAACATATTTCTCCAATTAAGAAGCCAGGACATGTTTATTACTGCCCAGGACTGTGAAGTACTGTGCCTGAGCTTGGGCAAGGGGGTGGAGTTGGGAGGAAAGCCCTAAGCAAAACTTGTTCAGGAGGCATGCGGCCTTGAGCAAGTCACTTAATCTCTGCACCGGCCTGTACTTGGTTGCTCTCTGCTGCTCTCATTTGTAAATTGCCCCCAAATTGTAGGAATTACATAGAGAAACATATGAAACGCATTCCTCTCCATAAGAATTTTCGATGTTATTGAGATATAGGGATAATATTGAAGAGGTCTGGACGTACAATTTAAAGCAGAAAGAAACAAGAGGTGACTGATGAGAATCATAAAATGACAGGGATGTTTATGATTGGGTTTCAAAGAGAGGAAACATATAAGAAACTTTGGGTGTATGGTTCTTAGCCTAAGATCTTTATTGAAATCTTTGACGCTGTGTTATAACACAGAATTTCCTGGTGAATAAAATTATCCAAAAAATTCTGCATAAAGTAAACTCAATCGAGGTTAGACCCTCTCCTGGCTTCTGCCCTTCTCAGCGTCATCTCTCATTGCTTCCCAGGCTACTCCATTCATACATACCTACCTAGCTGGTTTTCCAAAGGAACTAGGCTCGCTCTTGATTATAGGCTCTTTGTAGCTCTTCTGTCCCTGCCTCTTGACTAGTAACTAATCCACCAGGACTCAGTGTCGACACCAGTTTCACAAGGGTGCTTCTCC
>NW_006293232.1:1410725-1430995 GCF_000327345.1 Myotis davidii | reverse complement strand
AAGCCCAGGCCATTTTAAGTGCTGTTATCACTTGTTCTTCTCCCATCACAGCTCCTTTCATATCTCATTGAAATTATCCACATATATATATATTTAAAAAAAGAAATTATCCACATATTGTCTGAGAGTCCCATTAACTTTAAGTTTTCTAAGACAGAAATTGGGCCATTGTGTCCTCCGTATCTGGCTTGGTGCAAGGCACAAGCTGGTGCAATCTATCATGTCAAATAAAATAACTCTAAATTGGTGTAGTCAACTGGGTGAATCACTACTATTTCCATTCTGCAGATGAGAAAATTAAGGCTCTGAACAATGACTCTTCTCTGAAACATAGGGCAGGGGGCTGGGGCAGGCAGAGACCCTCTAAGTCCGATTGGCAGCCTTCTCCGGGCCTGTGGCTAAGGCAGCTTGGAGCTGTATCACATGCCTTTCTCCTGAACTTTTACAGGAGATTAGCTTTTGCTTCTTAGAGAACTGAACTGAATAAGTGGAAAGAAAAGATGTTTGTAACTAACACTAAAGAAAAGTCTGTTTGTTCTCAAGACACTGAGCGTGTTGTTCAACCCAGTGAGTTCATCCATGCATTTTCTGGTCCTTGCAAGGGTCAGAATGGCAGCAGAGTGACAAACTACTTGATTTAAGTAGGCCCATTCAGGCTGCCCTGGGGCAGTATTAAGTTAAGCATTTGCTTTTCTCCCCTTCCCTAGGTTAAAGAAAAAGACTCAAAACAGTTTATGTGTATCTGCCTTATCTGCTTACTTGGGACCTCCTCTCTCTCTCTCTCTCTCTCTCTCTCTCTCCCTCTCTCTCTCTCTTTCTCTCTCTCTCTCTCTTTCTCCCTCCTGCCTTTGAAACAGAGACAACCTCTGCTTGTCCTCATTCTTAATATTAAATCTTATTCCTAAGTCCAGCATTGGGGCAAACAGGTGGAGTCCAGCTTGAAAATAGGGAGGCCTCACCCTGACCGATTTGGATCAGTGGATAGAGCATCGGCCTGTGGACTGAAAGGTCCCAGGTTCGATTCTGGTCAGGGGCATGTACCTTGGTTGCGGGCACATCCCCAGTAGGAGGTGTGCAGGAGGCAGCTGATCGATGTTTTTAAAAAAGAAAGAAAATAGGGAGGCCTCTAGCTTCACCCTGGAGATTAGCAACCAAGATGCCACAGGAAAATGGGGAGAGCAATGAAGGACCCCTAAGGAACCAAATCTAAGCTAGGTATTCAGGAGTCAGGAATTCTAATCCTTGATTAAATCTGATTATTGCTGAGGGTCAAAATCCTACAAGCACTTTAAGGTGAGGGCCCAGTTCTGGGGAGTTCTTATTCTAAGTTCTTATTCCAGCACAGCATATGACCAATCACATGAGGGGGAAAATCTCTCAATCTCTCCTTAACCAGTCATGTGAGCAAAGGTTAATGCCCAAGGATGAGGGCTGCCATGTTATTTATAGAATCTAAAACTAGAAATAACCTTAAATATCTATAATAAGAAATTGATTAGATATATTTATGGAATATTACATGGAGTGAATTTATGCAATCACATAGTAGAGAATATTAAATGACATCAGAAAATTCTCAAAATATTAAGTAAAAACAAAAGAATGTAGTGATTGATCCTAAATTAGATAAAAGTATAATTATTTGTAAAAAGTACTGTGGTTAAATATAATTTTTTTCTGCATGCTTTTAAAATGATTTTTTTCAGATTTTGGCAATAAACATGTCTGAATTGTATAAGCAGAAAAACAATTAATACAATTTAAAATAAATTGTATTAATTTATTTTCATTATAGTGGTTTGTATGAACAAGAACAAAGAGAGGCGACTCTTCTAATTTAACTGCTTGGAAACCAAGTGACTAGCGAGCATTTACTATGAGAAACTGGGAGACAGTGATTTGTGCAGACTTGTATGACAAGAGCGCTAGGTTCACTTTCCTTCCAGTCAGAACCTATTCCTGGGAGATCACCTGGCACCAGTATTTAATACTCTAATGTCCCCAGTAGTCAGTCTATTGTGCTTTCTCTTCCCGGTGTTTGCATTGTAAGTCTTGCCTCCAGTGAAACCATAAAAGCACCATCACTTGTTAAGGAACTTGGGACATCCAGGAGTACATCAAAGACATGCATGCATAACTGGCTTTATAACAAAAGCGTTAGATCCAGATTCAGGATCCTGAATCACAGTTTCTCCAGCCACTCTGTGCCTTAGCAAGCGTACGCCATTGTCGGATCTTCAATTGCCTCCTAAATGGAGGATGATAATAAGTACCTCCACATGTGGTTATGAGAACTTATTCCGTTCATCAAAAAGTATTTACTTTGTACTGTGCTAGACACTTTATGTAACAGTGTCAATCCCTGACCTAACAGTTTGCAGTCTAGTAGGATACATAGTCAGATACACAGAAAATTACAAAAGAGGGTGGAATTGCTAACACGGGGACAGTATATAACACAGTAGGAGCCCATAAGAATGGCACCTAACCTGAAACAAGTGATGATAACTGAAATAAAACACAAAAGAGCAGAAAATTTCCAGGCAAAGGTGAGTACAGGACAGTCCCGTGAGGTCTAGGAAAAGAAAAAAAAAGGTTCTAAGGCCTGGAAATAACAATAGAGAAACATAAAACAGTTTCATGGAAATTGGGTAGTTTTAAACTGGTTGACACAGCTAAAACTTACTACTTAGTGAAGCCCAATGTTTTAAGACTTTGTGTTAGAATATAACATAGTCAATATTTTTATTGACGACTTGTTTTGATAAAGATTACATTTCATAAATAATATATATAAATATATAATATATAAATAATATATGATATATAAAAAGTTTATTCATCAAAATTTGCTAATGATGAGTGGTTAGTTGAAAGAGGTGAGCTCATGAATACACTGAATAATATATGTAAAAATATCTTGCTTTTCCAGATTGTGAAAAAAGGAAAGTAACAATTTCTTAAAGTTTCTCATATCAAGGGTTATATTCCTTACTTTTATTCTCCACAACTCTCCAGTGTTGGATGACACATGGATTATGCCCATATTTATGGAATTGCCTTGGGTCTGGCTATAACTGTCCACATAAAAACATAAGAAAGATGTGCATGAAGACCATATTTAGGTGTTTTGTAGCCAAGGAGCTCAGTATAGTCAACAATAAGTTGTGACAATGATGCAATAGAAGTGTAATACATAAGAACAAGAGTTCATGGTCTTACTCTATTTTGGGGTGGTGAGCCCACACATGAATATTATATTCAGCTCTGGGCATTACACTTTAAGAGAGACTGATAATCTGGGACCCATTCACAGGACAGGATGTTGAGAAGGCTTGAAACTATCAGCAGAAATAATGAAAGCAATAAGGCAGTTTATTTGGAGGAGATTGACTCCACAAAACATGCTAGCTATATTCAAACATCAAAACAATTCTATAAACAAAATCAGATTGACTCTCTCTGGCTTCACAGTGTAGAACCACAAGATAAATGCTAATATGACAATTTCTAGCTCAATAAGAAAGATAATCAATATATATAAAAGCCAAGTGACCAGAACGACCGGAATGGAACGACTGGTTGCTATGACACACACTGAGGCCAGCCAACCAGCCGACCGGGGTGGGGCCGGCTGGCCAACCTCCCGCATCCCCTCCCCCAGGTGGCCCAGCCCTGATCGGCCCACATCAGGCCAGGTCAGCCAGACCCCACCTGTGCACAAATTCATGTACTGGGCTTCTAGTTTTATAATAATAAAGCTGGCTAAAGAGGAATAACTTACTTCAAAGGAGATGAGTTGCCTATTACTGTATAAGCAGATATTAAATGACTCCTTATACGTGATACTTTAGAAAAGATTCAAGCATCAAAAGAATAATCAGACTGTACAAACTTAAAGTTCCCTTCCAAAGCAAAGATCTATGTGACTGGCATATTCAAAGTTAATAATAATTACATCATTATCATCACCACCATCAACCACAACAAAATCAAAATCTATTCTTATTCTCTGGAGATACACTGTGTAATACGGTAGTCATCAGCCACATGTGGCTATTAAGCTCTTGAAATGTAGCTGGTCTAATTTGAGATATTCTGTATGTGTAAAATATAGGTTTAATAATTCTGTATATAGATTTCATGGTGATATAATACTATTTTGGATTTTCTTTGTTTAATAAAATCTATAAAATTAATTTCACTTGTTTCTTTTTACTTTTTTTATGTGGTTGCTAAAAATTGTAAAATTACATATGTGGCTAGCCAGAAAGAAGGCTACCATTCCTGGCTTGACCCAGGCTAACATCACTTTCCACATCACAGTCTTGGTCAGAGCTTTTCTTAGGTTTCTCCACACTCACTAGGGCAGGTTACGGGCCTACAGGAAACCCAGACCATGGGCCCAATAGCCAGGGCCTTGCACCAAACCTGACTATAAACCATGACAGGGAACAAACTGTGCTGAACTCAGAAACAAGCCCAAATAGATCAAAAGGTTTTAATTTCCTACAACACTCCGCTGAAACATAACCAAGAAATGTCTTCAAAGTGGAATTGAACCTACCTACATATTTCCTAAAACTAGAGAACAACCATATCTCAGTGAGCCAAAATTAATTGAATTTGGGTCCTTGCTTGTAACCAAGTACAAAATATTTACCAACCCTGTGTATTTTGGCTTCTGGCAGGGAGACTGCTTTTATAGCAAAATGATTAGCATCAGCAGTCTTTTCAACTAAGCAAGCATAAATGGGTGCTCACCGTCCACAGTAGGCGCAACTGCCATATCCACACTAAGACAACCTGAATAGATGGGGTGACCTTTTCACATGCTGTCAGACTTCAAGGTCAAAGAGCTCAAGGTTGAAGAACATGGCTTTGGAGTCAGAAGACCTATGTTTGAGTGGTGGTTCTTCATGCTGACTAGATATATAACTCCATGTGGGTTATATAATACTTCTAAAGCCTCAGTGTCCCTGTCTATAGAGTGGCCATGATACCATGTACTTCATAACTTCATATAGCTATTATAAACATTAAATGATTATATATCCCATATATATATATACTAAGTGCCATATCCTATATAATAAAAGGCCAATATGCAAATAGACTGAATGGCAGAACCAAACAACCGGTCACTATGATGGACACTGACCACCAGAGGGCATGCTAACATGGCGGGTATCAGCCGTGACAGAGAGTGGAGCAGGTAAGCGGGGGATGGGGGTTGGGGCACCAGACCAAGGCGGGGTGCCAGTCGCTGTCAATGGTGCGAGACTCTGGTGGTTATATATTCCTTGCTCCCACGTGCCACAGTCCTCTCTGGTGCTTGCACCTGCTGCTGGCACTGGCCCCGCTCACACCCACTGTCGGCGCCAGAGCTGCCTCTCGCACCTGCTACCAACACCCAGCACCGGCCTGATCACTCAGCACAGTCAGAGGGCACAAGCAGTGGCTGCAGCTCCAATTGCCCCTCAGGGCTCCTCCACCTTCCCCTGTTCCTAAGGGGCAGTTGGGGCTGCCAGCCACCTCTCCCACCTGCTGATGGCACCGAGCGATCGGGCCGGCGCCAGGGTGCTGGCAGCAGGTGCGAGTGGGGCCAGTGCTACCAGTGCGTAGGAGCAGCAGCAGTGGGAGTGGGGTTGCCGGCAGACAGGGGACCAGGGTCTGCAGCGGGAGGGGCTGGGCAGGGGCGCGGAGGATGGGCTAAGACCTGTCCCTGTGCCCACCGCAGCCTCGTGGTCCACATTCCTTTCAAGGTGCACAAATTCGTGTACTGGGCACCTAGTATATATATACATATATATGTGTATATGCGTGTGCTTGTGTGTGTGTGTGTGTGTGGGTGTGTATATATATAAAATTTAGTGTTATGTACCACATCATCATCATCATCATCATCATTACCACTATCCCCAAGTAGACTATGAGCTCCTAAGGGGTAGGTCTGTGCCTTTATTCATTTATCATTCATTGAGGGCTGACCATGTGCCAGACCTGTTATAGGTTTTGGGTATAAGGAAGGAACAAGATGGACAAAAGTCCCTAACCTCTTAGAGTTTATATTCTCCTGGGAATCATGCATAAATTAGATTGCAAATAAAGATATAATCTCAGCAAGGACAAGTGCGAAGAAGGAAGACAGCAGGGTAAGGGAGTAGATGATAGCACATGGGATGATGAGAGATTTTATTTTCAGCTAGGATATCAGAGTGGCTTCTCCAAGCAGAAATTTGAAGTGAGGGAGAGAGCCTGATGATGTGCTGATGGAAGCATGTTTGAGAAAAAGGGAGCAGCAAGTGCATAGGGGAAAGAGCTTGGTGCTTTGAAAAACAGTATGAATGAGCAGTGGTTGAAATGAACAGAGTGGTTGGGCAAGGTATAATGTGATCAGACTATTGGTTTTGGCAAGATGGAAACACTAGTGACTTAACTGGAGCATTTTCAACAGAGTTTGGAGATACAAATATGACTGGAGTAGGCCAAAGAGATTAAAGGAGGCTAGGAGTTAGAGACAGAAAATATAATATGCTCTTTTAAAGCTCTTTGCTATAAATAGGGGCAGAGAAATAGGTCAACAGCTAAGATGGGAGATAGTAAAGCAAATTGTATGTAGATGAGAATGATTCTGCCAAGAGGGAGAGAGAATAATTTCAGGATCTTTGCAGGAGCAAAGTCCTTGAGTAAATGAAAGAAGAGAGGAACCAGCACCCAGGGAAGGGCAGACTCAGATTGCCGCAGGAACCATTTCTGCACATAGCAGGAGGGTGGGCAGAACGTGTCGGTCTGAATGCAGGCAGGTGGTCAGTTTGGTGGTGGATAGAAGAGAGAGGTCTCATGGCTTCCATTTGCTTAGCAACTAAGAAGTACTGAGGCGGAGGGAGTCAGGAGGGTCACATTTGCCACCTTACAACCTGTTCTAAGAGCAGAGCCTACGCAAAGATTCCCAGTAATCTTTGTTGACTTACCCAAAAGAGTTCTGCTTCAAGACCTGAAGGTAGAGAAAATACCTACTTCCCTTTCAGCTTTATTTCCACCTCTCCCCTCCTCTTGTTCTCTCTTGCACCTGGTGAGCTTTGCTCATGCTGACAACTTTCCGTTCAGATCAACAAGCATTTATTAAGTGCTCCCTCGGTGATAGATCTGTGCTAGGTATGGCCAGGTGGTGTTGAATAGGTAAGATGAGGAATTCACCCTCTTGTCTAGATGTCTGACAAGTACACAGATTGCAGTTCTGAGGGTAAATGCTTTGACAAGCTGTCCCCATGAAGGGTGCCTTAGGCATTTGGAGTTATCAGGGATTATTCCTGACCCGAGTCTCCATCCCCCTCCCAAGTTTTTCTTCCCTTATCTTCCCCCGCCATCTTAATTATCCCTCCCTTTAAGCCTCTTCTCAAATTCCACCTCCCCAATCAGAAGAGATCTTCCACTGTCCTGACTTTCTAAAGGACATGCAATAGTGTCTCCAGCAGCCAATGCCAAGTGCTTCCCAGGGCTTCGCTCAGGAGAAGGGCCACTGGTGTCAGCCACCTGATTCTAGGACAGAAGTGTGGGTAGACTTCATGGTTCCCACTGGCCCTTTTCAGGCAGCTGCCAATGGAAGGGGTGAGCACGGGGTGAGCGTGGGGAGGAGAGAGGGGGCCAGGCTAGGACCGCATCCAGATTCCTCTTGTGCGGCTCTTTGGAGCTCTGCTGACTGCTCAAGTTTCCGTTAAGATGCTTGGATTGAGCAAAGAACTGGAGCTGCTGTCCGGTGGGGAGGCCGTGGGCAAAGCAAACATGCTGTTTGGCACATTCCCTTGAGGGAGAACAAGGGCGAGGGTTGTAGGCTGTTTTGCAGGCCAAACCGCCAACTCCAGGAGTGAAACGGCAGGCCAAGCAGGCCGGCCACTCTGCAGAGGGCCCTGAGGCACAGGAAGCATCACTGCTGGTAAAAGGGCTCTGGTGTGTATTCTGCTCAAAGCCATAGCGAATACCTCCTGTGTTTCCCCCATGGATGTGACAGAGAAGAGCGGGCCCAGAAAGATCCGTGCGCATCTGCCTACTCTCCTCCAAGGGCCAGCCTGTGCCTCCACCTGCCTCCTGACACGTGAAAACGACAGTCCCATCTGAGAATGGTAGGGCAGATGTGAATCTCCTCCGCATCTCCCTTTTTCCGCTCTCCTTCCCTCCCCTGCCTGACAAACAAGTGCTCAGAGGAAGGCCCGCTGTCTTGAAACGTTCAGAATAAAAATAATATGGAAAACGAAATTTTTCTGAGCCCAGGTCATTCTGAGATGAGAACAAAGATCTAGACGTTTGGTGTGCTGATTAAACTAATATAGATTTACTGGCATGATAGCCCAGGGCCGGGGGCCAAAGGTGAGCTCATGCAGTAATTTCTTTACCTAGACAAGAGTGGAGCCGCACAACGCCATCCAAATGGCTTCGCTAAATAGGCCAAGAGAAGGCGAAGGCAGGCAATTTCTTCCTTAAAGCTGTTATTGCTTCTCAAACCCCACTCCCCACAAAGTTCCTCCTTACCAAAGTGTAGGACAGGAATCCCCACCCACAACCCATTTCAGACCCAAAAATATTTTACATCCAACAGTCACAAAAATGGGTACGTAAATGGTGAAATCCCAATTCCATCATGTTCTGAGACAACATAAAAATCACAGTTTTTTTTATCTAGATAGAAAATAAAAATGACTGTTTCTATAAAATCCAAGTGGTCTGTGGGCTTTTCAGTGCCATTAAAAATTGGGAACGCCTCATTCCAATGTACTAATGCCCACCAAGGACTGAAAAGAGTAGATTACACCCTCTTCATGCAAGGGCCTCCACATCAAGATTTGACATGTTTCTGTGACGTAAGCACTGCCCCATCCCCTCACCCCCAGCCCAAATAGGATCTCACAGCCCCGGTCAGTGTGGCTCAGTTGGTTGGGCGTTGTCCCATGCACGGAAAGGGTTGCCATTGGATTCTCAGTCAGGGCACATGCCTGGGTAGGGGTTATCCAGGAGGTAGCTGATTGATGTTCTGCTCTCACATAGATGTTTCTCTCTCTCTCTCTCCCTCTCCCTTCCTCTCTAAAAATCAATTAAATTTTTTTAATCCTTTTTAAAAAAGATCTCACTGTGAAAGTCAAATCTCTTTTTTAAAAAATATATTTTATTGATTTTTTACAGAGAGGAAGGGAGAGAGATAGTCAGAAACATCGATGAGAGAGAAACATCGATCAGCTGCCTCCTGCATACCCCCTACTGGGGATGTGCCCGCAACCCAGGTACATGCCCTTGACCGGAATCGAACCCGGGATCCGTCAGTCCGCAGGCCGATGCTCTATCCACTGAGCCAAACCGGTTTCGGCCAAATCTCTTTTTAATATTCTTTTTCTAGGAAGTCTTTGGTTGTCTTAAAATGCGTGACTTTGTGCTTTTCCAGCTTTCTGAAGCTTAAGTAAAGGCCTCTGTTTTCCTGAGACATCTCCTTCTTCCTACACCGTAGGGGCCTGGAAATGTGGAGAACTTGGAGATTTAACAACAGCACATAGTAGGTACTCCATAAATATCTGTTAAATGGATGTATGAATGCATATAAATTTTGGGTATTTCAAGGTAATGATTACCTATAATTATATAAATTTTATTCTCCCTGAGATGGGGTACAGATTAAAAATAATATCAAGGTAGACTTAGAAGCATTCATCCTTAGGTGGTAAATCAATTCTAGATCATGAAGAGCAAGCCATAAAGAGTGTCTGTAGTATGGAGAGCTATGTAGTAAGGCAGAGGATGCCCTGGCCATCCCCACACTGCTCTTTAGTCCTTTTTCAGGAGTCCCAACACAGCTCTGAGGTTTGGCCTGACTTACTAGGCTCAGTTTTGGGTTCTCAGGGGAGATAGCTGAGTCTGGTGGGAGTCAAACTTGCTCAGAAGAAGTAAACTTCAGTCTGAAAGCTTGGAGCTATCTGCTCCCTTTTCATAGTCCCAAGGCAGTATGGCCCGCGGGCCAGATCCAGCCCGTTTGAAATGAATAAAACTAAAAAAAAAAAAAGACCGTACCCTATTATGTAATGATGTTTACTTTGAATTTATATTAGTTCACACAAACACTCCATCCATGCTTTTGTTCCGGCCCTCCGGTCCAGTTTAAGAACCCACTGTGGCCCTCGAGTCAAAAAGTTTGCCCACCCCTGGTCCCAAGGTCTTCCCAAGTATCTACCCCACTCACTGAGTCAGAGACATCTCAGACAGGCTAACTCTTGTCTCCGCCTCAGGGCTTTGCCTTTCAGGAAGAGGTGCAAGGCCTTAGCGACCTACCTCTGCTCCCCAGCCCTTAAGATGCTCATTCCTACCCCTGGGACATTCAGCCTCTCTGTAGAAGGACATGCGGCCTGTTTCCCCAAAGTGTTCAAAAGACATAGGGCTCACGCTGAGTCCCAGTGCAGTCCGTGATGAATGAGAACGGCCTTAGGAAGCCAGCTTAACAAGGTTATAGAATCCACTCACTGGGTGTGTTTAGAGCCTGACTCATGAGGCCACGGATGCTAACTTGATCTAAGCTTTGCACAACCACTGTGCCCTGACCTTAGGCTGTTTCAGAATCTGATTTGGGAGGAGGCATAGTATGAATCCTAGAGAAGTAACAACTGTCAGCTTTCAACCATGAGCTGGAAGAGCACTGCTCTGGTAGCAAGCACTGGGATTAGCGTTAGAGTTCTTCTGAGGATGAGAGAGGGGTGGAAGGAGGAGCACGATGATGGGAAGAGCAGGTGATGCTAGAACGCCCGAGTTGGTAGATGACTGATGTAGCTGGTCTACTGAACAGTCTCATAAAACAGTTTTATATCTGTCACTGCCTCCACTCTCTGAATTCTCCCTTCCCCTTCCCTAATGATACCTTGAGCAGATTACAAAACTACCCAGATTTCATAATTGTGTTCTTATTTTTTAACAAAAAGTCTACGTAGTCCAGTTCAAAATCCCCAACTCAAACCAACTTCCTCACTATCTCTTGCCCGCAACTCCTTGTGTGACTTGAGGGATTAAAGTGTGTGTGTGGGGGGGGGGCAATTGGGGGAGGGGGGCTATTCTTCCATATCTGACTCCCTGGAGAGTGGCCCTTGCCTGGGTCTGGAATACTTCCCTCTGTTCCTATCTCCTCCACTCTTCGGGGCTAGTTGTAAGAGCAGAAGAGGTGAGGCCTGCGATGGGAATCCCCTGTCTAGTGAATGTTTCTGATTCTTTGACTAGCAATGACTGTGTGGCGAACACCTTCTGCTCTTTGTGGGACACATTTATCATCTCCTCAGCAAGTCTGGCTGTTTCTCTCCACAGCCCAGTTTTCTTATACAATTCAGGTCCGACCCAGGACAAGTCCCATACAGACGGAAGCTAGCTCTGGACATGTCCCCATTGTTGAGAGCTGTGGAGTGGAGTGGCTAAGGCAACCCGGCACCGGAACCAGAGCCTGAGGTTCTTTCCAGCTCCACTACTTATTTAACTGCTCTGAGCCTCAGATTTCTCACATACACAGCAGGGCTAATGATGCGATCTCATAGCTATGGTGAAAAGAACCCCGGGCTCTGTGAAGTTCCACTTCCTGGGCTCAAGTCCCAGGCCCACTATTTAGTTCCTACCTATGTGACATTAAGCAAACCTTACTTCTCAGACTCAGTGTCCACATCTATAACATGAAAATATTATTTCTAACTCCCTCATAGGGTAAACGTAAGAATGAAATGAAAATGATATGGAATATGTCTAGAACAGTACATGAGACAAAGCAAACACTCAAAATGCGTCAGTTACTGGTTATTAGCCTGCAAGATAATAACACTTAGCTCAAAGCCTGGCACCTGTTATAGTTACTGAGCTGAGCAGGGAGTATCAAGTAGTTAGACTTTTGCACCAAGGTTGGTATTAACATAGGACATTCCTCTTCTTACCACCTGGCTTGGTTGTAAACATTTCCTTGGCCTGTTACAGTTCTCTTTCCAACATGTCCGTGCGTCTGTGGGTTTGTCAGCTTCCTGTGGTCTGCCTGTGAACTCAGGAGCCTGTGCAAGCCCAGGCAGCGGCTACTTCTGCTTCAGGAGCCAACACCAGCTACCCCCAGCTGAGCCACCTCCGCTCAGAAACAGGCCACTGTTTACCCAGAGGCTAGAGATCTGAGCAAAGCTGTTTATCCCATCGTCAGGCCCCAGAGGCTTCCACTCAGCAGATTGCCTCGCTGCCTGAGAGCTTAGGCCCTGTCGTCCGTGGTACTTCTGCATCACTCCCCTGCCCTGTGGGATCAGACACAAATTTGAGGCAACTGATTTGTCAGCAACCGGCCTTGTACTTTGAGCTGTTTTTCCAGCGTGGATGTGAATTAATACCTCCTCACCCACGCTCTCACTTTCAGACTCCCTGTGACCAGGAGGTATAATAGCCTCCTCACGGTCTGAACCCTGTCCACCTGTCCTCCTTATCTCCCCTGAGCCCCAGTCAAAACAAATTACAGGTACCAGAGGCACTATACTCACCACATTGCCAAGCCTCCACAAACACTGCCCTTCCCTCTGCTGGGAACCTCCTCCCCTGCCATGACTTCCATCCCTGACAAACTTGTGCTCATCTTTCAGGAGTCAGTCAAGCATCACCCTCCCCAGAACCCCTTTTGAGTTTTGCCTCTCTAGCCTTTTACCAATTGGGTAAGGCGCCCCTCCTTGATTTTCTCATACATGGTGGCTTATACCTATGACCACAGCAGGTTTCACCTGTATTTTGTCTTCCCGGCTAGACTATCTCTGTATCCATAGCACAGAGTCTGTAGCAATACACTTGTATAGAGCTGGCACTAAGCAAATAGTGAACCCTGAATGCATTTTCAAGATTGCTGCCCAGGGTGGTTCTGCTGACTAATCGCTCAAATAACAAAAAGGCAATAAAAATAAAAAAAGGAAATTGATCTCTATCATGGAACGCATTTATGTGTCCTGGAAACACAGGGCAAACAAACTGAGCTCTCCAGTCCTAGGGGAGGCTCTGTGAAGGTACACAGATCTAGGACAAAATCCTTATCTTAAAAATAAAAATTCCCTTCAGCAGATGCTATCTCCACCGCTATTATCTTCGGGATTGTTGGAAAAGGTCACTGAGATGGCCAATATACAACAATCTCTCTTTTCCAAACGACACCCATGTCAGAATGGTAAAGTCACATTAACAAAACAATGGCAACCACAGCTGCTCAAACATACCCATAATATGCAGTGCCAGGCTTATTTATGACAGGGTCAGGCTCTCATGTTTTCTATTTCCTCTCCACACACCTCTGCAAGAATGTCCCTATCTTCTCCTGCTCCCTAATTTAGAAGAGCCTTCCAATGAGGTGTCTTTCCTCCACCACACACTTATACAAATGCATACCCTTAGCTCTGCTATTGCTGGGCTGTCCCCTGAGATACATTTAAATTTCTTCTTCCAACTGCAGCAAAAGTAACTGCAGAGGAAAAGTACTTTTCACATACAATGCTGTGAAATTGTTATGATCTCTAGTTTAATAGACACGGAAACTGAGATTCATAGAAGTAAAATACTTATTCAAGTCTAAACAACCAGGTAAAGGGGAGTTAATATTGAAGAGAACAGTTAATTTGCCCTTCTGAGCTATAGTTTCCTTGATTGTAAAATAAGAGTAATAATGCTCATTTAAGTAAAAATGAATTCATTGCTTATGTAAAGCATCTAGCTGATTCAAGCCTGGCCTGAAAGAGTTATTATAAATCTCACGGTACCCTGAGTGCTGCCCCGATCTGCCTCTGGCTCCAACAGTGTTTGGAATAGACCCTTTCTTCCAACCTCTGACCACCCTCTAACCTCTTTTCCAGTCACCACCTTCAGAACCACCTCAGCCATCCTCAGCCTCTGAGACCAGCCAACACCATTTTTACACCTTAACTCCTTATTGTTGAACAATCATGAGCTCCAAAAATTCATCAGAATTGTTCCATGGAGGTGGAGGCTGCCGTCAACCTGGCCAACCTGCATCTACCGGCCCGCCTGCACCTACCTCTCTCTGGGTACCGATTTTCACCACGATGATGTGGCTGTGGAGGGCATGGGCCGCTTCTTCCACAAGTTGGCTGAAGAGAAGTACGAGGGCACCCCATGTCTCTTAAAGATGCACAACCAGTGCGGTGGCCGCATTCTCTTCCAGGACTTACTGAAGCCTTCCCAAGATGAAGGGGCAAAACTCAGGACACCATGGAGGCCGAGACGGCCTTGGAGAAGAATCTTGACCAGGCCCTTTTGGATCTGCATGCCCTGGTTCTGTCCACAGAGACCCCCATCTCTCCGAATTCCTGGAGAACCACGTCCTGAATGAGCAGGTGAAACTCATCGAAGAGATGGGTGAACCTGACTAACTTCCTGCAGGCTGGCCTGCCCCGGGCTGGGCTGGACGAGTACCTCTTCAAAAGGCTCACTCTGAAGCACGACTAGGAGCCTTTGGAGCTCAGAGACCTTTGAGGAGCATCTCCCTGGTGTCTGGCTTTTGCCTGAGCCTCTTCCTGAAACCACTAGGCATCCTTTTAACCACCCTGGAGCCCTCTCCCATGCATTGGACCAAATGGAAACAATAAAGCTTTTTGAAGAAAAAAACCAAAAACTAGAGTTACTATAAATCTTAAGTAAGCTAAAGAATATAGACTAAAAAACAATAACATAACTAGAAAAATAGTACATATCAGAAAAGGCAAATGGAACTTCTAGATATAGAAACAATTTGTGAAATAAAATATACACAGGGTGATGGGATTGACAGATTAGAAACTGTAGAAGAATATTAAAGTGTGGAACAGAATGATACAAACGGCGCTACATGAAACACAGACGAAATAAAGGAACAGACCCTCAATCAGCTACCACACAGTATCAAGCAATCATCTATATATATAAAAGCCTAAGCAACTGGAATGACTGGAACGACCAGACGACCTAAACGACCGGTCGCTATGATGTGCACTGACCACTAGGGGGCAGATGCTCAACACAGGAGCTGCCCCCTGGTGGTCAGTGCACTTACACAGCCAACCTCCCCCAGTCAGCCAACCTCCCGCGGTCCCTCACCCGGATCGGCCCACCACCCATCCGCCATGGTGGCAGCATGGCGGCGAGGGAAGGAGGAGGGGGGAGGTGGGGAACTGGACAGTGGCAGGGCACCGATGATGGCGGCGTCAGTGTCCGGCATCGGCTCCTTCCACGCCTGGCCCGGTGACCATCGCCTCTTCTCCAGCCTGGCCCTGATTGGCCCTGATCACCAGCTAAGCCTAGGGACCCCACCTTTGCATGAATTTCGTGCATGGGGCCTCTAGTACAATATAATGCTTTTAAATATGGTTCATCAAAAGGAGAGATACTTGGAGAAATAACAAAAAATGAATATCCAAATGTGAAGAAAACTAAAAATCTGCATATCTAAGAAGGTCATCAGATATCAAATCAAACAAAACATAAAGAAAGTCACATCAAGGCACATCATAATCAAGTTGCCGAAAACCAGTGACAAAGTGAGTTACAAAAGCAGCTAGAGAAAGAATTAGACACACATTACATAGAGTAGAATAAAAAAAGAATGAGAGCAGGTTTTTCATCAAAAAACTACATGATTTAAAGACAATAAAGCCACATCTTTAAAAAGGTAAAAGAAAAATTTGTTATTAAAAGGATAGTAAAATAATACATTGAAATAAATAAAGAGATAAACCATATAATAGGTTAAAAGACATAAATTTTTAAAATGTTAATTCTTGCCAATATGGTATATAGGGTTAACAGGGGTCAAACCTGCAACCCAGGTTTATGCCCTTGACCAGGAATTGAACCCTCGACCCTCCAATGTGCAGGCCAACGCTCTAACCATTGAGCATGCCTGCCAGAGCGTATTACTATATTTTAACAACAAAAAAATTATTTGGCAATTGAAATGAAAAATATTAGTTTTAGTAGCACTATACACATAAAAAATATTTACAGATAAATTAACAAAATATGAAAGATGAGTACACCAAAAATTACACATTATTAACAGAAGTTATGGTTAATTGGTTGTCAACAAAGCTGCCAATGTAATTCAATGAAAAAAAAAAACAGTCTTTGTAACAAATGGTGCTAGAAAAACTGGATATCCATATGGAATATAATTATTTTAACCTTTCCCCACATCACATACAAAATTAACTCAAAATGAAACATAGGCCTCAACCTAAGAGTAAAAACTATAAAACTCCAAGGAGGGAAATAAAAGAAAACCTTTGTGATCTTGAATAGACAAAGATCTCTTAGCTAGTGCCCCCATACACACACACACACACACACACACACACACACACACAAGAAAGCATAAGAAAAGAAAAAAAAATTCATAAATTGGCCTTCAACAAAGTTGAAAATTTTTTCCTTTGAAAGATACTAAAAAGACTTGGAGAAAATATCTGCAAATCACATATTTGGTAAAGTAACTGTGTCCAGTATAAACTATTTTTAAGCTCAATAATTAGAAGATAACCGGATTTTAAAAGGAGAAAAAGATTTTAATAGACCATCACCGAAGACTCTATGTGCATGGCAAATGAGCACAGTATAACCTCCTCAGTATAATTAAGGCAATGCCTGGGTTAGGATCCTGGCTCAGTCACTTACCTCTCATGAACTTGGGCAGGCTTACCTCTTTGTCCTTTTTGCCTCAATTTCCTCATAGATAAAATATCAATGATTACAGAATCTATCTTCACTGAATCAAGTTAAAGATGAAAGATTTTTAATGATATAAAGGGCTCAGAATAAAATTCTGCTACAAAGTAAATGCGGATAAATACTGGTTATAGTTGTAATTATTTGGACCTCTCTGCCTGGAAATTTCTTCTGGGAAAATTTCTGACCATTGTGTTTTTTTTCTATGACCACATATTTTCATACTTTTAATCTCTCCCAGAAAGGAGGGAAGTGATGGGGAGCTTAAGTTTTGACTTGCTATTTTGAACATTAAATAAAATAATTTTTGCTATTTTGAACATTAAATAAAACATGTTTGGCACACAGGCCACCTTTAATACTGTTAATTAGTGTGTCTTCTCTTCTAGATGTCTAGCATGGAGCTGGGTCTATAGATTGTACTGTAAAGTCATCGCCGGATAAATATGTGGGTATTTAAGCTTAAGCTTCTATATCCAAGGGATTGTATTTCTGGCACTCTCAATACAGCATCACAGGACCCCTAATTGACTAGATTTTTAATAAATATTGTTAGCTGCCTCTGGAGAGGAGAATAGTAGCTGATTGCGGGTCCTTGGCAGGAAATTTTCCACAGGAGCTGAGGTGAGAGATTTAGTGGGAGTAGCACTAAATGTTTTAAGCATTCTTAGAAAACCACAATTACATTGATTATGCGCTGTTAGTGGAACACTCACGGGAAGCTGCACCCCTCGGAGGCCCTGAGTGCTCAAGTTTTCTCTAATCTGTCTGAAGGTCTCCCCAGTCCAGCCACTGGCATTTCAGAAAGCACAGCCTGGGAGGGGGGCACTGCCTGGGACTACAGAACAGAGCAAAGCTAAGAGGCCCGTAAGGGGATTGAACCTAAGACCTGATCCTCATTAGCACAATGTTCTAGCCAACTGGGAAATAATGCAGACTCCTTGAGTGTTAGCAAATACTGACCTACTTAGATATGAGGGACAAAAGCACACATTTTCCCTCCGACATCAGCACAATCTGTCTCTGGGAATTGAAAGGACAGAGAAAGAAAGCCCTTTTACAGGGAATTTCTGGGTCAATAACTCTCATCTCCTGCTCCTACAGTAATTGCTGGATTATGTTCCTCAATTATTCCTCCATTCAGTAACTGCTGCTCTGCCTACCCACCCATGTTCCAACAAATATTAGACAGCGTGTCAGGCCATTTGAGGCTCCTGTGACATCAGACATCTTTGTACAATTAGGTCCTTCTGCTTAGAACACTGCCACCACCCTCCACCTTCACCCCTGCTCCTCGCCTCCACTGTTTGACTCATCCTTCCTGTATCAGCAAATTGTCCAGGAAGCCTTCATGAATTCTGAGGCCTGGGTTTTGTACCCACCCTGCGTGCACCTCTGCACTCCCAGACTCCCTCAGCGCAGTACTTACTATGCTGTTCTGACAGAGCCTGGGTCCTCTGTCACCCACCCCCACCTCCCAGAGCTGGAAGCACCTGAGATGCAAGAGCTGTGTCTCCTGCAGAGTTGAATCCTATCAACACTGTGCCTGGCATAAGGTAGAAATTCAATAAGTATTTGTTGAATGGGTGAATGACTGAAGGAAATTCCATTCTTTTTCCTCTCACATATTAAATACCTTAAATTATGCTAAGTACTATTTAAAGGTAAATAAGTAGAACTTACATTCAGCCATTCTTAAAGGCACTTCCCAGGCACTTTTGCTGAAGCAGGATGAGAAAGTGTTTTAGAATCATATGGGTCTGAATTTAAATTTCCAGGTTATTATTAACTACCCATGTTTGAATATTTCTAAAATGAGAATAACAATACCTGCCTAATAGAGTTATTGAGAAGGTAGGATAAAATATATATACGAATTTTTTGCTGCTCAAAATACATAAACATGTTCCTGCTTTCCATTCTCTGATGAAAATTTTAAAAATTCAATATGTTTTTATGTAATATATATTTGATTTTTAATACTTTTTCAAATGTCACACGCAAATGTAAAATTTATAAAAGTATAAAAAAATCAAATTAAATATATATTTGCTTTTTTATACTTTAGAAAATCTGAATAGCCTGATTTCCATTAAATAAATTAAATTTATTTTCAAAAACATCAACAAAGGAAGTTCCAGGTCCATAACTTGTTAATTTATAACTTTTAAACAGAAGTACTTTCAAGATTTATATATTTCAAAGTTGTATAAAACTTTGATAAAGGAATGGAAACTAAAGATATAGTTTTTAGTTCAATTTTTGGTTGCTCTTGGAAAACTACGGATGGATGACTGAAGGACTAATAAATAATATTAGATAAATATCATATTTGTTTTCAACAAAGTCAATAATTTCATAAAATGCATTAAGCTTAAGTGATTTATATTTAAGACGAATCCTCATGACTTGTCGCTTACCTTTTGTTTAGGCTCTGTTTCCTAGATTAGGAAATTAAAAGGATTATAATTTCTATACATCAAATTACCCAGAAGAAGCACTAAAAATTAATAGCTAATTCTCTCTGAATACTGACATTGTTCTCTGAAAAGCACCCAGCCTATTACAGAGGGCACTAGACTGTTGCATTGTGCCACAGGTGAGTTCCGTCTAAAGTGAAGTCTTCCTTACCTACGGGTTCCTGCTCCTAACCCATTCGAGTTATGATGAATTCCTTCCTGCCCTGGTTTCCCATGACACTTCATTCATCCTTTCAGGACAGCAGGCCTGTTCCTATTGCAGCCCTATAACCCAATTATTATAGTAAAATTTTCTTACTCACATACTCAGGTAGGTCTCCAACATAGTGACTGTCTTACTCACCCTAATTCTCCTCACATAGTTTCCTAGCAGCGAGGTAACGAATGAATAAATGAATGCATAAATGCATGACTAGTAATGATCCATTTGGGACTTTCAGGATAAAGCAACTTTGAACAGGGACTAATGTGGGAACTACAGAGCAGCTATTCATAAGCCAGAGGCAGAAGGCCACACAGACAAATAAATGAAACAATGACTTTCATATATTGGACAGAAAGCAATGGAAGACTGTGATTGCTGAGAAAAGTAACACAAACGATATAAGCCCTATAAACCCCCAGATTACCTCTGGAGGCAGTTTGTAGGCTACAGCGCAGGGAAAGAAGAGCCCAGAGCCTAGTGGACACAGCTAAGAAGAGAGGAACCCAAGTATGACTGGAATTTGGGGGCACAGTATTACAGAGGAGGGAGCTGCACAGCGTCAGAGATGGGAAAGAGAGCTCTGGAGATCTGCAGGTGAGTATCCGTGAATCTAGTTGAGTACTTCCCTGCACAGACATGAGAAGAAACCCACCAAGGCTGGGGGAAGATCGCCAGGGAACAGGAGATAGGAAGTTCCTCATTCAAAGCTTAGAATAGTTGTGTTCCCACCAGTCAGAATGGAAAGATACTGACTAGAATCCTCAGAAGGACATTGCCTCAGAATAGGAGATAAATTATCCTCAGACTGAATGTTGCTCTGAAGTGGCAATAAGTAAAGCTTAAAATCAGTTTCAGCA